>NC_138595.1:5791328-6025364 GCF_964289735.1 Phaethon aethereus | reverse complement strand
CCCATCTCACGGACCAACTGGGGAGCCCCGTCAGGGAGGCTGGGATGGATCTGGCCAGAAGGAAACTTAATAGCTCGGGTAATTATCCAATTTATGAGGCTCTGAAATGGAGTTTCCAGAGCACGGGAGCCCGGTGCCTCCGCAGCCCCGTCCCGCGCGGCACAGCCTCTGCCGGCGTCTCCGCCATGACCAGCGTCAGCTCAGGCCTTGTCCCCTCGCAGCAGGGCTCTGCACCTGCAGAGCTCTCCCCCGGCGCTTGCTGCCGACCGGCGTCACCCCCAGGAGCAGCAGATTTATAGGGAGAAAGTCAGCAAACGGGGGCTGGAAGTGCTACACGCTACAGAGACAAAGTCCACATTGATGCTTGAGTTCACCCCCAAATCACCTTGGTTTTGCTCTGCTCGTACAGAGCAAAGCAGCCTCAGCGACCCCCATCCCAAAAGGGTCCCCATGAGCTCCCAGGACCGGGATCCTGAAGCCGGGGCGAGAGCCAGACCCCATACAGGTCACTCACCCAGGCGCCTGGCAGCCAGGGACGCTGCCTGCTCTCCCCCTGCACGCTCACGCCGTGCGATACCAACACCGCACGCCGCCGGCCCCAGCTCGGCGGAGACCCGCTTATCGCCCCGCCGTGCCGGCGGCGGTGCGTGCCCTGCTTGGGGCCGTGCCGTGGCGAGCGGAGGGCTGGCAGCGGCACGCGGCCCCGCTGCACCAGGCTGCCGTGAGAGGAAACTTCTGCTCTTCCACAACGCTGCCAGTTTCCTCTCTGTGGGCTAATTTTAACCAACGTGCCGCTGTAGTGCGTGTCAAAAACCTGACCCTCCTCTGACCTCCAACCTCCCACCCCAGCTACTGCCTGTGCAAGGCACCCTCATGCACCAGCGGCCGAGGCTGCCTCCATTGGAAGCTGCCCCCCCAGGACCCTGCGACTCCCCGTACCTGCACCGACAAGGTGGAGGGGGAGAAGCCAGCTGCTGCTGCGCGGAGGTGGTGCGAGCAGAGTGATCACAAGAATGTAATATTTCAGGGAGGAAGAGACCCGTAACCACCGATTCCGCTCCTAAAATCATGTCCTATGGGACACAGGTGAGCAATGGACGAGGTGACGCAGGCTCAGCAGTCCCGGGAGCAGGTCGGGGGACCCCCAACTGCTGGGGACCCTCTTTCCCGGGAGAGCCCTTTGCTGCTTGGGATATCCAGCCAGGAGCAATCCCAGCAATGCAGGAACATTTCCATCCTCCTGGCTCTCCTTTAGGAACGATTCTGCACAGGGGAAAAGTCAGAAGGGAAAAGAACAAGAGCAAAGCGGGAGTGGCCGTCATGGGAAACATCCCTCCTGAGCGCCCCGGGCTGCAGCAGCCCCAGGGGAAGTGGTGGAAACCTCACCGCCTGCTTCATCCCCAGCTCGATGGGCTAACGCTGCGGAGACCCGGCCTGACTCACACGGGATGACCTTAGCCCGGGGATTTTCCAGTCCCGGTATCTGCAGTTCCCTTTTGCCCAGGCTGCTGGGCGAGCGAAGCTCCCGCCGCTGCCGGCACCGCTGTGGGGATGTGCCTGCGGCAGCACCGGCGCTGCACACCGCTGCCAGCGGCCACGTGCCGTGGAGGCCAGGATGAGGCTGGCAGCAGCAGCAGCGAGGAAGGGGACGCAGGAACTGTCTGGCTAGATGGGGAAGAGATGTGCACCCCATCCTGCCACCATTCCCAAGGGGTTTCTCAAGACACCTCTAGAAATGGAAGCCATCGCATCTAGTTTAGGACTCATGAGGTTTTCACGTATGCGTGAAGGGCTGGGCGCTGACACAGCTGCAGCGCAGCCATCTCTGCACAGCAAAGGCTTAAATCTCGCTGTCAGAGCCTCCTGGATTGGGAACGATCAAGCATATTGCAGAAGAGCTCTCTTCACCCATGGCTGGGGCAGGGGACAAGGGCAGGTGGGTTCGTTCCTTCCTCCCCAGAAGAAGAAACAAGTAGGAAACACCAGATTTCCTGCCAAGCCAGCAGAGCCCAACGCTTAAATTCAGCTCATCTGCTGGGGAGAAAAAGAGCCCAACCGAAGGCCCATGACATAATGCCACAGCAACTCATCTCATGAACACATTTTTCCAGCCCACATGAATGAAAAACAGGGAAGGAGCAAACGCTCTGCACACCCCCATCACGTGCAGCCCTGCTCACGGAGGATGCGGCAGAGCCCCGGGCTGCCGGCAGCCGGGTTGGCCCCGCCGCGGGGCAGCCCAGCCTCTGAGATGCTGGGAAAGAAGTGACCTGTGACTTCTTTCAGTCAGAAAAAGAGCACCAGGCACCCAGGTCTTTCTCAAATGGTGGAGAGGGACCTTGCGTGCTGCCAAGCAACCCACTTTTGTCAGAAACTTCCTGTTTCGGAGTGGAAACGTGAGTGCCCGCAGCAGCGCCGGGATGCCCGGGGCAGCGTGGAGGGCTGCGAAGGCGCTCGCCAGCTCACGTGGCGATTTGTCGCGGCCAGAGCGGAGCGCGGTGAGGATGCGGGAAGCTGTGCCCACCCTTCCCGAAAGAACGGTCGAGTACAAAATGACACCGTGTCGATGTATTTGGTGATGTGGCAGCAGACACGCCAGCCCCGGCAGGGAATACAGCCGCCCCGCATGCCCTTCCCCCTCCGACCGTGCAGTGAGACAGCAGGAACTGAAAGCCTGGCTTCAAGTCATCGCTGGGTATTAAAATAGGTCTGACATGCACACAGCCACTCTCAAAGGAAAACTGAAACTGAGAATTGCTGAAGTGGTCTGGTGCCCCCGTCCGTGACCCGGGCTCAGTTCCCCAGAGGTGCGAGCGACCGAGGCATCACCGAGGCTCTCGCCACTGCGGTGCCTCTCGGGGACACGTGGCTGGGGACCAGGCGTGGGGCGGAGGTGGCTTTGGCTGCAGCGGCCCCGATCGCCAGCCTGATTTCATCAGACCGGGAGACAAGAGGTTTCTAATCTCCTGCTAACAGACAGGCTAACCACCAGCTCCCAGCACCAGCCACCCACACCGGGCTGGCGGCTGCTAGGGCACGCTGACGAGGCTCATTAGCGCTCCGACTGCTTAATTCATGGGTCATACATTAACATACTAATCATTGAGTAAGACACAGCAGGACACACATTAACACACACTAACTGCCTGTAGAGACCCACTGGGTTGCACATTAACTGTACCAGCTGTTGGATTTTCAAAGCCGCTTTGCAGTGCCAGTGCCACCGGGACCCCGCGTGTGTCACCTCCTGCCAGCGGTCCCCGGTCTAACGAGGGGTCCCCAGATCTAACGAAGCTGATCTCTATGGCCTTGGCTGTATTGTCCCCCGCAGATAACACAGGCTGAAGGGAAAAGCGTCCCCGCGCGCTGTGACACAAGAGGAGGGCAGAGGACTCCCACACGGGGCGGCCGGCACCTGGCCCGAAGGAGACGCAGCCCCGACACCAGCACGTGTCCTCCAGGAGATTTAAGGGGAGGGAAGGGACTCGCTCCGAGAGCTGCGAGCGCTGTGCCCGGGGGGGACACGTGCACCTGGCGCTGGCGGGGTGACAGCACCAGAAACCAGCCGCGGTCTTGCTTTGGGTCAGAGGCGCGCCTGGAGCCGGGGAGGCAGCCCCTCTGCCCCTGGCCCCGCTGCTCCGCGCACGGCTCTCCCGCCGCTAAGCAAATCGCTGTCACACCCACCGCCGCCTTCAATCAACTTTTACAACTTGTTAATTTTACGCAGCGTCCTAAAGAGCAAATAACTGGGAGGCAGGAATGCAGACTCCTTCAGCTGGTCCAAAGAGCCTCCGGGGGCCAAGCCAGCTGGCCGGGGGGGCCGCGCTCGGCTGTGGGGACCTGCCACATCCCGAGGGGTACTTGGTCCGGAGAGCGCTGCCCCGCACCCGCGGCAACCTCCGGCAACGCCACACTGCTGCCAGCGGTGCACGGAGGGATGCCGGCAGCTTCTCTCTCGGCAAAACCTTAGATTCCGCAAGCGAACAGGAGGCAGCGGCTTTGGAGAAGGCTTTGCTTGGAGGACGGGCTGCCATTGCCGGCTCCGCATTCCTGTGTGCAAGGGGGAGACACGAGCACATCCTGACAGCTGGATTCAGGAGGGGAAAAGGACATGAGAAGTTTGAGTCATAGCGCGGAGAGATCCCATCCCAGATTTGGAGATGGGAACGGGATAGGATCGGGACTCAGAGCCAAGCTCCAGCACGATCCAGCATGGGGATAACACTGTTTTTGCCGCATCAGTTTAAACATGGCTTAACTGAAGTAGCTGAACGATGCTGAAACCGAGTGAGCCCCAAACAATCTAAACCACGCAGCGCCTACATGGCCCAGCTGAAACATCTGCACTGACCCTGCTAAAACATCCACACAGGCCGTGGCTAAAAGCCTCCCAGTGCCCTGTGCTGCCTCCTCCCGTCCCCGGGGAGCCAGCCCGGAGGGCGGCCCGGCCAGCTGGAGGAGGAGCGCAGAGGAAAGCGCTCGGTTTGGTCTCATCCCTTCTGGGTTTTTATCTCACAGGCTCGCACAAAAACTGGGCTGGGTTTAACCCTGGACTTATCACAGCCCAGCTTCTCTGGGCACGTCCCCTGGCCAGGATGCGGCCCGAGGAGCCCCTCGCCCTGCTGAGCCCCAAACACAGTTTGGAGGGGTTTAGCCACCTGGGTAAGGAGGACCAAGGCGTCCGTCACGGCTGGGCAGCAGCGCTCGCAGCTGTATTGCAACCCGGGTTTCTGCAGCTGAGGGCTGACTTCAGCCACAGCTTCTCTCAGAGAAACTTCTGATTTTGACTAATGCCACAAGAAGGCTCGGTGGACGTGGCTCCCACATACCTGCAACTCTGAGTGTGGCCCGAGAGAGCAACTGTGGCTGCAACAGGGCCCAAATCAGGGCACCATTGTCTCTGATGTATCTCACTGCTGCCACGGCTTTGCAGGACCCAGTGCCAGCACGGGCAGCGCCTGGCACCAACCTACCACATCCATACCTGATGCTCCATCACAGCAGAGAGGTGCATCAGAAAACACCCAGGGAAGACAGAGAAGCTCAGAAGAACCACTCCAGTTGCTCTTCCCCATTGCCGCTGCTGAAGAACCACTTTCTCTGCAAAGCAGGGGCTCCCCAAAGAGAACGCGTAGCCGTCTCAGCCAAACCTCTCTCCCAGCACCCTGAGCCTTGCACAGGCATGGCTCCAGCCTCAGCACCGGGACACACGGTCTCAAGACGAGTCATCGGAGCAGATGTGCTCTTGGCCTGGCAAATGCTTCCATCTTTCCAATCTCGACCACGTAGCTCAGCCATAACTGGCCTTTAAAACTGGAAAGCAGCATGGAAAGGGAGCCAACTGTCCACCATCACTAGGGTTTGCCGGGCTAAGACCAGCCTTGCTTGTCCCATGCAGAGATGCAGAGAAGATGCACAGATGATATAAAGGTGAAAAGCGATAGATTTGAGCTGAGTAATCCAATTTTTGCTGTCAGAGATTAGAGGAAGTGCCGAGTAGCCTGCACAGATTCCTACCATGAAGGTCCTCAAACTGTGCCTGAGGCACTGGTACCTGGAGGTACTGTAGGAGGTACAGCTGGCAGCTGTAGGACGTGAAGGTGAGACCCAGAGACGTGGGGGAAGCTGTGAGCAATTCTGGGGCTTGGAGCCTGCTCTCAGCAAGCCCTCCCCAGAGGAGGGGATCCCTGTGCACCAGCACGCCGAGGGAGCAGCCCTCCCCAGAGCTGTCTGTCTGCCAGGGGCCAGTTCTCTCTCCCTGACTGGCACCTAGTGGCTGTGGGGCAGGAATACAGACTGAATTTTTACTGATCAAGGCCCAAAGACACTCAAAACTGTATGGAAACCCCATGCTGCCACAGGTCCCAACCTATGTCCCTGAAACCCTTTGTGCTGCAGCACAGCCTGGCACTGCCCAGCTCCTCCAGACCCTCAACACAGCCAGTTCCTCTCAACTCTTCTCTTCCTTGGTGACAGCTTACCATGGGGTTGGGGAAAGCTGTTTGTCCACCCCAAGATACATCTGGGGGTTCTGCAGGAACCTTTTGTGATTTATGTGGGAGAGTCAGCACCAAAGAAGTCACCTGAAGCAGATGCTGTGGATGGAAAGCTGTCCTTCAGACCCCTCTTGAGCTCCTGTGCCCAGGACAACCCAGAGGTCTGGCTGGAACAACCAGCTGAGGACCAACTGCTCTTCTGAAGTGTGAGGAGCTACACAGCCTAGAGAGGAAGATTTCTGATGGCTTTCAAACCAAGCTTTTCACTTTTGCTGATGCTTGGGAAGACTTGCCCTGATGTCTTATTCACCTGTGTTAAACAACCTTTTTGTCAGTCCCTCTCTCTAGTGAGCAGCAGCCTTTGCAGTAGGATGCAGTTGGCTCCAGGAGGCACCCAACACTTTGTAGGCAGGAGGTGGGTGGTTGGCTTATTTAATTTTACCCCCACCAGCGCATTCCTACTGGGCAGCAGCAAAATGAGAGAAACGCACAACTTCAGCCTGGGTGGGAAGTCCCAGAGAAGACGATGGGGTACAGGAGGTCTCCACAGAGTGATGGAGATGTTTCATCTGGTTTGTGAGTGTGGCTCCTGCCTGGTTCTCATTGTGTCCTCAGGCATCGCTGCCAACAACCCAGCGAGAGCTACGGGCTTCCCCACATTGCAAAACCTTGCCTCCAGTAAGACACTGCAGGAATTTCTACAGGAATTTCCATCAGAGAAACCATTTGCTTCCAACCCCCCCGTGGCCACATGCCCCAGCGCTGGGCAAACCGATCCCCACAGCTGTGAAATATCTGGGGTATTTCTGCTCTCTGAAGCGAAGCCGTCAGCACAGGACCACACGTTTCAACTGTTTGTCAGGAGAACAAGGGGCTAAAAAGATCACAGCTTTGAAAGAGGCCTGTGAAAGACGCAGATGACTCTGGGAGAAACAGCGAGTCACAGCCAGGGACTCCCCATTACAGCCGTCTCGATGCCCTCCTCTCTCCCACCCCAGCTCCCAGCACATCCCCAGACTTCCCGGGGGAAAAAAAGAGAAAAATTCAGGCCATAGAGTAAAGCCAAGCCAAGTCCGAAGGAGCCTGCTCTGCTCTTCCCTTGCAGGTCCTACTGGAACACTAACGAGGGAAGACAAGTCCCTGAAAGCCTGCCCCAAGCCCGTGGTCCCAGGCCGGGGAAGGAGGAAGGCAAGATCCGTATCCCCGGCGAAGCCAATATGGCATCACCGTCAGCTTTCGCAGGGCATGGGCTGTTCTCCCTGCTGCAAGAGTCTCCAGTCTTTTCCTTTTCAGGGACTGGGGGAATTTATTTCCTCTGCCATTTCAGAGGATGCCTGCCTTGCCAGAGATTGTTTTGCAGAGTTAAGAAAGATAAGAAAATGGTTAGCAGGCTCTTTGGTGGAGGAAGGGAGGATTGCTTAGTAAGGGAAAGGGGACTGGTCCGCTCTCAGCAGACACACGCTGCCCTTCCTCTGAGGCCACCGCTCCGGGAGACGCTGGCGTTGGGGACGAGGCTGGTCCATCCCTGCACCTCTCCAACCCGGACATTTCTCGGGGACAACTGCTCGTGGGGCCACGCTGTTCCTGTGCCAGGGCTAGGATCTGGCTCTCCTGGAATTTGGGAAACGCGGCTGACGAATGTTCAATCCAACATCTCGACTGGAAATCTCAATGTGCTCTTGCAACAGTAAGAGCCCTTTTTGCAGGGTACGTGAAAAACAAAAAAAGGCAGGAGCCAAGTCTGGGCTGCGCACGCCATGGGGAAAACACTGCAGTCATCCAGCAACCTCCCCATTTCAGAAAGCGCCTCCTGAGCAGCAGCGGGACGGAGCTGGCCTTGCCGGGGCATCCGCCCGGAGGAAGCCCTGAAGATGCACCACTCCTGCCGAGCATGTCCGTCCCCAGCACACCAACGCATTGCAGCGCTATCGGGAGGTTCAGCTCAGCCCCTCTGGACCCTACACCCACCCCTCACCCAGGCGGATTAACCAAACCAGGGCAGAGCAGGCGTTCTGCTCTCGCCGATGGCATGAGCTCTTTCACAAGGACTTCCCCGTGGAGACAACTGCCCTCTGATTTGATCCACAGAGTAACTCGGTGATTCTTGTCCCACGGGACGAGACATCAGTGTCTGGGGTAGCAGAGGGCTGAGACAGTGGGATGTTGGGTGGTGGAAGGAAAAGAGTTACAACGCAGGAACGGGGGAGTGGGGATGAGAATCTACCATACAAAAATAACAAAAAATGGTGCAGACCAGACCTCACCCATACAACATCCACATGCCCTGCCCACACCATCCACCTCTCGCCCTTCCAGCATGACCTCTGCTACAGACTGCGAGGAAAGCACCGTGTTAGCCCGTAACACCCATGGCATGGTGGACTTCCACACCCAGAGGTGTTAACGGGCCACCGCGTCCCTCACAAACCTGATTTCTGCCCTCAGCAGCAGGAGGGAGAGGAGAGGTAAGAGCTGGAATATTCTGCTTGGTCCTGGCAGAGCCGGTCGGGAAGCCGTTTCTGTGAGTTTACAAAGCTTATACGTTCTCCATGCAGTTCCTGGACGCCTTCCATCGCAGATGAGAGTTTTATGTCGAATTTTAAGTTTGACCACAAATATTTAAACTTCCTTGGACCACAAATGCTGTATCTTCTTTGTGGTTTAGTTGGCACCAAATGAGTATTTACAGATCCCTGTATGTCTGTCTGTCATTTAAATATCTCGCAGAGGTGCCAAAGGCTTCAAAAGCGGAGGGGCTCCTCAGGCAGACCCGTGATTCCCCCTCTCTGCCCTTCTCTACTTGGCGCAGGCGAGGGAGAGGTGCAGACGCTGGCCAAGCCTTTGTAGAGGGCACAGCCGCTGCTGGTCTGAGCATTTCATCCTTGCACTCTATTAAACTTGCTTTTCAGAGAATGTCATCTGAGATCCCACTCTAACTTCCACAGCTCCTTGCCCTGGTGGATATTTGAACTAGGATGAAAGTCTTTGGAATTTTCTCCTCTTCTTTTAGGAAACTTGGGATTTCTGAGTCTACAGGAGACTTGTTTAATAAGAACCACTAAAACCCCCTAAAAGCAGCACAGCTCCCACCTGGCCGCTGCTCGCAGCCTCCCCACGTTTTCACTTCCTCAAACACAAGCAATTCTCAGAGGGTGACAATCCAGACCTGCTGAACTAGGAGCCCGCTCTAAGGAAACTGGCTGGAGTGGTTAGTCTCAGCGGCAGAACGGTACCGAATTCAGGGAAGGCCACTCAGCCAGGAAAACGCAATCAAATAAACACTGTTAAAAAGTCCCTCCTAAATACCCCGTGCCATGGGAATTTAGCATTGCCATTGCACAGAGCTGGATGGGAGCAGAGAGCTGAGAGTCCCTGAGCTGACACCCAGCCGCGTAGGCACGTTATGGGGAGCAGCAGCCCGAAATCTGAGTTAAGGCGTGCACACCGGCTCGAGTCAGGTTGTGTGTGTTTCATTTCCTTCAGACTTTTTAGTCTAGGACACAAATTGGACGCTTGCCGCACCGATTTTAGGGGAACTTCAGAACACGTAGCAGTGTGGTAGATGCTGCTCCTGCAATGCTGCTTTTACCACCCTAGGGACCCGAGCCACCAGCCCGTCGTGGCAGCGCTCAGGGAGCTCTCCTGCACGTCCCTCCATCCCTTGGGAACCACAGAGCAACTGCATGCCCGGGGCAAAAGCTGCAGCGGCGGCTGCCCACATCAGAGGAAACAGATACCTGAGTCAGAGCAATGCGATGAGAAACCTCCGCTCCGCAAACCAGCAGCCAGACTGAGCAACGTCAGCGCCAAGCTGCCCCACCGCCGCTCCGCACGCCCTGCTGGCCCCCGGACGCTGCTGCGGAGCTCGGGCACTCCGGCTCCCCTCGACTTTGGAAGCTAAAAGAGAAGCAGCTTTGCTTTGAACTAACAAGCAGGCAAAGCCCACGTGAAAGGGCAGCTAGCGGGGCTAGGGCTGCCGCGTGCAGGGAGGAGTTCCTCTGCCGGGCTGCAGCTAAATTCCCTTGAAAACAGAGGGTGGGGATACGGAAGGCAATGTAATAACACCAGAAAAATGCCACCACAGCTCGGTCGGCTGCGACACCACAGCCCCAGAGATATTAGCAATACTGGCATTTCCACCCACCACAAGAACCACACTGGCAGCGCGCTCCCGGCAGCTCGGGGCAGGGCGGGAAGCAGCTCACACCACTTCCAGCAGCCACTTCAGGGAGGGACAAACGCTGTATTTTGCTTTACAGTGAAATGCTGCCACTTAGGGGACTCCCGATGACGTTCTCGCGCCTGAGAGCCCATGTCCTCTTCGAGGAGGGGCTGCTCTGCGCGAGACACGCTCCGTTAGCCTACCAGAGAGGTAACTTTACGTACTGGATGCGAGCTCCAGCCTGCGCGGATCCTGCTCTGCCTCTAAGGCAGCAGGGCGCACAGCTCTGCTACTTATACCCAACGCTCAGCTCTTTTGGCAGATGATTAATGGCCCGAGTCTTGCAGTCACTCGCTTCCAGCCGGGCTGAGAGCTGCAAACACACCTAGGGAAGGGAAGGAGGAATTGGAACGGCGGCTGGTCGGGGAGAGGAAAACTATTCGCTGTGTCTTTGTTTTCTGCAGAGCTCCTCCTCCCGGGAGCGGGATGCTGAGCGCAGAGCAGGGCCCCTGCCCCGAAACGGAGGAGCTGAACCAGAACAATAGGGTGGGGACGCTGGACGGGCCCCGACAAGTGGGGTGGGCTGGAGCAGGGGCACCGATCCATCCTTTTGACTTCATTCACACTTACAGCTGCATTAGAGACATTTCCTGAAAGCACAGTAGGAAGAGAGGGGTATTCGCTCACTCCACCCTCCATCTAACACTGTCCTTGCGATCCAGCCGCGCACCGAGAGCCAATTTTGGCCTCTGGCAGAGCTGCAGGCCAGACATTACAAGCGCTGGTGTGAGCAGCGCAGGTCCCCACCCGATGAGCAGCACGCAGACTTGGAGCAGAGAGGAGGGGTGCTGCGGCCAAGTGAAAAAAAAAAAATCAATGTAGGGAAATGCAGAGCACTTGAACATGGCCAAGGTGGCCCTGAAGTGGACAAGGACGTGTCAAGAGCAGGATCTGAGCGTTTGGCTTCAGGACAAGGAAAGGTGCAGCCACCGGCCGAAACAAGGCGGAGCTCCTCCCGCAAACGAAAAAAAAAACCCCGAGGGGAGCAGCAGCCGTGCTGCCCGGGGGCCCTGAGGCAGAATCCCTGCCACAGCGCTCCCACCCCAGGGCGACCGTACCGCCAGGTCTACAGCATGTCATCTCCTGACGATGCCACGATCCGCAACACGGAGCGGAGGATTGGAAACGGCGCGGCGAGCCCTGCGCCTGACTCACCGCAGCCCGGGAGCCCGCGCGTCCCCGGCGCATCATGATCCTGCTTGTAGAGCCTGAAAAACAACTTTTTTTTTTTTTTTCTTTTTTCTAAAAAACAAAAAACCAGCCGCCCTTCTTCAAATCTGGAGTTACTCAGCCTGACTCACACCAAGGCTCTCCTGGCTCTGCCGGCAGAGCCTGCACGTACCTGGTGTGAGCTGCGCAGCCTGCGATGGCGATACCCGCCGCGCTGCACACCTGGAGCTGCAGCACTTTCCCAAGTGCCTGCCACACAAGCTTGTTGCAGCCAAGCTAATTATTTTCAGCTTCAAACTTCAACCATTTTTGGTGAATCCCCAAATAAAAAAAAATAAATAAATGGGAGACTATATTTCTTTTTTTTTAAATGGGAAAAGTATTTCTTTCATTCTCCCATAACACAAATCCAGCAAACATGAAAAACATGAACCCAAACCAAAGCTCAGACATCACATCTGGGGAGAGACCAAGCATGGAAAATTTTAATCCAAAGGTTAATGTTTGGGAAGCTCCGAGTGTGTGAAAAGAGGGGTTAGATGGGTGCTGCTCCGCGGCTCGAACAGTTGTTGCCGCCAAGTGGCGGCTTTCAAACGGTGCCTGCCTGCCCCAGCCCAGGCACTCGGGGTCAGAAGCTAAAATAGAAAACAACTGAAATCATTGCAAGCAAACAAACAGCCAGATCAGATGCTGGAAAAGCCAAGCGGGGAAGGAGCCAGCAGCACGAAACGCGGCTCGAGCCCTGTGACTGGAAACCGCCTCCTGACTTGCCCTAGGTGAATGGCAGCAAACCACATGGCAGTGGTGGCCCTCACCACCCTTCTCCTGCGCCCCCGAGCCCTCCTGCGCCACCTCTGCAGCTTCAAGATCGCTTGACAGCCCCATGCCACTCCTGTCCCGACTGTCATCTCCATCTCCTTTGCTCGCCGCTCTGCAGGATCACGCTCCAGCGGTTATCACATCTTTTTTTTCCATCCAACAGCCTGAACCTTCACCCTTCTTACCCAGAACAACCATCTCCTGCCCAAGCACAAGGCGCCCCGCTCTTCACCTTCACCCCAGCTGACAGACCTCCCTGCTCCCGCCCAGAGCAGCACATCTCTGCACCCTGAGCTGCCGGGCTCCCGTACCCCCGCTCCCGCTGCGGATCTGCACTCCGAGCTTGTCATGCCCCCGTTTTCCCCACATCCTGCCTTCAAAACGCCTTTGTCTTCATCTTCTGCATTAGATTATGCCCTTTCCAGACTGCTCCTTCCAGACACTAGAAATCTCTCTCCCCCCAGCTATAACAGAATAGCATCCTAATTGCCTTTGTTAGGGATGGGGCCATGCTTGTAAAATTGCCACGTCTGCTTGCGGGGCCGTATCAGCAATAACAATAGCTTAAAAGCTACAGGAGTTAAAGCATCGAGTCCTCCTACACTTAACTAAACACAAAGAGAAGGGACCATATGTCCGCAAAGGCAGCCACGTCAGGTGGGTCGGGGCCCGGCTCCCCAGGCTCCCCGGGGGTGGGAAGGGAAGGCACGGCACCAGCAGGCGTGAGAGCATCCGGCAGAGCAGCACTGCTCGCTGCGGCTTATTTACGGCATCCAGAGAGACACCGGACGGGACGCTTCCCGGGACCAGCCAAGGCAGAGCTGCTCCCTAAGGTAGCAGAGACGGGTTTCAAAGAGCTGCAGCATCCCTGCCCATGGGCTGGGCTCTTTTCCCAGGCGCACAGCCAGCGGTCTCGCCTCGCTGCCCGCTGCACCCTGCCTGCTGCATCTGCCCACCCAGGGATGCTCAGGAGGAGCAGAAGGCTGGAGTGTCTCCCAGACAGAAGGATACAAAGCAAGCTCCATCCTGGGCTGAGATGGACCATTTTGTATCGGTGGGGAGGTTCGCTCACGCCAGCGTACCTGGGTCACTATGGCTGGCAGGCCACCGTCACCTCCTGCAGGTATCCAGGGTGCCACTCAGCAAGCCCAGCAGCTCCTTCTCAGAGTGCTCCCTGGAGCCACGGGAAGGTTTGCTTTTCAGTACATTGCTGAGGGATGCAACAGAAAATGACTGCGTCCTGCTGCAGAGGGAGAGAAGGAGAGTGATGACTCCCAGACAGTTGGGACACCATACATTGCTCCCCCCAGGATGGTGGTGCTGGCCACAGAAGCACGATAAGGAGAAGAGTTTGGATGGATGATGAGCTTCAGCTCCAAAGATGCTAATTTTGAAAGGGCACAAAGCTGCTCAAGATGTCAGACAGAACCAGGCTGCTGGGGGAAACGCAGACACTGACCAGAGAAGGGGAGAGGGGCAATTGCCCGTTGTTAGCAGAGGACCTCTGCAAAAAGGTGGGAAAAACTTATAGTGCACAAAAATGTAAATGATCCTTTACCAAACCATTGCATAACTCAGCTCCAGACTAGTTCTGTGTGTATAGTGCCTTGCTTGGCAGAGACAGGCCCCCAAAATCCAGGCACCTCTCATGTAGCTCCCTGAACACGCTCCTCTCTCTGCAAGAAGAAACCTAAACCTGCTCATGACTAACTGCAGAAGCACAGAGATGAAGACAAGGAGAAGAAAACAGAAGTGAGGCTGAGAGAAACACTAGGAATCTCTGCAGACACTGACTATTTCTCTAAGCTTAGCCCAGAAAAAGGGCTCTGTGAAGAAAACATTCAAAGCACCTCTGTCCGGGCTCGGGAGGGGGCTGCAGGGGAAAAGCCGATGGGAACGACGATGCCAAGAGAAGACCCTGAGGAGGAGCTGAAGGGAAATCGTGGCAGGGCTCACCTGCAAAGGCAGGGCAAGTGTGTGATGAGAAACACGAGCAGAACTGGCTGGCAAAGACAGGGCTCAGGACCGGGCTCCATCGGGGTTTGTGCTCACGGAAGCGTGTGCTAGCACGCTCAGAGGAGTCCCAACAAAGGACAGGCAGGCGTGCTCCAGCTGCCCATGGACCATAGCTCCTGCTCTGTGCTCTTCAGCCCTCCAGCCAAGGGGGAAAATGTAATCAGAGCAATTTCTATTAGCAAGAATATAAAGACTTGGAACCTCTGGGCTGTCTCTTGACAACTAATTAATTACCAGGTAGCATCCCCTTGAAGCTGCCAACACAGCACGCACAAGTTCCAGCATGATTTAGGGAGAGAGATGAACTTTACAATAAACTCTAGAATTTTACTTCATCTCCCGCCACCATCTGAGATCCTGGGGGAACAGGAAGGGGTGGCAAGAGGCAAACTCTGAAGCCATCTGGGATCATCATTAACTCATTCACTCGTGGCCTCTGAAACAAAATGCAGACTGCGCTGTGAGCAGCAGCTTCGAGCCAGATGAGAGCTCCTCGTATTCTCAGTTTCTTAAATGCTCTTCTGCCAGTTTCTGCAATAGCGTGCCCACCCCCTTGCAGCCCCCTTGCCTGTCCCCCAAGGCTCCTGGCTTTGGCTGTCAGAGCAGCCAGTCTCTGAAACTATTAAGAGCAGAAACTGTATTTCAAATGGCTTTAGGTGTTATACTCTTCACTAACAGCAACAAAAAGGAGTAAGTGAAGTATATCAAGAAAGCAGAGAAAGGAGAAGAGAAGAGAAGAGAAGAGAAGAGAAGAGAAGAGAAGAGAAGAGAAGAGAAGAGAAGAGAAGAGAAGAGAAGAGAAGAGAAGAGAAGAGAAGAGAAGAGAAGAGAAGAGAGGAGAAGGACAAGAGGACACTGACAGAGTGACTGCTGCTGACATAATTTTTATAGGAAAACACAGAAAAAAGCCAGTGGCAGAAGGTGTTGTATCTTGACCCCAGGGGCCGAGGGGCCTGGGCTTGAGCTTATTGAGCTGGCTGGCTGGTCTCTCGCCTCTGGCCATCTCCCACTTCTCGCTGTCCCTTTCCAGTTGATTAGTTGTTAACTGTTACGGGACGGGCACATCAGGGCAGTCATGGAGCTACACAGCTGTGTCCCCACACAACAACTACACCATGCTGGAGGAGAGAAGTCTCCCTGCTTCAGGCAACCAAACACTGCTGTCATACGCCTCTCCTCTCCCTCCCTCTCTGAGCCTGCGACTAAGGGACCAAAACCCCAGACCAGCCCAGGATCGTTCCCAGAAGAAGGACACAACGGGGCAAAGACTATCTGGGCTGCAGAGGTCATTGAGGACAGCAGCAGACGCCGCTAACCACTGCAACGTGCCAAGCTTTGTCCGGACATCTCATACAAGAAAGAAGATAACGACAAACGGCAGTTGAAGATCAGGATGTGTGACCTGTTGCCTGTTGGAGAGCGCTGGGCTTGGGCAGCCAGGCCAGAAGACGATTAAATGCAAGGCCTGTGGCAGCACTGTGAAGTCTGAACTAAGAGACAATGCATGAAAGATGAGGACATTTGGGGACGGTCATCCCAACGTAAGAGTTCTCAGGCTCTAGAGACAGAGGGATCTGGGAGATGCTGTTCAGCTTGGCACACGTGAACCAAACTACACAGTACAGCAGGCAGCATCTCAGAGCTGGTTTTGCCTACACTCGGGGTGGTGTGAGACTAACCACCAGCAGCATCCTGAACAGCACGTGGAGACAGTGCTACGTTTGAGGACTGCTCGAGGCCGCAGCTCTACCGGTGGCCGTGGATTTCTTCCTTCGCCACCAAGACAGCCACAGGTCATCTTGCTCAGGTGCAAATGTTCTAGGCTAAGCCAAAACATTTCTTTTCTTTTTTAGACTTACTTGATGTAAGTCCAAAAACTGAGATGACATCAAAGAGCCCACTGAGTAGATCCCCTCCAGAAACGCACAGGGACTTTACCTCGTTAGTACAAACACAGTTCCCCTGCAGACTTCCTGGGAACAGCTGAAGCAGCATCGCACTTCAAAAACCAGCCTGCACATCACAGAGGTGGGGAGGAGCTCAGTTCTGGCCCGGATTGTTGACAACCATTTCAAAGCCCATGCAGGATCACACACAAAAATTGTCACAGCCCTGGGGGGAACAAAATTATCTTTGTCCCTAGGAGTTGGGCTGTAAAGGCAATGGCAGGGCAAGAGCTGTCACACAAAGCAGTCAAGGAGGGCACGCAGTCTGATTTAAAGGAGAGAAAGAGAAGAAGATTTAGATGAAGGAGCGATTTACCCTTCCTGGAAGTGGTCAGTGATTGCTTCCCATGAGCTACAAAGAGGGATGTCCCTTCAGGATTTCAACCCATGCCGAAAGAGTCCACCTTCTTCCGAGGGATGGCAACTGCTAGCAGTTCTGTCCCTGCTGCAGTCCCCAGCTCAGATCTGCCACTGGCTGGGGTCCAAGGTCACTGCCAGGGGGATGGAGGAGACCTGCAGGAGCCCAGGCTCAGCCATGGCACGGAGTGACAATCAGGAGATACGCTGCTTCCTGGAAGAACTGCAACTGATGTGCAAATAATGAGAGAAAAATGTGGGGCGAGGGAGGGTTAAGGAGAGATTAGTCTGGGGCACACTCTGGGAGATACACAATGTTAAGTATGAGGGCAAAGGAAATGAAAACTGGAAACTCAAACATAGTCAAGAATCCAATCCCAGCCTGGGCAGGAAGTTTACACTCTGCTTCTAAATATACATGTTTTTAAATCAACAAGCTTTCTTGTTCCTCAGCTCTACTGTACAACTGCACAGGAGAACTAACCGGATAAAGGCACTGCCAAGCTCTGCCTGGCGCGGCTTGCTGTCCCCAACAAGTGACAAGGTACAGGGATGGAAAACCCTGCCATGCCTCAGAGCAGGGAAGCGAAGGATCCCAAAGAAGCTCCGTGAGAGCAGGATTCCCAGCTCCAAGCACCCTGCTCAGCGCGTCGGTGCTCAGTGCCTCGCAGACAGACTCTCCTGTGGTCTCCAAGTGCCATGCCTGCAGACCATGAGAAGGGGAGGAAGCGATAACCTGTCAGCACGAGTCAGATGTGGTGCCTCTCTCCTTCCTGCGCTCCGGCCACTGCATTCATGCTCAGCAGTCGGATAGTCACATATTTTTTTAATTTGATATAATTATCTCCTAGAAATTACTGTACACAGCCTCTTGGGATCTAAAGCAATTAAGTGAAGATAAATTTCTTTCATGGAGCAAGCTGTCAAAGGATGAAGCAATTTCATTCCCCATTTGAAGTGGAAGCTTTGGGTCATGCATGGTTTATTTGAAACAATGCCATCACCTAAAGCTGCTGATCTTATCTGTCTCCCTCTGTCTCTCCATTTCAAACTGCTGAAGATGTGCAGCGTGGCACTGCCTGAAGTGATGACATCTGGCACCAGGCCAGCTACAGAAACAAGCTGCTCCTCCCCGAGTCTGAGTGCAAGAGGCCAAGCGTTCCTATTAAAAAGGGGGAAACCGAGGTGAAATCTGGGAAGAGCTGAAAAGTGGGAACCCAGCCCAAGGGAATGGGAGACCCACAAGCTACAGGAGGAGCGAGGTGCCTGCAGGAAGGGGCGGCACTGCCCAAGACAGGATGGGAGCACGTAGCGCATCTCTGAGGGGTAACAGTCTAATAGGCTTCCTCTTCAGCATCAGACTGCCCGAAGCCATCGAAACCAGGCTTCGAGGATTTCATCACAAGGAACAGCTCGTGCGCTTCAGTCTGCATGAGGAGAGACACGGCAGGACAGAAATTATGTCCCGTTAGCACATACACGCTAAGTGTCTCAAAAGTTCCAGCAAATTCTCTCCTGTCCTCACATCTCACCATGCCAAGATGTTTCATTTTAGACACCCCCCCCCCCCATAAAACATAAAATAACTCATTTAAATAAACCATTCTCCAAAGTAGTGTTTTTTATCCTGAGGAGAAAAGGATGGCCAGAGATGCTGTGGAGTAGAGTGGCCACGATGAGGGCTCTGCTGTCTCCACAGCTTAAGCACTGAAGATGCTCAGATCCTCCCAGGGGAGGGAAGAAGGCATGCATGCTCCTCACCTCCCAGGATACAGGCACCAGCCAAGCCAAACTAAAGGTGCCACTCTGCCAGTTGAACAACCTTCACCTAACTATTGGGAAGGTAAAGGCAGAGGACATCAAAAAGAACAAGTGTGAATGGATCCTCAAGTCCTCCTGCGTATTGCTAACAGCAAACCAGTCCCACTCGTGCCACAAAAAGCCAACACCCTCCCAGACCACACCATGGGCAGGGAATGCGGCTGCTCGCATAGGATCATAGAATCATTTAGGTTGGAAAAGACCCTTAAGATCATCGAGTCCAACTAACACTGCCAAGTCCGCCACTAACCCACGTCCCAAAGCGCCGTGTCTACACATTTCTGTCGTCTCATCCGGATCAACTCGCGCAACCTTCAGAAACGCTGCCCTGGGCGTTCAGTCTCTAAACCACTCAAGAGCTACACAAGACTTGCACTGACACAGAATTATGCAGGTAACGGCCTGGAAATCAGGCTCCAACTTTCCTGCAGCGATAGGCAGTTATTGCACAGGAGAAGGTTCCCTGTTGCAGAGGTCAGCAGCACACCATGACTTGCTGGTACGTTTGAAGCTGCGCGCCCTTTGCGGTCCTCAGGCAGCATTTCTACCTCTTTGCCCACTTTTCTGTTTAACAACTTCTCTGTCTACACACTTGCAATGATATAATCATGCAACGCATCCGTACGGATATTGAGTCCTGTTCCCACCTCACCAAATCCAGCCGCAGAACCCCCTTCTGTCTCTCCAGCCTCCATGGATTTATCTTTATAATCCCAGCACTTCCCACGTGGTTAAGCCTCTTGCACGTTTAGCGGGTACTATATACTGCCAAACATGAGGTGTCCCTCCATGCCGATACCTGGAGGATCTCTCCTTTCCCGTGTCAGGGCAGTCACTAGCGAGCAACTCCCAAGTCACAGGGAAGTCGGTGAGGATGCTCGTGTCTAAAAGAAGGTTGAAGCTGCAGTTGTGACAACAGGCAGCTGCTGAGCAAATTCAGCTCCCGTGGACTCGACTGGTAAGAGCATTTCGTCCACCAGGTTTCTGCAAAGCTCAGATCAATGTTGATCAAATCTTTGTTCATTAGGGACTAGTACTAGCGGGAGCTAACAGTATAAGCTGGCAATAGGTACTAGTTCAAGAAGCGTCTGGATGACTTAAGAGTGCAAGCACAGTCTTCAAAAGTGACTTCAGCACCAGGAATGTGGTACATCACTGGCAGCCAGTAGGTTCCAAAAATGTACATCAGCAGCCATGTCCCTGACGCACGCTGGAAACGCTGCTCTGTGGCCACTTCTCCATGGGAAACATCACGTGGGGACCAGGCATCAGATGAACTGGCACAGCATTAGAAGGACGTAGCAAACTCCGTCGTCTTCTTTATAGACATAAATCTCTCTCCTTCAATAATAATGGTGCTGTAACAAACGTTAAATCATTTATGCTTAAGGTAAATTCAGAACGAAAATGTAAATTTGTTCTGTTTTTCACAAACCAAGCACATCAGGCAGGCGATAACTTCTCACACCTCAGAAAACACCTTCGTCTTCATACTAAGAATTTGTGTTTATACATGCATCTACCTATCCCAAATACAGTGAAGTTTGGGGAAAGCTTTTTAAAAAAACCCAAGAAAATAACTAGAAATATATACTATTATTGTCTCTATTCATAATATATAAGCTTATAGACAAGTATGACTTTATGTCAAATGCTGGTATGCAAAATGTTATGGCAAATTTTGTTAATTTAAATAAATAATGGGGTTTACCATATGTTTAAGTAAATATACGCAAATATGTCATGGGAAAACATTTGATTAAATTATCTGGATTAAATATCCAGCACTTTTAGTGTTTCACTAGAGACAGTTAGACCAGCAGCAGTAACATTGTTCATGCAAGGCCTATGTTTCAGAAGAATCTCAACGCTTCCCAGTGAACCTTCACTTAGTACCCCCTCGTCTTCCTAAGGGACGCGGGTGGCCTGGGGCTGAGGCACTGGCCTGAAATCCTGGGTATCAGGGGTTTGTTCTCATCCTGAAGCTAAGGCTTCCTGTGGGACCTGGGTCGGTCCCTCAGCCTCGCGTACCTCTGTTGCCAATCTCTAACAAGGAAATTGCTTTTCCTTCTGTCATAACGTGTTGTGGAGATACGTTCATTAATGCCTGGGAAGTGCCTTGACTTCAATGACGGCGAGAAAAGAAAACAATAAATAAGACCATGGTGGTGTCTTCTCTTTCTAATTTGGGATGTGACAGCATGAGGACACCTAGGGTTACAGCTCCAGCCTGCTGCGGGAGCTGGGCTCTCCATCCTCACCCAGACCAGACCAGCGCCGGTAGACGGATTCGGCATCCACAAAAACAACGCAAGGTCTGTCTGGGAGCAGAAACGTGGGGAGCAGACTCCAAGCTCAATGACAGAGGTCACCTTCCGTCTCCCGTAGAGACAGAGTAGATCCCCATCTGTTATTTGGGCTGACCACTCCCTGCATTCCACCCAGTCCACTTCTCTGGCAAGCTTCCCAGGACGTGGGTCTTTCTTATTCAGGATAACAATGAGGAGTTATTAATTGGGTCTTTTTTCAGGTTTCCTGAGGTCCTTCCAATAGCTGCGTTGGTAGATACCACAGCCGTCATCATCTTCAGCAGGGATGTTTTAAGCATTTCACTTGGTCAAAGACAATATATAAATAATGCCATGAAACAGGGTCACCCCCGAAGCTAAGGGAGGGTCAGAGATGAAGTGTCAGGTCAAGGACTGAGGTTAGTACTGGAATGCAGAGTCTGAGAGGTGCCGATGGATCCAGCAGGCAAAGCATAAGGCAAAGAGGCAACCCCGAATCCCAGAGACCCCACACACGAACAGAAGCACCACATTAAGTCTTGAGCACCACCAAGATTGTCCGAGGCGAGGCTATGCTTCATGCCCAGGGACTGGCTCGGCCAGCCAAAGCAGCCTTTCCATTTCCTCAAGGTTCCTCTGGGTAGCAATAAGAGATGGCTCATTGGGAGGGGATCCAGCGTTAATGGCATTTTAATGAGGCCTTTCAATATACTTACAGACTAATCAGCAAATTCCACAAGGTCTGGACCCCAATATGTCATTCTAAGTACACTAAAGTCATGGTGAATACCTCTTTTATAGCCAGAGCCATGCACTCTCTGGGCCTGATGTCCTGCCAAAATGTGGCAGGTTTTGCATCATTAGGGTGCTGGTGCAGCAGAAGTGAGGCCATTACCTGCTGAAAAACCCCAAGGGAAGCAAAGGGTGTTGCCCAGGAGACTTCATGGTTTGACTCTCCTCTCCTAGGTCACTCCATTGATGCCAACTAAAAGAACATGCGGCCAGCAAGTTTCTTGAATAGGACACTTCCCGTTTTCCAAGAGTCCATGCAGAACCTCTGGAGGCAGCTTTTAGCACAAAAGGACCAAACACAAGAAAGTTTTCTGTCTCATTACATAAACCTGTCCTGGCGATGACAGAACTGAGGATGTTCAACAATGAGCATCATCTGATCCGCACAAAAAGATCCAATGCTGCCTGAAACCAGGCATGGGACAAGGCTGATTTATCCTGTCAGTCTCTGCCTTGAGCTGATGATCACATCGCACTTCCAGAAAACACTTTACAAGAGCCATTTGCTGACACCAGAGCCAAACTGTGCAGTGCTGGCTGAGGAACCACACACATGCTGGTACACGTGCACGGCTCACACCCAGGCTGCCTGATTCACTTGGAGCCGACGCAGTGGCTAAAGTGCCCTGTCCAAGACGAGCCTGGAGGAGAGGCAGAGGTGGATCCAAGACTGGGGGAAGGCAGGGGAGGAAAGGATGGAAACGTCATGAGCCACTTGTGCAAATTCCCCACGGCTTCCTCATGCTCGCTCCCTCCAGGTGCCAGGAAAGGCATCTCAGAGGTAGGGAAGGTTGCTTCCACCAACTGCTGGTTCTTCCTTCCCCGCTTCAACCCCAAGTGAAGGGGCTGCCTGGAAGGCAGCACCTTGTACTTCCCTGCAAGCCGCATCCAGACCACAAAGCCACTCTCACGCTCGCTAAGAGGCACACTAAGAGAACACGTGTAACTGGATCTTAACACGTTGGCAGGTGGTTCCTCACCTCGTAGTGAGACTGCAGTTCTCACACACCAGCTCTTAGCTTCAGGATGGAGGCACAACAGCAGGACCCCGCTCTGCAGAGGGGTGCTGGCTGGAGGTACTGGTAGATCTGCTCCTCCTCGCGGTCACG
This sequence comes from Phaethon aethereus, assembly GCF_964289735.1. Classification (NCBI taxonomy): domain Eukaryota; kingdom Metazoa; phylum Chordata; class Aves; order Phaethontiformes; family Phaethontidae; genus Phaethon; species Phaethon aethereus. The sequence continues at coordinate 6,002,828 of NC_138595.1, read as the reverse complement.
CCTGCCCGGCCAGGGCTATGGGATCTGTTAATGCTCCGCTGTGGCAAAGTAGCTGCACAGCTTTGAACTCCTGCTGCCTTCCACACTGTTGCTGTAGCTTGATGCCACGGCTGTGCGTCATCAGGCAGGCAGTTGTCCTCAGCCTGAGCACTCTGCACGGCTGGGACAAGAGGACGTGAAAAGCTAGCATGCCCCAGAGACTGCAGTGCACAGGATACGGACTGGATTAAAATCTGGTCAACATTAGTCTTAAAATGTCAGCGTAAACAGGAGGGGAGTCCTGGCGGGGCTGTGGGGAAGCTTGCTTGGGCTTAGGCCATTTAACAATAGGTTCAATGACCTGGACAAAGAAAACCTTTACTGATAAAGCCTGCAGATTAGGCACCATCTTCCCAATCTTTGAAGAGAGCAATTCACCAACAGACAAAAAAACCTCAACATTGCTCGTCACCTACTTACAAGCAAACAACGTGCTGTTTAATACAGCTAAATGCAAAGTTATGCCTCTAGGAGCAAAGGCTACAGGACGTTGGAAGCGTCTGGTGGATATGGAGGAGAGCAGAAGAGCACAGCGGTCACCTCCTCCTTACAAGCTGGTACAGCAGCTCACAGAGCAACACATCGAGCCTGGACAGCCATGGCTCAGAAGCACCATGAGAAGGGCTCAGGGAATCCCAACCATGCCCGAGGGACCGTCACATCTCTCACTCCACCTATTCGGCTTATCGAAAGAGGATGGGGGGCCTTGGGACACATTTAAATGTCAGGGTCAGAGCAGCAATGGAGGGCTTCCCAACCTACTGCAAGATTCAATTAATGGAAATGGAAACAAAACAAATCTCGACCAGAAATAACGCATGTTTTTAGGAGCAACTGAAATTGGCTCCCGCAACAATTTGCTAAAGATCCCGATGGGTTCTTAGCCTCTCAAAATCGAGGCTGAGCGCCTTCTAAAAGACCTGTTCTTGTTCCCTTGGAAATTTCCCTGTGGTTTCCCATGGGAGAAGAGACCAGAGGAGATGGCCACAGCTCCACCGGCTCGCCAGCATCTGAGGTTCTCCCAGGCTGGGTTCCCCGCTTCCAGGACTGACGCACGCCACCCTGGGCTCCTCTTTGAAGAGGGGGTTTCTGACCTGTACGTTCTTCCCAGAAGCTCCCTGATGTTCAAAGCACCTTGCTGACAGACAGGCAGGTGTGCCTGTGACAGCGGCCACCTCCCCAAACCCGGCGCGGTGGGGGAGAGCGGCCCCCCAAACAGAGCCCTAGGCAAGGCACGGGGGAGTACTCCAAGCCCAGCTGTGACATTTCCTTTCACCTATACCTGTACAGCTGTTTCCTACAGGGCTGCAGCCTCAAGTGAGATGTGTGAGGCTTCTGTAGGTGCTTGGGAACAAGATGGAACAGAAACGCTTCACACCTGGCCCCAAAATTACAGCACGCTGGAAGGTGGCCAACATAAACTGGCAGAGTACCAGTTGCAATGGACATCAATTAAGAAGCCTGTCATCCTCAGACTGCAGGGTTTTCTTTTTGCGATCTGCATCGCTCCTTAAGCCTTCAGCAGCACCAGCGCTGGAGTTTTCCAGATGGGATCATTTCCCTCAGATTCCACTCGCTAGATTTATTGCAGGGTTTTTTTTTTTTTTTTTTTTGTAAACCCACCCCCCCCTTTTAAGAGCCTGAACTATTATTCCACATTGCGGATTTCTCCAGGGCTGTATTCAGTGTCCTCGTGCAGCGCTAGTGCTTGTTAGCCATGAGTCCCCTTTACCTTCAGCTGGAGAAACGCAGTTTTAAGAATATGCTCAAAACTCTTTTAGCTTAATGAGCGATTAAAAACCAAGACCAAATGGTAAATGAACAGAATGCCTCTCTGGAGATGCCCTGCACAGCCCTAGGAGATGCAGCAGCAGTCACTAGGACAGCACTTGCGCCCATTTCTATGAAGGTACGTTTAAAACAGCACAGCAGACACCAGCGTACCCTCCTCTGCCACCCAGACCAGGGGACACGGAGTCAGCTTGACGCTTCCCATGGTGCTAATGACACCTGGCAAAGGCAGAGAGAGACTCCCGTGGTGCCCACACGGTCCTTGGCACTTGCGGTTCAAGGAAATGCCAAGGATGGACAAGGAGTTCAAAGCAGGTGATATTCTGCACGCTACCTTCGTGGTGGCATAAAATCCAGCCTCTCCTCCATCACCCAGTGACATCATCTTCCAACATGGCCCGTAATTTAGCCTAATTGCCTTTTACAATCCAAAGGCACCACATGAAAGGGAAGGTCGAGGCTGGGATGGAGTTCAGATACTGGTCAGAAAATGTAAACATTTCTAACTCTGCTGCCTCAGGGCTGCCAGCTCCTGCCAAGTCCCCGCTCCAAGCAGGACTGCCTGGGGCAGGGATCTTTCACTGCTTGTTTGGAAACCGAGGCAGGCAGGAATGGAAGGAGTTTTTCAAGGATGACTCCTCCTTGGCCTCTCCTACTTGGGGCTCCGATCTCTGCTCACAGTTTCCCTTTTCCTCTCTGGACCAAACTTCAGGCTGGAAGCTCTCGCTCTCATGGGCTGAGTGCATTTGCCTGCCAGCTGGAGGGAGATGCTCCAAGGCTATGGAATGGGAATATGGAAAGGATGCTGAGAAAACAGTTACATTTGTTCACTGGGGTTTTCTCTCTGCTTATAAAGAGTTTGTGCTCTCAGAGTCCTGGTCTTGCTACCCTTCCTCTGATGCCTTGCAAGAAGTCCTCCCAAAATGGCCATAGTGTGGCCACTCTAACATGGATTTAATCCCTGGCGTCCCAGGAGTCACTAGGTCTTGGAAATGACAAATCATCTGGTGTTTAGAGGCATGACAGAGCCCGGTCACTCCGACAGCTATTCCTCCTGGGCTTTTAAAGCTGGGGCTCCCTTTCCAAGAAGCATCAGACATGACTACACATTGCCAAGAGATACCTGCAAGTCTTAAGAAGACTGAAATACCATAAATAAGTGAAGTGAATAACAAGACAGGACTAATTTTAGCCCAAGCCTAAATAATAATTCACTCCTAAATAGCTAATTCAAAGGCTACTAGCTCTGCAAATCTGGAGCATGTTGGGGCAACTAGAGAGAGTGTCAAATTTGGACTGTCCACCTGGCCATTTGCGTTTTCTGAGGAGAACAAGCTTGGATTTTAGGCTATCATCTGCACTGACAGGGGAGTAGTGCAAATAGCAGGAAGCGAGTACTTGTGAAACAAGAACGGCACCAAGTGTGGGAAGCTAACTGGCCACCCTGGAGCTGGAGGAGTCATGGAGTACCCAGTTTGTAGGTCTGGGGCAATAAAATGTTGCTAATTATTTTTCAGAGCCTTGCATTTTAGGGCTTTCATTTGCCTGGTGAGGTGAGACAGGGTTGAAACTAGCTGAGTGGTGAGTATCTGAGACAGTCCACTCCACACATGAGCGTGCACATGAGAGAAAAAAAAAGTGCCTTTCTGTTTGAGAGGAGGGAACCACAGTGACTAGCCCTATAAGCATATGTATTAATCATGCACCGTCTGGTTTTAATCCACACACTGCTGATCCTGCGTCTCACTGTATTGTTATCAGGGGAAGGAGTATTTCTCCTCAATCTTATTCATCAGCCAAAAGCCTGAAAATGCAAAAAACACATTTGTGAAGTGCCTTCCCAAGGACCCTGGGCCCCGGACCTGGTGAGCTGGGGCTGCTGCCTTTTTATTGGCATTTAAAAACCTTTTATTAACGTGTGTCAGGGCTGGGGGAGGAGAGAGCGGCTCAGGTTTCAGGACCCCCCATGCAGAGAGGTTTATTGTGGGAAGGGACATTAACACTTTCTCCTCCACAACTCCCTGGCTGGGGCATGTGGCAGAGCGTGCGCCGCAGGCACCGGCCTGGGTGACGCACACGTCGAGCCCGTGCAGAGCTTGCAGGGATGCGGGCAATCGGCGATGCCATGTGCCCGCAGAGAAGGACCTCCCCGCTCTGCTCCGTGCCAGGCTATCTGCAGCCCGCTTCCAGCCTTGCCGCCAGCTCCACAGAGCCACTGCAGAGCTCCTGAGACAACAGGATTCAGCAAGAGCTGAGGAAACCAGGACGTGCCCCAGGTTCCCAGGGCTGCACAAGAACCGACCCACGCACAGCTCAGCTGCACCATCACTAGGACTTGCTTTAACCTCAACACAACCCAAGTGTTTTCCATTGCAAGTCCCCCACAGCAGCACCACGCACCACCTGATGAATCTACAGTTGTTATCTTCCTTCTTCCTGAGCCCTAACTCAGCCATGCTGCTGTTCCCTGCTCTTGCCTTGGGTACAATGCTGGGTGAGGTCCTGGCAGCGTCTCCTTCGGCTGCAAACGCTGCAGACACAGTCTGACAGCTTAGGCACCAGGCTGCATAGTTTGCTGTTGACTGGTACGTTCGATGGTGTTCCATCACACAAGCTGCAGTGGATATCTGCCCAACATACGCCCAGGAAAACATCACCAAGTTATGCTCACCCTGGAGCCAGCTTTTGTTGGTTACAGCTTCAGTGATAGTGCAAGAGATGATGGGAAGCTCTAAGTGTCACACTGGCTCCAGCAGGAATCTGAACGCACAGCTTCATGGCAACGAACGGAGTCAGAACATTTTCACTCAAAATAAGAGCCAGGCCAAATGCTCAAAAACTTACTGAGAAATTCTGGCTGAATACTGCACTCCATCTGCTAAATGGGACGTGGAGAACAAAAAGAAGTGGGAAGCACAGTGTTTGTCCTATACAGCTTACAAAACAACCATCCTCTTGGTGGAGCCAATAATCTAACACCATTTTAAGCCCAATACTCTCCAGTCTTGCCTTTCAACAGCTTCCTTTCCTCCAAAATGTTACAAATTCGTTAAAAAACTATGGTGCAAAAGAACGGGGTACGGATTTGAAGCATCAGCAAGCAAGGTGAGACATTATCCTTGCAGTAAAAAGCCAACCACCTCTTCCTAGCCGTGCTAGTGATAGGAAAGGTACCACAGCGAGCTTCCCAGAGCCACTTTGGCATACCAGAACCCTCCTCCCAGCCCACAAGACATCCACAGGGTGCCATATAAAGAGCAGTACATTATCTTTGCCTCTCCAGCAAAGAACTGTCAGGAACTTGGGCTGAAAACTGGGCCAAGACTGAGAACACAAGAGAAAGAAATTGGGTGCAGAAAAATAACTCCTGCTAAAAAGCAATGAAAAATCAGTATGTGTAAGACAGGTCTCATTGCACAGAAAAACCATTTCTTGCCTGCTCGCAGCTCAGTCAATCGGCAAGCAACAAGGAGCGCGCAAAGGGGGAAGTTCCTGCAACGCGGCTGGATGTGGCACGTGCCAGACAGAGCTGCTCCGCCGCAGTGCCTGCTGCCATCACCTGACTGAGGCTCAGGGATACGGATCCCCGCGTGCCACCACGCTCAGCATGGACACGACACCCTTCCACTGCAAACGGCCAGAGATGCATCTGCTGAGGAGTCAGTCGCCTGCACTCTGCATGCTGGAAGGAGGGCAGGGAGCAGGCGGTGGACTGGGGCCCGCACACAAGGACCCCCCGGTTCAGGTGGATTGGGGGCTTCTTTGCAGGAAAGTGCCTTTTTGTATCTATCTGGCTCACAGTCATTTGTAAAGGGCATATGGGTTCATGCCTCTCAGTCGTGACTTCTTGGCTTGGTCTGCACTGCCTTCTACAACACCCCACTTCTGGAGAGTCAAATAATTCATTAATAGTGCAGAAGGAGAAGATTTGTGGAACAAGGTAGCCATTTGACTGTAATGACGCAGCTGCCACTCCAGTCCCTTTCTACAGCATTACTGAATCACAGAAAATGGGGTAGGAGCATCCAAAGAGGTCACTTTGCCTCCTTTTCCAAGGCGTTCACCTCCACCCAAGCTGTACCTGAGAGAGCCACCCAGCCTGCTTTTAAAAATCTCCAAGGCTGAAGAGATTCTGCAGAATTGCTAAGGAAGCTGCTTTCAAGTGCTTAACTACCCACAGGTATGAAGCCTTTCCTGAACTCTAGTCTTAATCTGTTTTTCTGCAATTTATGCCCATTCCTTCCTGTGCTTTTCAGCATGGAGCTGGAGGACAGCTTGTTCTCCTCCTCTCTGCAACAGCTTACTGCATTTTCCCTGAATTTCCTCTAGACTAAAAAGCCCCAGCTCTTCCAGTCCCTTCCTGGAAGTCAGGTTTTTGAGACTTCTGCTCTGCCTCACTGGCCTCCCCTTAATTCTCTTCGGCGTCCTCTGCAAAGTGAATACGTGCACTTGCCGTTTCACCACTCTGACCATTAATGAAAACACTGGTCAGTACTGGATTGAGAAGAGACCTTGCAGAACCTGTTGCTTCTGCTTAGCGTGTCCCGCGTAGCGCTGGTACCAGTGGGTTCCTCTGTCTACCTCTGTGTGATGTGTTTGGTGCATAAGGCTGAGATCAGAAGACGGCATAACACAACTGGCACAAATCAGGGGCTCAGACTGGGTGGGACCATGGATCCAAAGTCAGCTTTCAAACCAAACATGACCCACAGAGATGGAAAACAAAAAAAAAAAAAAAAAAAAAGGAAAGAAAAGGGGGACAGACAGCCCCGCCTGACTCCTTCTCTCTGGGATCTGTGTTGCCTTTTCAGCAGAGCTGAGCTGGCACCACCGTGCCTGAGAAACCAGCTCCTTGCGTGGCTGCTGCTGAACTGCGACGGGCACCAGCTCCCGCCAGTGGTGTTGTACAGTTTCTTTATAAAGCACCAGAACCAAAGGGAGCCAGGACAGTGAGAAAACTCAGCTCCGAAGCTCAGGTGTAGCTACAGGACAAAGATATGTCTCTTCTTTTACACACACGAGTGCAAGTGCCTGGCAGGGCAGGTAGATGGCACTCCAAATAAACCGGTGTGTGGTTAGAAGAGGCACAGTTCAGGGAATACCGACCCCCTCCCACAAGTTATGGGGCACCAGACCAGGCTGCTCAGCTACCTTACTTGCCTGCTGGGGGCTCTGGTCTGTGGCTGCTGGGGAAGGAGTCCCTGTGCAGAGAGTGGGGCACTGGGACTGTCCCCAGCAGAACCCCCGTGAGGCCACAACACACACTGTGTGAACAGGCTACCTTAGGGCTGCAATGGCAACTGCATGCTTGTAATTTTAGCCCCTTCAAACAGAGCCCTGAAAATCCATTTTTCTACAGTGACTTCCCGGACTAAGGTGGTTCCCCAAACTGGGAGAGCTCTCAGTTTTACTGGAACCCTGTGCTCCTCTGCCGCGGACAGCGCTGTGAGCGCGGGCCAGGCAGACAGAGAAGTGAAACAGAAATTTGCACCTCTTGGGTCCCCCTGTGACAAAGGTCCTAAATTTCTCACCATCATTTCAGGAAAACATCAAGAAGAAGCAGCACGTGGGAAGGCACATCGCCACCGCCACACACAGGCTGTCCACAGAAACCAGCCTCTGCATCTCCACTTCTCCTCTCGTCGCACCAACTGCTCAGGGAGGCAACGCCGGCAGCTTCCCAGATGAGCAGCGTTTTTGGTGCTGCGATTCTGCCTCCAAGCAGGAAACTGCCGAGAGCCACTCTTATCCTGCCGTGCCTCCAAGGGCGTGCAAAACAAATGCCATTGTGCCTCTTCCATCCCCCATCAGGTTCAGACACGTTATCCAAGTGCAGCCCCCAGGTCCCTGCTGGCCAGGTGGTGGCAGAGAGCAGACCCAAACCCCCACATCAACAAGGGAACTGATTTCATTATTCTAAAAACAAACAGCCAAAGGAAAGTTCAGGCTAGAATGGGCTCCTAGAGCAAAGAAAGGAAAATAGAGAGCGGGCAGCGGGGAATGCTTCATATTCCTAAAAGCCTTTTGTACGTTAACACATGGTGTCTGCTTCTCTCTAGTCACCTATTTATCACTCTCCTCTTTAGAGAAGGAAAAAAGTCCTGGCTGCCTTCCTAAGGCAGAGTTTTGTGGCCGGGGGGAGGGGGAGGGTGCTTTAAGCATGATGCAAACCATTTGGAGTGCACTGAGAGCACTGCCAACACAAGCTGCACTATTTAAACAAGTGAGGAAATGATCGTATATACAACATGCCAGCGAGCACACACACACCAGAGGAAGTCGAGAGGGGTTTTCATGACACAGAGCTGGATGTCAGCGGCTGAAAGGTCGATATTTTCCCTTAACACCCTTCTCAATGACTTAATCGTGTTCCGTTTGCACAGAAAACTTCCCAAGAATAAAAGTCTGGAGGAATCGAGGGGGGATGTTTGGCCTACTGCTGACCTTGTCCGAGGTCCTCTCCACGTAGCAGGGCTCCTGGGGGGCGACCAGCAGGGGAACGAAGCCCGAGAGCAGCCGATCCTCTTCCAGGCTAAGCAGGGCAAGGTCGTCATCTGGGTCCTTGTACAAGGGCACCTCCGACTGATTCACTGTGGTCAGTATGTTACAGAAGTCAGCCAGCGTCGCCCACACATCTACTGAGACCCTGGGAGAACGAGGAGAGACGTGAGCAATTCGGGGCTGGAATGCATTGGGAGTTGCCTGCAATGCTGCAGCGAATACCAGAGAGGTGAGGCGAGGCGAGGCACGCCACCACCGCTGCTAACCTACCCCACCGGGAGGGCTCCAGGCGCAGCTGCGCTGGCACCGAACCCAGGAGGGCTTGTGACCCTCACCCGCCAGTGCTGACGCCGACCACCCCGTCCCCCTGGATGGGGACGGCTCCCGGGATCTCGTCCTTCCCGCTGCTCTGCCCATCTCTGCCTGCTCCCGAGCCGGCACATGCGCGGGAAGCAGCTTCCCCGTGCAGTGCCGGCAGGAACCCAGCTCCTTCCAGATGGGAGAAATGATGCTTGTTACTCAATTGTAAAGCCTGCTGGGAGGACAGACCGAACACCCGCGATGCTGTCGGGGCTAAAGAGGCACCCGGGGGGCTCCAGCCCAGCCCGGGGCACCCTCTCCTTCACGTAGCTGTTATCTGCTGCGACCACGTGCTGCAGCCGCGCTCTAAAGCGCAGAGATTTTTTTTTTTTTTTCCCAGTTAAACCCCAGCCACAGGGGGTTAAGCCATGTTTTGCTTCTGGCCACGGTTTCAACACTCACGAGTGACCTGCAAAGCTGCCTCTGCATGTCTCACCTTCCCGGAGCGGCAGTGACGTGCGGGGAGCCGAGTGCGAACACGAGGCCACCGGCAGCCCTGGACCGCTCTCCGCGCATCCCCATCACACCCCCCCATCACTGAGCACACGCTGTGGAGGGCCCAGCACCCCAGAGAGGGCCAGCGCGGGGAAGCAGGCAACAAGCACGGGGGCACGGCAGCCAAGCAGGCTGCCTCGTACTGCATTTCTTCCTCCTGTTTCTAAAAGCACTCAGAGGGGTTTTTTAGTGCGTAAACTGGGGCGAAAGCAGGGAATAGGGGAAACGGGGGCTGATCTGCTTCTGGTGGCAGTAAGGAGGGGTGCTCCTCCACCCCGCACCTCTGGGGCACCGAAAAGCGCGGGGAAGCCAGCATCACCAGGGGTGCAGCAGTGACCGGTGCGGCCCGAGGCAGCCCGGGGCTGGAGGGAGGCCCCTTGCTCTTTGAACTGCTCCAGGTGGACAGAGTCTGCGCTCGGTTATTTACGGGAATCAATGTACCAGGAAAGCACACTGAAATGAAACATCTTGTTTTCAAGAGCGTCCTGGGAGCCAGGCAGAATGAGGAGCCATTAATCAAAGCCCGGCACGTAATCAGCACACATGTAACGCAGAGTCGCCCACGTCCCTAAGCAAGCCCCAGCCCGAACGCTGCAGAGGAGAAGAGGTCCTTCAAAGCCCTCTGCGCACAGACACCAGGAGCTGGGTTCATTCACAAAGCTCCATCGCTTGGCTCAGCCAGGTCTGGCTGTCAGAAATGTTTAAATATGGAAAAAAATAAACAGTTGCAACACGTTTTTCGGAGGGATCTGTCCGAGGCCCTTTGTGATGTAATGGGAAACGCTGCGTTTGTGCTACCAGCTGGAAAATAAACAGAGCTGCGAGGGTTAAAAGGAACTGAACTTTCCACGACCCCTATCTGCAAAAGAAGAAAATAATAAGAGGAATGATCCACTGCCCCACAGCCCTGATAGTTTATCCTCCGGCCCGGGCTGCAGAGACAAGCACCGGATGTGATAGGGCTGCTCTGGGCCACCTCCAAGGCGAGCTCTGCCCATGGGAGATGCGCGGGGCTTGGGAGGCTCAGCCCTCCCCCAGTGCCCTGCTGGCAACTGGGCTCGGCTGCCTGAGTCCGGTCACATCGCACTGGTGGGGCCCCGCCAGCACGGGCCGCGAGGAGGGCTCGGCTCAGATGAAGGAGGTGCAGAGGCTGCAGGCACCAGCGAGGGGCGAGGAACAGGGAGAGCGCCTGCGACGGCCGGGGAACGAGCGCACCGGGGTGTTGGGGACGGGCGCCGATGCAGGGGACGTTCCCGGGGGCTGAGACAGCCAGGTGCATGGGGCCAGGGTGGAGGAGAAGGGAAAGAAACACGTTGCAGAGACGTCGCCTGTTTTCCCCAAGAAACAGAGCTGCAGGCAGGGGACGAGATGACCAGGGAGGGTGGGAGGGAGGCAGAGGGCAGCGGTAGGATGCTGGGCAGGACTGGCATCCACAGCAGGGCAGGGGTGGTAGCGGGGTGAAGGAGCAGCACAGATGAAGTACAGGGAGCCATCTCCCTCCACGGGGCTTGGCACCCCAAGTCAGAAAAATGCCATGTGAACAGTCACCGAGCTGATGCTGCCAACAGCTTTGCAGCCACCCGGCCCAGCGGTCCCCTCTCCTCTCCCCCCATGGCTGCCTGCCCCCAGCCCACAGCTCCTCCGGCTCACCACCCCCTGAGCGCGAGAGCAGTCCCTGTCACTTTATCCCCTTCATCCCCAGCTCCCTACAGCTTCGCAGTGCCTCGCCACATCTGTCATCTGCGCTGGATGTGTTGTTTCCACCCTGGGTTTCCTTCAGCCAAACCAGACTGTGCTGGCTCCCTGGGTAGCAAGATCTCACTGCAACGCAACGCCGAGCAGTGCTGCGGCAGCGGCCGGCAGCCGGGCAGCACCCTCTCTCATGCAGCACCCTGCAGAGCCTTCAGAAAGCCAACAAAGAAGAAGGTGTTGGTGTTTCAGCTCTGGTTTTCTCCTGTGACACAGAGGTAGCACCGGAGAGAGAGGGTCTGACGATCTCTGCCTTCCCCTTGGGGGCAGCTCCTCCTCTGCGGTGCATCTCCCAGCACTGGCACCACCAAGATCATTTACCGGCTGCTAGCCACCGGCAAAGCCAGCAAGGGCTAATGGCTCATTCAGACACCGCACGGCCCAGTGGATCTCCTCCTGGGACGTGCACTCGCCCTAGAGGGTCGCACAACACTCGGGAGCCCTGTCAGGCGCCTTCTCCCCACTGCTCCTTCCCAGGATGCCGCCATGGCCACCTCCAGGTGTTTCTGGCTAATGTCACCCAACGGCGCTGCAATGCCAGAGCCCCTCTGCAAAGCCAAGGCAGACCCAGGTGCCTGGAAGCGCTGTGTATGCACAGTGCCACGGCTTCGGCATCCCTCTGCGGAGGGAGGCACCGAAATACTGACACCGAGCCCAGGCACACAGCTCCCAGGTACAGGGACGAGGCTCCCAGAGCTTTTACCCGAGGAAGCGAGAAGGGGGTTAGCGCGAGGTCTTTCCTCAGAACGGGGGTTCATTCACTTCCCCACAGACACATTTACATTTGCTTATTCCACTAGGACAGGAAAAAAAAATAAGAGTTAATTTCTTTTTTATTGCCTCAAGATTCCAGGTTTAATGTAGCTGTCAGTGTGAGCGCAGCCCAGCTGCACGCCGACAGGACGCAGCCCGGCCAGGCGATGCTGAGAGCGCCGCACAAGTGCGCGGCCGAGCGCGCGGGCTGGAGCGCGGTCGCGGGGCAGCGCGCGGCCCCGGCGAGGCCGGGTCTGCGTGGGGACAGCTCCTGGCAAAGATGGACGCCCGCGATGGGCACGCATCACTGCAAGGCAAAAGGCACGCACCGAAGTGCGGGGAGAGCAGAGGGTGCCAGGGCGAGCCTGATGCTCGCTGAATCCCTGCCGGCCACGGTGCTGCGCGGCACTCCGGCGTGAGCCACCATCTTCACCAGGGGCGCGGGCTGCCTGGTGATTAATATCAAGCACAATGACCCCATGTTACAAGCCTGCGGGGGCCTGTGGAGGTGGCCATTTCCTGTGTAATACCAGCTTGTTTAAACACTAACATTCAAACTCCACAGCTGCAGAACAAACCCGGAAAGCGCGGCGCAGAAGAAGCCCTGCATTGTGTTCCCCAGCCGCCAAGAGCCGCGCTGCCGTGCAGATGGCAAACGCCCCGGGCTCGCGCGCGCCCGAGGCCAGGCGACGCACACCCACCGGCTCCCGGTGCGAGGCGGCACCGGTGCCCACCCCGTCTCCTGCGTCACCGTACAAAGTGCTCCGCATCCCCCTCCTGGGTTTTTTCCTCTCCTGGCCCAGGGGAAGCTGAACTAAAATCAGCTCCTCTGCAAGGAACAACAGGGGTGGCGGTGGGAGCTCTTCCCAAAAGGTGCTCACCAACCTTGCCCTGGACTCGGCTACAGCGCCCAGAGCCGGGACGAGGTGGTCACAGCCCCCGTGCCCTGCGGCACCAACGATTTCCTCCACTCTGCCCTGCATGCGCTCCCTTTGGCCAGCCAGGCATCCATAAACCCACTCCTCTCCCAGGAACCTGCCTTCAGAGTTAGAGGGACGCTCCCTGCTCCGGGAGAGGTGCAGTCTCCTCCCAGCCAGCCTCTGCTTCGCCACAGCCCCCTTCTCCACGGAGACTTTTGGCTTCTGCTTCGCTCGACTTTACCTTCATTCTCGGCCAGGTTTACACTACTGAGACACCTCTGAATCCTCACTTTGATGTCTCGATAGGGAAATTCTGGTGGCCAGCATTACTAACTAAGGCTGAGATTTGCAAAAGGGATTTTCCATTTGTCTCCGGCAAGCTCCAGCAAGGTCTTGGCACCCCTGTCCAAGACTCTGTCCATCTCTCCCAGTGGGAGCTGCCATCTCAGTGACACTTCTCCACAAGAGCGATGTGATGAGAGCGATCTGGCAGATCTCTCTGAGAAGGTAAGCTCTAGAATGTGCTCAGAGCTTTTGGATTTAATTTAATACTTGGTTTAAATTAACCATTTTTAAATGCTTGCAGACAGTCTCCACAAACCAAGAGGCCCTTCGCTCCAGCGTGGAACGAGCGCGGATTCGCCAGGGTCAGCCCTGCAGCAGTTTGTCTGTCTAGCCAGTGGCTTCCCCCTCGATTCTTGTGCTTTGTTTAGCAAGAGATTCATCGCGGCAACAAAGCAGAGCAAGGAGAAGCTTTGCTTTCCCCTGCCCAGCCCTCTTCACCCATCTCAGCTTCTCAGCCATATGTCCCAAAAGGAGATGGATTCACTTGAATGACAGCAACCTCCTTGGAGATCTGCCTTTCACCCCATCTGCTGGTAATATCTCTGCCTTAGGAGAGCCACCCTGCTCCCCTCTCCCAGGACACCCTGCTTTGACATCCCAATCTCTGCAAATTACTCCTGGGGACAGCTGGTCTGAAAGACACTGCTCCAACTCAGTTGCATGGCACTGCAACTGCTTTAAATGGCCACCTGCTCAGACCTCAACACCATGTTTGCCATGAAACATGCAGATATAAATTAATTTTAAGACACAGAAGTGACTGCTGCTTGCAGCTAGAAGACCTGGGAACGCCTGCAGTCACAGTCAAGTTGGCGGATCCAGACACACAATTCCCGAGCCAGGGGACGCTGCCGCTCCGAGGCAGAGATGTCCATGGTCAGGCCTAGCTCCTATCCCCAAAACACCTGAAAAAAGAGCCATGGAAAGGTCGCTGAGCCCCTCTCCCAAGCAGGCAGAGGGGAAGGACACCCCCCGCCTCTCAAATACACACAGCAGCCCCAAGAGAGGGATCTAGGCAGCCTGTCACCTCTCCGTGGCCTTCTGGCCTGAACACATGTCCCAGCGCATCCCCTGAGCACTGGTGACCATGCAGGTGTGGTTAAGAGTTGGATGAATGTGCCAGACCAAGGAGGGTGGTTTTAGGGAAAGATGTAGCTTCTCATTCGGGTTGAATTCTGGACCGCTGAGCCCCCAGCTAGGGAGAGGATGCCTGCCAAGAGTTGGGGTTTGTTCCCAAGCCCCCACCAAGAAAATGACCCTGAAGACACAGCCTGCCAAGCCTCCCGTCCCGCTCCGTAGAGCCCACTCCCGTGTGGCTTGCAGCCGCACGCTGGGTTTCGGCAGTGCTCACCCCTCACACCTTTCCCTCCGCCTCTGTCCAAGGGGGAAAGCAGTGAGCTGAGGAATTTGGTGTGGGGTTGGTTGTTTTTTTTTTTTTTTTATTGTAAGGACTCAAATCCAGCAGTGTGATAAATGCATCCGAGCTACAATTAGGAAGATATATAGCATCAGAACGCGAAGGTCTGGGCAGCGTGGTGAAACGCGGGCTCTCCAGAGCCCCAGCTATGTTTCCCATTATGTAACCCTGGTCATGGGCAGACAGCCAGACTCCAAATGAAAAAGAGACTCTGGCTTGGCACCGTTTCTATTTTCCTATCCTCATTCGGGGTCAGCGCAGTGTCATACAGCTGCAGAGAAAGCTCCGGGGATTAAACCTGGGAAAGACTCCAAGACCAGGACCCGGGTTCAAGTACCAGCTGAAAGCAATAAACCAACTGCCACAGCTGGGCTGAGTTTAGACGTTCTCAAAGTCCCCCAGCTCTCTCCCTTACTAAGGACGAGCAATCGTGAACATGGCGAACACAGCGTGAGTTGAGACCTCGGGACGTATAGCCTCGGCAGCCTGGGCCCTAGGCTCTGGCGGAGTCTTGACAAGCTGCCCCGCTGGCCCCAAGCCCAGGCCGTCATTCTGGCAGCGGCACTGGCCCCGGACAAGCTGCACTTTGATGCAAGCTCTGGGCCAGGCCTTTGCTCCTAGTGGGCTGCCAGGTGGGTACAGGGACTGCTTTTTCCAGAAGCTTTAGTACATTCATGGCATCCTTGCAGGGTGCTTCTGTGCTTCAGGGCTTTTTTGCTGTCCCTCTTTCTGTGCCCGCACCATCACGAGGGGCAACGAAAGCAATGGCTGTGGAGCACTGGGAGGTGGTTTCAGCGAGTCCAGCCAGCTTCTCCATTGGCACTGGTGCGGACCTCGCAGCACGTCCTACCGCTGAGAGGCACAGGGCCCACGTGAAATGGCACAGGCCCCTTACTCCATTCTGCAACTCAGCATCTGCACTTGGTCCTTCCATGTTCTCCCTGCTCCTGAGCTCACCTTGCCCATAAACCTTGGCTTACTCCAACACGTCCGCTGCTCTGACACACGTTTTACTTCTAAACTTCTTTGAAGTTGCTCCTATCTAAACCCCTGGACTCGGTGACTCTACCTGGTTATGAACAGCCCCAGGCCAGACAGCAGGCTTGTGTCAATAGAGAGCTGAAACAGTAACCTAGTGCTCCCCTTTTCCTTTCCCACCCCTAGGGAAAACGTTACAAGTCCAAGGTCATGCCCAAGAGCGGAGCTAGTTCCCTGCTACTCATCACTACCTGCACCTCCAGCTGCTGCTGTCCTAGAGTCCCGGACCACCAAGACCTGGCGACGCAATGCTGGGTCAACACAAGAGGCGTGCGCTGAAAGAGCAGCCTGTCTCCTCACCTTGGATAAGACAGATGCTCCTGGTGAGCCAAAGAGCACCAGGGTGGAGGAGCTGGGAGCCAACATGAAGAAGGTCACCCATGCCCCCAAGTAAGGGCACAGATGGGACAAGACGAGCTGCTCACCACCCTCCACAGAGAGGGCGAGGTGGGGAAGCAGTTGGGTCTCTGCTACAAGATGAAGACCCTTGTTCCTCCACTGAGCAGACCAGGACCTTGTGGAGTACGGAGCCCCAGCCCATACCCACCGCTCCCCGAAGAGCCACGTGCCGCCGCACCACGGGGTGGGCTCCACCACCACCTTCTCCCGCCTCGACAGGCGAGCGGGAGCCCGCACCTGCTCCGGCAGCCCGGGGGGACACAGCCCCGCGCCCCGCAGGAGGGGGAGGCAGCTCGTCCCGGGGAAGGCGCCGAGCGCTGGCTGCGCGAACCCAATCAGAAATTCCATCTCGAGGCTGCCCGTCGCCAAGGGCTCGGCGGCTCCCTGCGCAGGCAGCGCGAGGGGAAGGGGGGATTGGTGCACGCGCTCTCACGTGACAGATCCCAGTTTGAGTTCCTGCCCAAAGATGGGCAGCAGTTCACATGAGCAGGCAGCGGTCCCACACCGAGCAGCCGACAAACAGAAAACAGACTCCATCTCCACAAAATGAGGCCCAGAACTTCCTGTGTGAGATTTCCATTTCCTCAGCCAAATGAAAAAGAACTGGAGTAAGAGGCAATAAACTAGGAGAGCAGGACTGGACCTGACGCACGGAGCGGGGACCCATTAATGGTTAAGCCACTTTGCCGGATTACTCTTAATGCGCCTTCCCATCACCCTGGGTTCTGGCTCCTTTGGATTAACAATAAGACGTGATTTCAGGCTCTGGATCCGGAGTACCGGAGGCAGATGGAAAATCCTGCGGGAAAGCAGCTACAGAGCATGCTCAGACACTGTTTCGCATACTCCATACTTGGCCCCTTCACTCGATTTTCTGTCCAAAAATATGCAAATTGCCTAGTCCGCATTATGGACTAATGGGCTGGAATCGGCCAGTTTAGAAAATTAACCCTTTTGTGTGTTGCAGGGGTAGAGACAAGCTGTTTCTGAAGGAGAAGGGAAGTTACTTTTGGAGGTCCAAGACAGGCTGCTCCAGGCCAGCCCAGCCTGACCAAGGTTGGCCTGATTCAGTCAAAAAAAAGGCAATGAAATGCTTAAGCTGGAAACGGACGCCCCTCTTGCAGAGAGGAAGGTCCTGCCTGTTCAGCTGGCTGGGCCAGCAGAGCACGTAAAAGAGACGTAGCCCAACAAAAGCAGACACACGTCCTAAGCAGAAGGTAAAAATCGAGCTCATGGCCATCTTCTAACACAAGGAAGAAAAGGGCACCCGCCAGGCCCCCTCAGAGACACTTCAGCCCCACCTATGCATCAATGAAGAAGTCACTGTGTCTCCAAGGGTGACAAGTCTCCCCCACATCCCCTGCGCAGTGAGCCTCCCCTGGGCGCTCAAGTCAGAGTGCCACAGCCAGGAGTAAGTGTGAGTGAGTGGGGAAAGGTGGCACAAGGAGCCCAGGGAGGGAGCGGACACCAGAAGACAGACCAGAGGATGCACGTACTGTTTGGGGAGCTCGAGAGAGGTCGGAGGAGGATTCCACGTGTCCGGGTGGCCAAGCATCCAGTCCGACCAGACCTTCACACTGGGGAGCAGCTCCTTCAGGTCCTGGGGCAAGGCAGAGACCTTGATGTCATCCTCCTCATCCTCCTGCTCCACCTCTTGCGGCTGAACTGCAAATACAAGACGTGAGAGCTGAGGCAGCTCGCTGCAGCCATGAGCCATGCTCAGGCGGGGCTGGGGATGAACGACACAGATCCCAACATCCAAGCCTTGGACGCACAAAGGAACAGCCACAACCCACAGCAAGTGCAAAGACAGGTCTGTTCTCCCGACATGGACTGGCTTGGGGGAAAGCCAGCACATCTGTGACCCCTTTTATTGAGGGGCAGGGGGATGTCACTATATCAGTCATAGAGATAGGATTCCGAGGTCCCAGTTTTGGGAAGTTTCCCAAAAGCTGGCAGAAAGCATGTCCTCAGTCCATCCCTTTCTTCCAAAGGTTTCTGCCTGCAAACATCAAGGGCTTTCCTGCCAGGTGATCCAGCCATAACCTGGGCAGAGCTTGGGATGCTGGGGGAGAGGCCCAGCAGAGGGGAAGGAGTGTACAAAACAGCAGGGAACGAGGGCCTGAACCCCACCAGGCTGCCCTGCAGGCAGCTGTGCGGATCCTGCGGGTAGCCCCTTACCTTGCACGCATTCTCTCAGCAGGCTGGTGCACCTCCTCACCAAGAGCGCAAACATGGAGAGCCCCAGGGCCGCGGCCTGTTCTTGGATGACAGAGCGGCAGTCTTCAGAGATGCACTCTAGGAGACAGAGAGAGGGTTCAGTGGGCAGCGGGTCAGATACTCCATCTTGCTTCAGCTTCGCAGCTTCCCTTTCTGCACCCCGCACGGAGCAGGGATCTCTGCAGGCATGGGTGATTCCCCAGCTCACACCTGTCCTGGACCCAATTGCTCCACATAGAGGGGAAAAAAGGTGGTGAGTAGCTGCTCTGGAGCGGGAAGAAGCTGCAGTCACGCTGCCCACATTATGCCCGACCCCACCTCGCGTGCTGAGCCAGCCAGGCCTGAGCCGGCACTCAGGGCTCCCAGCACAGAAGCCGCTGCTTGGAGCTGATGCCTTCCCCTGAAGGAGGGGGGTATGTTTAAGTGTTAAAAGGGTAATTAGCTGCATGTTTGATCTTTGTCCCTGCTGGAGTTTTAACCTCAGCAGCTGAGGAGGGGGCTCCTCCCATTAGTTCACCAGTCACACAACAGCTTGTCAAGAGAGTTTAATTGAAGCTGTTACTCAAGTAGATGCCACACGACCACAGTTCTTCCAAACAGAGCCGGCTCGGAGTGAGAGCAAATCCCCCCGGCACATCTACACCCAGCCAGAAACCACTTCTGAGGCTGCTGAGAGCAGTGGGGAGCTGGCTCGAGGGAACTGCCTGGAGCTGGGCGTGGGTTACATTCAGCGAGGCCGAGAGCGCCGTGGGGCACACACCAGGCTGCCCGCACTCGCTCGGGCACCGTGCTGCCTGCTCGGAGAAGGTTTTTAAGCCTTACGGGCAGCCTCTGCCCTCTGAATCCCCTCTGCCCCCAATTCACATTCTTCCTTGAGGTGTAGGGGTGAGCGGTGGGCCGGGGGGGTTGGGGGCTTGCCCGGAGGAAGGCAGGGAAGTGCTGCGGGGTGAGCGGAGCCATGGCCCAGCGGGACAGGATGCACCCGCACCGCTCCGGGGATTCCTACCAGCCCGTGCCCTTTGCTCTGCGCAGGCTGCTCCTCGCCGGCTTGTGCATCGCCCGCTGCAGGACCAGGGCTTCCAGACCTCACCCTGCAGACAGGCAGACACCGCGAGAAAAGCTGCCGCAAACCAGGCGAAGGATTTGCGCAGTGAACGCAAACGTGTAGGTACCAACTCCAAAGCAGTGCCCGTGCGAGCCAAGCCCCAGCACCGGGATGGGGAGGGAGAGCCCCCGCAGAGCCCCGGCTCCAGGCACCTCTGCTGCAGATACGAGCATCAGCTGCGCACGAGCAAGGAGGTGGTGTTGGAAGCTGAAATCCCCTGATGTGGCAGACCAGGGATTTTGAGCAATTAAAGCAAGACACTGGGACCCTGTTTCAGCCGGGGCTAGCGAAACGCCTGAGGTGCAGAGAACAAACATTGGGTTTTTAAGTGCAAATTATTTCAGAGCAATGAGGTGGGAGGTTAAAAACAACAAGAAAAAGACTAAAACACACCTAGAAAATACAGGAAAAAATGGGAGGAAGATCTGTAGGCTTGATTTGGCCAGCTCTTACAGCTGCCAATGAGTTCAGCACCCAGTGGGGAGGCCACTGAGGGTAACCCAGAGGTGCCTGGTAGCCAAACGAAGGTGCTCTGCTCTGGGAGCCAGGGCTGAGCTGGTGCTGCAGAGCAATGGTAGGAAGTGCCGTACTGCAGAGGCTGTCAACTTTTGGAGGAAACATAAAACTAAAGATGTGACCACTCTGGGACAGTAAATCTCTTTCATGAAGCCTTTCCCACAATTAAGAGTGTTAGTCCCAGTGCTCTGGCCACAGTTCAGTTCAAGAAATTACATCTTCTTCCCTGCGCTCCCTCCTCCCGCACTCGGGCAAGATGCTGGACTCTCCTCAGTTCTTGTCTTCAACAGGCACACAAGACGACCGTGGCCGTCGCACTGCCGCACCTGAGTCTGGCAAGTCCCCGTGGCGGGTGAAAAGCTCTGGGCATTTCAGCAAGCACCCCTGTACTTTGAGTGGTCAGCACCCTCGGGACTCTGGGCACTGTGCTCAAGCCAAACTCACAGTCACGCCCAAACTGGGCTGGTACAAAAGCTAAGTCCTCCCCCTGCAAAAAAGGCAAAGCTTAAAGGCTTTCATGATGCTGAGGGCTGTGAGCACTGCGCAGCCCCGATGTGTTTCAGAGACTGCCTCCAAGCGCTGGAGCAATGCTCTGTGGTGGCCATGGCCAGGCTTGGTACCAGGGCCTCAGCCCTTCCCACTGCCACCAGCAGCTCTTTTTGCAGGCTACAAGTTCCCCACACATCATTAAACAACCAAAAGAAAGGAAAAAAGTTTCTTGCACATGAGCTGTTGCAGGAACAGCCGCCTGCGACCCACTCACTCAAGCTGAGCACTACAGCCGCAGCTCCATCAAACATCTCTTATTGCTACAGAGGTGAACCACGTGCTCACGGGCTCACACCCAGTTTACATAAAGCCACGGTGTTTCGACGTACCGCAATGATGCTGAGCCCTGGTACAGCCTGCGAAGCTGCCCACTGTGCAGGTAAGAGGAACAGGACACCCAAATTTAAAGGTCATTTCCCTATGGTTCCAGCTCAGCTACCGTGGGTGTTGTCATCTCATCATTAAATTACACAAAACTCCTCTGGTCCCGAAAGTTCATTCCCCGGCCAAGCTTGTCAGCCTCTTTTTAAAGAGGCTGCCCCAGCACAACAACCTTGCAGGGAAGGACGAGCATCCAGGTGGGTGCTTGTTCAAGACCCCGGAACATACACCAGCACTCCAGCTCCCAGCCCTGCCAGCAAAGGCTCTTAAGAGCTTAATTGTAGGACACAAGAGGAAAGAACCATAAATCAGGAGAAACTTTCTCTTTGTGCCTTTTCACCACTTTCCTCGGGAGGCAGGGAGCCCCGGCTTTCACTGAGCTGGGAGCTCAGAGCCAGTGGCCACGACTGTGTGATGTGGAGGCTGTGGGGTGGCAGACCGCGGGCTACCCCCGGCTGCCCACGCCACAGAAGATGGTCGAGGTGAGGGTGCAATCAAAGGGCAGAGCACTCGTGTCACGGGGGTGTTCAGGTAGAAACTTGTGGAGTGTTTTGAGTGATGGGCAGCAAGGACACTAGCTCTCTGCACCCACAGCAAGGTCCCTCGCCCACAGCACGAAGTGTCTGAGCCTACTCTGGCACTAAAAGAAAAACACTTTGTAGAAGATACGCTGAAAGGGGGATTGGAGCAACAAATCTGCTCTGGACCCCACAGGGCATCATTACCTCTGAGCTGAGCAATGGTCTGTGCTGCTGGAAATGCACAATGCATTAAGACACAAACTTCATGGAAAGAGATGTTCTTGGAGGCTGAAGTGATATTTAGGTGATTCCTGTCCCTGCAGTTGAACAGCACTAGTATAACCTGGGGACACCAGCTGCCACAGACCAACAAGAGGAGGCAGAGAGATCCTGACCACCCAGATCAGGGCAAATCCCGTAATTCCCAGATCTGTTTCCCCAGATCCACAGGGGGTGCAGGAGAAGCACAGCTACAGCGTCAGGTGCACAGGGAATCCCACATCCTCCTTTCGCAGGCAGTCACCAAAAGCTTGGGGCCAGAGACATTTTCAGGTGGCATCAGTGGCATCCCATCAGCTAAAGCTGCCACAAACCTGCACTCTGCTTCCTCCCCTGAAACCCCAAATCAGGCTGTAATCAGACAACCCTCCTCTATTCACGCCTAGGCACGCCGCGCAGCTGGGGCACGGTGCGGAGGTGGTCAGGCAGACTACAGGCAGAAATCACAGGCGAAAGAAGTTGCCCCGAGGTCGCAGGCCCCGAGGTGGTCACGATGCGGCTCCTCTGTGCCACCAGCAGCCACAGCAGCGACGCTCCACAGGAAATCAGCACAACACCACGTTGTGCACCAGCAACCGCAACATGTTCCCCCTCCACCTTCTCCCCTTGCAGCCAGGCCAACGTCCCTGTTACTGCTGGCATCAGTTAAACAGCTCCTGTCACCACGTCACCGCTCAGCTCTCGCCTGCGCAGCCACCCTGTGAACCGGATCACGCAGCTCACTGGGGTTAGAAACGACACCTTTCGGCTGTGCCATTGCCATCAAAGGTGCTGTGTGGGGGCACCGCTACCTAAATAACTGCTTGTTAAACCACAGCTTAAGGTCAGGACTTCAGGACTTGCAGCCAAGACTGACTCCGGGTAAGCCCATATCCCCGTCGCACGCTGCACCACCACCCGCTGTACCAACACGCAGCCCGTGCAGCCACGCTGCAGTCACGGCAGGGAGTTGAGCCGGCCTAAAAACCCACCTTCTGAGAGCTTGCTTAGGCTGGATTTGTTTCTCGGTCACCTGTAGCCCCACATCAACTATGCCAGCAAAACTCCTGAGGTACGTGCGACGCTGCACAGGGCTAGAAAGGAGCAGGCAGAGTATTTTAAAGCAGCAATGTCATCAAGCACTTTGCAGCCTGAAACACCAGGCTGGGTAATTTGCGTTACCCCACGCTTCATAGACTGAATTTGCCTCGAAGATCTGCCTTTCTGCAACGGAAAAATAAGCGAGAGCCCTGCAGCTCTCTGCAAATGCCCCACAGATGTCAGGGCTCCAGATGCTGGACCGGCCAGCAGGACACGAGCTCTGACAGTCTTTTTTGCAGGCAGAGTTTCGAGCACCGTGTTATTAAGCCTGCCTGACACTAGCCACTCGTAAGACCCTTTTTCCAGGTGACTCCGACTTTAACTAACGGAGCTGAAGTTTCCATGCTGGGTGCCTGCCTCAGCCTGACTTCTTCCGGAAATCTTTAGCCAAAACAGTTCGGCTACTTGTGAGAATGAGGCTAGGAAACAAGATAGTGGCTTACCCTTGTTAGAAAAAAACACTTACAACCTTTTCCTTGAGCTAATCTAGCAAATGCAATCCTGGAAAGGGGATCTGAGATTTTGCTGCAGAATAACCTTTTTAACAGAGTTTTCCTGTCCTACTAGAAATCTGTCCACACTTGGCCAAGCTATAAACATCTGAAATACAGCAGTTTTTCCATATTCAATAGGAATTCATTTCAGCAGCTAAAACCTTCTAAGATTTCACCTCCCTGAGCATGCGCCGTCTCCCTACCTCCCTTACACCTAACCTGCGTTACACGCAGCAGAACAACTGCCCTGCTCCCATCCAGCATGTGGGGATCTCCAAAAAAATGTCCTTGTACTAGTCACTGCTGCTTGCTGCGAGCTGGAGATTGGACCCAGACTCCTCCAACTGGTGCCCAGGCTAACTGCTCTGAAGCAGAGCCCCAGAGCGAAAGGAGGGAGAGGGGATGGGATGGAAAAAATGGGAGCTGATGAGCATCAGACTGCGAGCACAGAGAAAAAACAACTGGGAACCAGGGACGGATGGTTTTTCTGAAGATCACGAAAACCCTGTGAGCTGTAGAAGAGTCCTCCTGTTTCTCCGCATGTAGGGAAGAGGGTTTTTCGAGTTCTGGTCTGCATGAAGAGTGCTGTTTTTCTACCAGGAGGCAGTTTCCTTCGCAGAGAGCCCGGGGAGCGGGGCGGGTCGGCCAGCGCAGCTGCGGCAACGTCCTCTGCGAGCGTCTACCTGGGCTCTCAGCTGCGTCCCGCACAGGGGCTGCAAGCTTTGCTCCGACCCAGACGGCAGCAGGATCCGACTCAGGCCTTCTGCAGTCATAAATCTACCTGCTTCGCAGGGGAAAGGGTGTGTGGGGAGGGGGGAGAGAGAGACGGAGATAATGGGGACTTTTGTAACGGGGAGAAATTTGTGTTTCTCTGAGAACATTATATTCATGGAAAACATAAACCAACTGTCGTCAAAGTCGTCTGAGCTCAGGAAATGGAGCGGCCGGGAGAAGGCTGCCATGTGGCCGGATGTTATGTATTTCTAATTAGTGCTATACATCTTTCAGCGGCGAGTGTCCTTTTGCTGGGAAACACAACGCGCTGCCCTTGTTATTGTAACTGTCAGAGAGTGCTTAAACAGATAATCTCCAGGAAAAGTGATAAACACATCCCCTCTCCCACTAGGGTGTGCAAAACAGCAATGCCAAACCTCTATTAGGGCAACGCAACCAGCCACAGGAAATGGGAATGGGAAAAGAGCAGGCGATGGAAGGGACAGCTGCCTCCGAGGAGAGGGATTTGCTGGAGGAAGCTTCTCGCGGCCACTCGAGTGCCATGTGCTGAAGGAAATCCTGCGAGGGACAATCAGGGCAGAGCAAGCGCGGGCCACGTGGCCTCGGCCAAGGGGGCACTCGTGGGGATGGGGCAGAGGGGCTGGAAGTGAGGGCTGCTCTGCTCCGGGCGCGCTTTAGGCAGTGGTGGAGGCGAGCCACAGCAACCCCCGAGCTCACAAGCAAGCAGCCGACATGCTCCTACATCCATCCCAGCTAACACAACACAAGGAGTGCCGAATCTTTCGCTGTTAAAACAAGACCAGCCAACAAGCGTTAAAGTCTCAAAGGAGACGAGATTCCTTTGATTCAGGCAACCGGACTGCTCTTGCCAAGGGTCGGGAGGACTCCAGCGAGACAGTTTCCATGCTGGCCTCTCCGTCCTAACCTGAGCTGCGGCTCTGGGCCGGGAAGCTTGGAGCGGTGCCGGCAGCAGGTGGCCCTAGCGCAGGCAGAGCGCGCAGCGGGGATGTGCTTTGCTCCCGGGGAGCAACAGCTGAACCCACCTTCCCCGGTGACACGGTAAAGGATCACACATGAAGGCAATCAAACAAACGAAAAGGTCTCCGGACACCGTCCCGAGGATGACACGATGGGCTGGCCAGGGGACGCGGGAGGTGGAGGAGCTCGGCGAGCGCAGGGCTGCGGGCGAGCCATGCTAAGGCACCCGGCTGATGTGTCAGCAGCTCGGCGGCACAGACAACTGACTCACCAGCCGGCTGCTGCCCTGCGGGGAAGAAGACAGAGGCTGGTCACCTCCAAGCTGACACCACCTGAAGGCAATTCGTTTGCTCTCTTATCACTCAGACACAAGAGTGTTTTCCCCATGAGTCACCCTCCGCCAGACGCAGCGCTGGCAGGGCTACAGGGCAGGCCACCGGGATGGGGATGTCTGCAGGAAGCGGGCAAGGAGAGCCGCGCTGCCGGTCCAGGCAGCTGGTCCCACCGCCGCCTGCCCATGGTGGAGACCACGCACAACCGACGGGAATACAAAGCAGCAAAGCAACGGGGGATGCTCACAGCTGCGGGGCATTTCCCCACCTGTGAGTCACGGGCACTCCCAGCTCTCCGCTGGGAACTGGCAAGTCACACACGGCACTCATCTGCCCCTGAAAGAGCCTGGGAACCTGGAGGCACTTGCTCAGCCCTGGCTAGTACCCTGCAAAAAGCCTGGGAATGATGGGCAGCTTTCCTGGAAGGATGCTCCCCGACACTTGAATTTGCAGGCAGCACACACAACGGCAGCCCCAGCCCTCCTGGCACAGCCCTGCGGCCAAGCTGAACGCCACCACCTGCAGCACCCAGGGCCGAATCCCTCCCAAAGCGACCTTTGGATTGCAGCAATAACCTGGATGCCCCCAATCCACCTCCCTGTACCAACCTCTCCCCACGGAGAGGCAGGAAGGCCCCAGGGCAGGGGGGGTCTTGGCCGCAGCGCCCAGACAGGCAGCAGCACTGGGGAACTCGCTGCACGAGTTCCCAAAGCAGCTGGGGCTGCCCAGGAGCCCGCGGCTCCCTCTGCTCCGTGCTGAAATCCCGTCTTGTCCAAGGGAGGGAGGCCTAGGAGGTGAGGAATGCCGGGGGCCTAGGGAGGATGGAGCAGCTCTCCCTGTGGAAGCCATTAGATATTCAACACTTCATTTGTTTCCAGCCGTTCTGGACTGCAGCGCTGGGCTCTAGGACGGGAGGCTCTTCTCTGACGTAACCAGGAAGCAGCTGCAAAATTAAGGAATCCCTCATGACATCATAAAAAGGGTCGATGGTTTACAGGGGAAGGTATAAAAATTAATGACATATTCCCACCCGAAGCAGCAAGCCTGCCCAAGAGCCACAGGGGAAGCCATGCTCTGCCCGACATGAAGGGGCTGCCAGCCCAGGACAGCTCTGTGCTGCCAGCTCCCTCCAGCTGGTCCCAGAGCTCGCCTCTGGCTCTGACCGTCCCCAAGCCCAGGATGCACGTGCCCAGCTGGATCCTCGCACCTGGGGTGTGATAACAAGCTCGGTATTATCGCTCCTGACCCTGACAAACAGAGCTTTAGGCTGGGCAAGAGAATGACTTCAGAGACGGCTTTCTTGCGTACTCAGGACTGGCCAGGAGTCACCGACAAAGAAGGTAATTTGATGTGACTTGGGGAGAGTCAGTTATTCATTTCCACAGGGGAAGCAGACACGTGCACAGTGTGCTCCCAGCACCCCAATTTCTGCAGCCCCGGACGACCACTGGGTCCTGCAAGAGGAGGCCAGGGCAGTGGCACGCTGTCCCTCCCCACCACACAACCCGGACTAGGACAGAAAGAATGACATTAGCCTCGAGGACAAGCACAGAGCCATTTCCACTTGAAAAGGGAAAAGGATAGTGGTTTAAAATTAACTGCAGCCTTTTCCAGGAAATATCAGTGGAAAGAAGCAGCCATTTTTAGAAATGTTATTCTCAGAAATTTCCTGAAAAGACCCATCAGTCAAAACACAGATTGAAGCCATTTCCACTTGCACTAAGCAGCACTTCGGAGCTCTCCACGCCTGGGGTGGCTGACCCAGCTGCCAGGGCCAGGATCCTGCTCTGCACCCTGGCCCCAGCGAGGCTACAGGAGTCAGTTTTGGATGTGCATCACCCCGTGCAGTCAGAAACACTTCTCTTGCCCAAGGAGCCATGTACGTCCCAGCTTTCACTAGCCCCATTCGCACCGAGATACACCAGTCCCAGACCATCACAACTGGGGCAAAGGCACCTACAGTCTCACCCACACTGGCAAAGCCTGAAGAATCACCAGAGAAACTATTATTTCTCAGCACTGCCTTCACCAGAGCCGCTCCAAGTGGGTGAGCTGACACTAGGACTTACAAAACAGGCACAGCAAAAACTTCACTAGCCTCAAGGCTCTGCACGATCCCGGGAGCCACTGGTTCTGCTGCCAACAACTGACAGCTACACGAATTTGACCTGTCTGGCAGCTAAAAGGCTGGCAAACCCAAATATACCTAAGTCCTGGGTAGCTCCTAAGAAAGTATGTCCCTCCAAGCTGGCAAGCCAGCTCATCAGCATGTATGTAGGTCCAGACCCGGCTGGTACCAGCTGTCTCTTGCTGCGGAGGGAATATCGCTATAGGATGCATGAGCTGGATAGGACTGAAGTGGCTGCAAGGGTCCAAAGGCAAGCAGGGCTCTGTACGTGCGGAAGGCATCCAGACAAAACAGGGAACGCTGCACCAAAGGAAGAAAAAACGTGGGTGATGGAAAGGTAAAAAGGCGTTAGGGGCACCTAAGGCAGGACGATGCAGCCCAATACAAGAAGATCTCTGATGGCCTATCCTCTGTCTGCACAGGTCCGTCAGCCCTTCTTGAAGCAGCCACCTGCGCAGCCAGAGCCCCGAGCCTCACCCCGAAAGGGCCAGCGAGGAAAGCACGCTCCTCCGCACACGTGCTCGGGGGAGCACGCTGCCAGGGGAGCCCGGCTGGGCGCTACTCAGCAGGCATGGCAAGCTGCTACTAGCATCCCACCCAGGAGCTGCATGCGCCCAACCATAATTGTGTCAGATGTTATTTACAACGAGGGAGGAGGTGTGAACAGGGCTTCCCAAGAGATTTACTCCAGCCCCGAGTGAAGTTTTACCAGGACAATCGCAGCAAATAAAAGGCAGCCTTTCCCCCCCCGCTCCCCCCAGCCCGTGCTGGAGGTGGGCATGTCTTTGGCAGCAAATGCAAACAGACAGCCTGCAACATGCCTCCTCTGGTGTGAACCTCGGTGAGCGCTTCAAGCCTGGAGTAAAAGTTAATGAGAGAAAGCGCCTGCAGACGGGCGCATTCGGGGAAAGCAGCCTTTGATGGGGCGGGAACAGCGAAGCGCGGAGCTTCCGTTTCAACACATTCGCTCGTTTGCTGCTCTTCTTTTTACAGCTTCCTGAGGGACCAGAGCGCCAGTGTGTCCGTTTGCAAAGCAAATGCCGAAAGGTAAAGCGAAACCCATGCCCCCCCTCCCCGCTCCAGGGGGGCGGTAAATCCCAGGGTCCTCATCGGATGCCTGCGGGCCTGAACTGCCTCCTCACCTCCTGCTCCAGCCCCTGGCCACCTCCAGTGCCTGCCCAGTCCCTCCAGCCTTCCCAGCTGATGCCAGTGGCACCCCCAGCATCACACCATCCCTCCCAGAGGGGCACAGCCCAGCCGCTGTGCCTACAGTGAAGCTTACCTAACACTTTCCATTATAAGACCCTGGTTTCAGTTCCTAAGAACTCTGCCAATCATTAACCATTTAGGCTGTAATCCTTCATGCCAAAAGCTTTCTTCGAGCTAAATTTATTGGGAAAATTTCATCTACAAAGGTTCAGCCATTTGCCAGAATGAGGTTAGGGAAAATATATTGTTCTTCTCAAAAATTCTTCGACCATTTCAGCAAAATCCCTAGCACCTTCACACTCTGGAGCAGGAACCAGAAGTTTGGCAGGGGATGGCGGCAGGGTCTGGGCGTGCCTTCTGCCACCTCCGTCCACCCCTGCTTTGCCGAGCCAGGGGCCTGTGGCAATCCGGGTGCTCACCATCAGCCAGCTCTCACATGCCACGGCAACCGAAGCAGCAGCTGGTTCATCTGCTTGGGTGAGGGAAGCGGAAACCAAACCAGGCAAGAGAGAGGAGAGGGAAAGGCAGGTAGAGAAGCGGGCGAAAGCAGCGCAAGCTAGGAGACAGCACAGCAGCCCGGCTGCTGCCCGCTCTCCAGGCCCCCGCGCTGCTTTGCTGGCACCATCAGTGGCTGGTGCGCGCGGAGGATAACAGCCCCGCGCATCCAGCGTTCCTGCCGTGGCAGAGGCTTGTGTGGTGAATCTGGATTTACGTCCCAGCTGAGGATCCCAGACGAGGTCAGTCCGGTTCCACGGGAGAGCTCGTTTTTCTAAAAACGATGGGGATTACATATACAAAAACCGTTACATGAACACGAAGCCAAGCACCCAAAGGTCAGGAACACCAGACTTAGAGCCATCTATGCAACCTCAATTTAACGCCATCACATTTAGCATTATTAAGGTAGTCCTAACAACGTATCACTTTTTCTCCCCTCACGTTACTGTTTTCAGTCAATGCAGAAAATTAACAGTCAGTAGAGACCCTCCGGCAGAGCTTTCTGATGTGCTGAAATGTGCACGTATTCAGTAAGGCTGAGGGCTGCAGGACACAGTAACGTTTTGGGGTTTAAGATGGCTCAGCACTATGCTAGAGAACAAGATTTTGGTCATGAACTTTGGAGGGGCCCAGCAGGTACCTTAACCACTCTCAATGCACGTGGTCAGTATTTGTGTGTCCCTCGCTTGTTGGCTGGCCGTGGTGAGAGTTCCCCATCTGCACGCATCAGAGATACCATGCAGAAAGACACCCAAACCCGAGATGCTTTAAGACAGAAGCCAGTGAGTTTATGCTGTCCAATTATTTGGACCCAAATCTTCTAGCTCTTCCTACGAGCACGATGATAACACTTAATCAGTGACTTCTCTGGAAAACTCCCATGTGAAGGGAAAGGAATTTTACAAGCAAAAGGACAATAGGAAAATTGAGCCCAGGATCTCTTTGCCACGTGATTATCTCGTCTATCACAGGAGGCCTTATCTGCACTACACCACACCTCAAGCGCATGGAAATGCTGCTGAGCACAGGCTTCCAGGCTCACTCTGTTTGGAGAGAACCCCTCACAATGGTCCTCACGAGGATGCGGCCAGATTCACCCACCCGACCTCTCGTGGTGAATGGGGGCCGTGTGGTCTTCTGTGGAAATTCAGAAAAAATCTGCTCTGAGTGGTGCCACGCAAAGGGAGGTTCTCAGGTGTCAAATGAGCCATTCCCTACGGGAAGGGCTGAGACCACAGGCACAAACCCACAGCACGCAGAGAAACCGTTCCAGGAAGTTTAACATCCGAGCCCCCATATTAGAAAATATGATCTCAGTGCTCCAACAACTTACACGCAGCCGGAGCCTCAGGTCCCAAAACCCCGTGCAGACTGCGGCACGCACACACTCGCACCAGCCATTGAGCCCCCTCTGCCACGGGACTCAGTAACTAAGACGACTTAACCGTCTACATTCATTAACAAGCATAAGACATAACAGCTTTATGCCAAATTCCTCTTTTCCCCTGTGATTTGAGATACGATTGGCATGACCGTGAAGTTCCCTGCAGCTACCGTTGCCTGCACTGTTCCCAGCAGGGCCCTCCGCAGGGAAAAGCTGCACCCGAGGGTGGTGGGCTCAGCTCCGGGGTGCCCCAGCACCCCTTCCATTTGCTGCTACGTCTCCCACCGGGAGGGCACGAGGGAGCTGCGGGCTCCCATACAGCCAGCGCCGCTACGTTTCCTGCAGAGATTTGAAAACCTGTTGCAGTTCCAAAGCAAGCTTCGATTTCACTGTGACCAGCAGCTCAGAGACTCATAGTTACTATACAGCCGAATAAAATATTTTTTCATAAATTTAACGCCAGCATGTCTGTGTTTGGAAACTTTGAAAATCCATGTTGTATGGTTTACTGCACTGGAAAAGGTGCCAACAGAGTTTCAAAGGAAGGGAAGTGTATAACTGTTTCCTTTCAAATGCATTTTCCAATGGGATCCATTGAGGGAAAAGGCTGGAACTAACTAAAACATTATTAAAAACTGTTATGAAAAGAGACAGAGAGATGGAAAAAGATAGACAAAAACTCCAATACACAGCCGAAAGGGAGGGAGGGAGACAGGCAGCAAGAAAGGGGATATGGGCAGAAAGACACTTTGGGTGGGGAAAATGGGGCGAGACGGGGAGTTTTAACTGGCAGTCACCCTTCGTGGTTTCATATTGTTGCAGATCAATTGATCAGGATTTCAAGTGCTGCTGGCCCGGTGGCACAAGGCGAACCGCAGAGTTGGCTGCAAGTACAGCACTTGCGAACTGCTGACCTTCAGTTTTAAAAACCAAAAATATTCTTTGGGAAACAGTTACACCAGGTTCCAGCCCAGGCTGCCAAGCAAAAAACAAGCACTACTAACCTGAAGTAACACCCCCCCCCCATCCCTTACACCAAGCAACAACTAGGACTAGTAACCTGAAGTAACTCCCTGGTCTGACTCAACCAGCAGTAACCGAGCGTGACATGTGTGCAGGGGCTTGGCTCTTCCTTACTCCCTGAGTGGAGCGGTTAATTCTCCAATCGCTGACACCCGCCATCGCGACGAGCACGCAGGATGCAGGCATCGGCCGTCAGACCGCTCCCACTCCGACGTGTTGGCCACGTTCAAGCTAGCCTAACAAAGTCTATAAATACCAAAGCGATCGGGTCCGTACAGCGCGGTCACAGCCCGGGTCCAAAACCACGGCTCGAGCTCGAAGCGGAGCCCGGGGTTTGCTGCCGTGCGAGTGAAGGGGGAACCAAAAGGGGCTGAAAACATACATTTTGTCAAATACTTCAGTGGCTTGGACATCAGGAGGCGGCCGGGGTCAGGGCCTGACCGAGGACGGAGCCGGATCTCTGCTGCTCTGCCAGGCTTCAAAGAGCCAGGCTGGGGGTGGGCAGAGCTCGGCGCACGCCTGCAGAGCTCCAGGCCTGTGGTTCTGCGGGGTGTAGTAACCGTGGGCTGTAGCACACATGTCGAGGGATGAGGGGAAAAAAATAAACAGACAGACAAAAGAATGAGGATGCTCTGCCAATTCCAATTGTGCAGCTTTTATTTTAAATGCTTATCAAGCTGAGAAAGAGCAGAGTTCTTGGAAAACAAGGTTTCCTTTCTTCCCATGCCAGTGTCAAACACCCTCAAGGACGGGTACAGCACAGGCGCTCGCTGCCAGCCACCCTCTCCGCAACAGCCGCCGTCCCGTCCCGTCCCACCCGCCTCAGGAAGGGTTTGCAAGTAACAGCCCTGTCGTTTCTGGTAAAAAGATCTCTGTAATTTTTTTTTTTATTTTTTTTTATTAATCTCCAATCTGGCTGGGTTCAAATTATGGCCAATTACCCACCAACACTTCTCGCTAATAAAATAAATTTTTACGGGCCCTAATTACTGCTTTCGCTGAACTGCTCTACAGGAAGCCGAAAGGCTGCGGCTCTCCAGACGGCAGCAGACAGTAAAGCGAGGCACCCGCGAGTAAAGCAGCGAGTGACTCAGAGGAGACAAGCCGCCGGAGGGGCGGGCGGAGGGGGAGCGCTCGCGCCTGGCTGGAGCGTGAGACACATCAGTTCATAAAACGCTGCGTGCCATACGCACGGCGCTCCGGGGCTGGCCGTCAGGTCCCCCCATCAGTCGCAGCACCCGCTACCTGTGACGCAAGGCTGTTCCTGGGGACCAGAGCGACGGCCGCAGCGCTCTGCCGGCTATCTGCGGACGCGAACCAGCGACCAAATTATATTTGGAAACGGCTGCATCAATCACGGGCGGCAGAGAGACGGAGCCGCCTCCCGTGGCGGCTCGGGGGACCTGCCCTCGGAGCGGGGGTCCCCCTGCGCGGGCTGCGGGGGACGGAGGGGAGGTGGCTTCTCAGCCCAGCTCCCACCTTTGGTTCTCTCCCGTACAAACACAGTTAATTGAAGGAGACAGAAATAGCAGAAAGGTAGAAAATTCCTCTGAAAAACGTGAAGTATCCGGCCTGCTCCCAGCTACAGATACGCTCCTGCGGGCCAGCACAGCGTGACCCCGCAGGGCTCCCCGAGCGTGAAAAACGAGCAGGAGCCCACTCGGAGACTGCAGCCCGCGCCAGCCCCCCCGGCCAGCGAGCTTGCCCTTAACCCCGCCACCCCGCGCGGCAGCGGGGAAAGCAGAGCCACTGCTCTCGGCCCAGCGCGCGCCGGCGTCAGGGAACACCCTCCGTGGCAGGAACGCAGCGGCAAAACCGCCGGCCCACGGCGCGCTGCCGGCCCACGCAAGCCCGGGCTGCTGGAGTCTTTCAAAGCGGGGCTGCCACGCAGGTATCCAGCCTCAGCTGGGGAAACGCGGCTCTGCGAGATTGATTTTTTTTTTTTTTTTCCTTTCTTAACCAGGATTACTTTAATTTTCGAGGCCTAATGGAGTCCAGCTGCGATGGGGAGGCAACGCTGCAGTAGTACAAAGACAGACCTTTACACACTGGTGCAAACTTGTACAACATTCGGCACACACACACACGCATGCACACACACACACAAAAAGCCCTATAAAAAGGATGCACTGCAGCGGGATATTTTTAGTCTTGACAATACAGCACTAAAAATACGACTTTGCTAATACATCACTACAGAAATATTCCCAATGTCCATTCAGGAACGGTTTAAAACATTTATTTTTGTTTCCTTTTGCAATGGTCAGAGAGGAGGGAGAAAATAGAAACTCATTGATAAGAGGAAACGAGAGAGACATGAAAAATTGAAAACTACCTAAAAGCTCATGGAGAGGTTTATTTTATTAGTTCTTAATAAATATCTTGCAGATTTCCTCAGGAAATACACCAGATCACATGTAAAATAGTTTGGTACTGATGTCAACTGTGTCAGCATATGAAATCTATTAGGGTGAAGCCACAGCAGGGTGATCAGCGTGCTGAAAAACTGCACGGCACCGAGGCAAGGGGGGGCGGGGGGAATCTCACGGCCCTTCCAAATTCTTCGAGAGGTAAAAAAGTCAGCCAAGACGCAGAGAGAGAGAAAAAAAGATCCCACATCCTGCTTCGCGCTGCCAGCAATGTGAAGTGCCCAGAGATTAATTCTATGTCTGGCCTGGAAATGTGACTTTAAAGCATTGGAGGGAGCGGGGAGGAGGAGGAGGAGGAGGAGAGAGGAACGAGAAGGCCAGGCGAACCGGGACTGGCACCGTGCCACCGACCCCCCTCCCCTTCCCAAGCCATGTTTCAACGTAGACAGCAGTAAACCCCAACAGACGGCAGCTCCCGGGGCTGCCAGGGCCTCGCACCAGCTGGGGCGCGTCTCCCGCTCCCCGCGCAGCCCCGCGCAGATGGG
The DNA here is from genome assembly GCF_964289735.1 of Phaethon aethereus. Taxonomy (NCBI): domain Eukaryota; kingdom Metazoa; phylum Chordata; class Aves; order Phaethontiformes; family Phaethontidae; genus Phaethon; species Phaethon aethereus. The sequence continues at coordinate 5,968,675 of NC_138595.1, read as the reverse complement.
CCCGAGAGCATCACTTCCGCTTCGCCTGCTTTTAAAGACACACGAGCTCATGTGGCCGCGTTTCGCCGCACCCCGCCGCGGCCCCGCGCGCGGTTGGGGCCCCCCGGGCAGGACGAGCCCCGCTCCCGGCACCAGGCATGAGGTCCTGTCAGACCTTGGCTCCTCGGGCCCCGCTCTGAAGGGTTTATGCTGTTCCCAACCCGCCTTTGGCAGCCGGCGCCTCCTTCTCCGTCTCTGTGCCATTACCCGGAGAGCAGGCGCTGCTTACGCAAGACTCCCCTGCTCCGCTCCTGGGTGCGGCGGAGAAGCACCGGGAGTTCACGGAGGCAGGGTCAGGGGATCACAAGCTGCCGGGAGGGACGGGAGAAGGGGGAGCGAAGAAACCCCACAGCCAAAGCCATCCCTACAGGGCATCCGGCTCCCTCCCACCCCACGGTGACACGCTCCCGTCCGCCTCTCCTCCCACCCCGCGGGCTGGGGGACCCAAAAGCGGACGCCAAAGACCCGTGCCAACCTCAGGGACAGACAAGTCACTCACACCCTCTCTGTGTCACCTACGAGCCAGCCCTACGGTCACATTAACCACAGCCATCACGAGCCACATCAATCAGCGTTAAAAATAACCCTTCAATTAGAGAAGGGCCACGTACTTTCAGTGCTGTCACCCAGCCAGGGTTAAATAGCCCCGGTCCATGCTCGCTACAAAGCTGGACTGAGCATCACGTTAGCCAGGGCGACGCCTGAAGGTCAGGCTCAACAAGTCCTTGCCTTCCTCCGGAGCATCGATTAGCACGGGCAGAGCCAGCACCGTGCTCCAAGAACCTGCTGCACGGCTCCTGGCAGACCCTCACCAGGGAAAATAAAAGATCTCCAGAGGTGAACCCTCGTGGGGTCACCTCCCAGCTGCAGACATGCGTAAGAGTCGACACACAGCCTCGGCTACGCTGCTGTTCTCAGCATTAAGGCAAGAAGAGATCGCAACGAGCCCCCAAGGCGCTCCGCTCCCACCGGAAGCTCCCCCCAGCACCGGGCACCCGATTCACCAAGGGACTGCAGACGGGGGCAGGATGGAGCTGGCAGGGGACGAGCCCGCGGGGCAGCCCCCGGGACGAAAGCCACCCTCACCGAGCTGGCAGGCCGCACCTGAACCCGCGTGGGGTACGGGCACGGGGCAGGCAGCCCTCCCTGCCTACACCTGGCAGGCTATAAAACAGCCCCGCAAGCTCAATCAGGAGTTTTACAACTTCACAAAGCACCATAATTAGCCTAATTATACAATGTTCTCTCAGAGAATTAAACAGAAATACAGTAATTGACTTGGTGCTGCTTAGAAGCATGAGGAAATCAAAGGCGCAACGCACATAAAAGAGTCAGAAACATCTTTAAAAGCGAGAGGATTTCCTGTAACGCTGCAAACATCTAAAGCTTCACCAAAGCCGCTGCACCTGGTGCAACCCCACTCCGGCTCCCTGGCACCCCTCTTTCTCCACCACCAAAGCAGGAGCGAGGCAGAGCCCTGGGACAGCCGCCTCATGCACCTCCTTTCTCATTTTACAGCAGGACGGACGGACACTGCGTGCCAGCGCTCCATTTCCTGCCTTTCATTTTATGCAGCGACGCTGGCTGCTTCGTCGAAACGGTGGTTTTGTTTCAGCGTTCGCAGAGCTGGCCCGTGCCTCGGTGGCACCGCAGCACGAAAGCCCCTCCAACCTGACCTCGCCCGTCACCAGCTCTGTCCTGACTTGCTGCTCGGGCTGCCGAAGCTTGGCTGTAAAGCAGACTCGAGCTTTGTGATTACAAATCATTTCCCCTCTACTTGTTGCCCTGAAATGAGATCTCGGTATCACCCTGCGTTTGGTGGAACAGCGTCAAGGGCAGACGTACGGATGTGCTCATGTGACAGGCGGACCGGGCAGAAGCCCCCAGCGAGCTCATCCGACGCTGCCCGACGGGGCCGTTTGCTGCACTTCGGCTGGAGGGCAGGACTGGAGAGTCTGACACACCAGCAAGCACTCGGTTTCGCTGGAAACCTTCCCCTTCCCTGCCACAAAGCCCTGCTCGATCTTTTGCCTCCAAAGCCAACATCTAGATTTCAGAAACCTGAACTGCAAGTGGAAATTCCCTGCAGCGCGTTGATTATTGCATCTCCTGCTGGCACTTGTGGCAAGGGGAAAAAAAAGTCACATGGCTTTCTGGACACACGTTTCGCTAAGGAGTCTTGCATCAGAGGGCAGAAGCCAGCAGCCAGGAAAATAACTCCAATTACGGTAAATAAATCCCCAAATATGTGACAATCTGCCTTTTAAACAGGAAACAGAGGGGAATAAGCAAAGGAAGACTATGGTCTAAACATTGCTGCTACCAGCCTCAAGAGCCCAAGAGCAAGACTCTGAAGACATGCCTGGGCCAAAAGTATTTTACCTGAACTTTGCTGTGTGTCTCAAGTCCGAGACAGCTTCCTTCCCCGAAAGGAAAGGCGCCGGACAGTTCCCGACAACTGTGCCAGCCTCCAACACTCCCAACCGCTCAGAGGAGAGACTCCGGAGAGTCGGCTGCCACCTCCGGACACGTACGCGTCCCTTGGGGGGCTCAGCGCGAGCAAGCAGCTCAGCGCAGGAAGCCGCAGGGCTCTCGAGATGAGCAACGCAGGTATTGCCCCCCGCGTCATTTCAACCCTTCACCCTGCTCACACGGCCAAGGACACAAGGTGTAGCAGACATCACTCGACATCGGGTTAAGCATAAAAGCCCTTCGCCCAGGCAGCGGTGTCTCAGCACCTGCTTGCTCTTAGAGCTTCTGTGCAAGCCAGGCAGCACAGGGGAGGATGGACACCAGTACCAGCCAGCCCTCCTCTGGGTTTCCTCTTCTGATTACAACTAAAACCTGAAGCGAATACGAGCAGCAACGTGAAGGGAGAGGAAGGATGAATTTAATGTCCAGTTCCTCCAAACCTAAGGCCTTAGGAAGCGTTACATCTTACCACCACCTCGCTAAAGACAACACTACCCAGTCTGACAGGGAAACGGCACACAGTGACTGCCAGGTGCACGCTGGCGATCTCAGCACAGACACTTCAGTCCGCACTTGCTATATGACGACCGAAGCCCTAGCACCCCAGAGACGACTGCTCAACTCCATCCTCCTTACATCAAGTGGGCTGCGTTTGCATTACAAAACTGAGTCCCCCAGGCAGGTGGAGGGACCTCAGGCTCTGCTCTCAACAGGGCACAGGACTGCGGATGCTCAGCCTCCCCAGGACACAGCCCTGCAATTACATCTTCATCAACCTCCCAGTTGTTGTGCCCAAAGCTGTCATGGCCCACAGCGCTGCCTGCTCAAAGGTGCCAGCTGGACTTCGGTGAAGCGTGTATTTACCATGCGAAGAGGGGAATTAGGAAAAAAGGACTCAGTTCTGCTCCCCAAACAGAGGATGATCAAGTTGCTGCTTCTGCTATCTACAGCCTGAGGTTTATTAAGCTTTGTTTTGCACCTAATTTTAAAATTCCATCAAACCAAGGCAGCTGTCCACAGCACTACTTTATTTTTAAACTCTTGTCAGATACACTGGACTCCCTTGCATTCGACTCCCAGCACCTTTTGTCTGCTCCAATCTACAAGATGTGGTTACAGCTTCATGAGAAGCCATTGAGAGGGGGCTGCAGCAGAAGAGCGGTACATGCTTCCGCTGAGTCTTTTTCTGATGCTGCAGTTAGCTCTTTCAGCAAAGCTGGGTCCAAGCATCAGAAACCAAACAAGAACAGTGGAGATGGTCAGAGCTGAGGTTCAGCTGAGGGCAGATACCACCAGCCTCTGTAACGTCTCCGGGCATATTTTAAGGGTTCACGCTTTAGCCTGCGAGCCAGAGCAGCTGCGGTCAGCAAAGCAAAACACACTCCATCCAGTGCAGGGCTGCGTGCAGTGGCAGGACGGCAGCAGAGCAGGCTGCTGGCTACAAAAGCACGGGCTAATTTCAGGGGGTCCTTTGGGTTCGATGTGTCCTCTCCAGCCAGGGTGGGGTGCTGACGACACATGCGAAAGGGGAAGTCCTGTACCTGCTTAGACATTGCAGTTGATTTGTACTAACCTGTGGGTCCTTCGTTGTGTCTATCAAGAAGACTTGGGAAAGATCAACATCTCAGAAGCTGGTGTAGGTCCTCAAGGAGCAAGCAGCACCATGCACATTAGCAAACCCTTGCAAAGGCTGTAGTTAGCAGACACTCACTGTGTAAGATCAGTTCTGTGTGAGCCAGGAAGAGTACTTCTACATCCAGTGGCCTATGCAGTACTGACCTGCTCCAAGCTGCTCTGAGGACACTGGTGTGGCAGTGCAAAGGGGACAGATGCTGCTCTGAATTTGCTGCAGGGAGTGGCATGCGAATCCTCCCTTTCTGCATGAGCCTTCAAGGTTTCCCAGCCAACCTTCTCTCGCACAGAAAACCCAGCCACGTCCCACTTGAGAAAGACAGACCCGGGAGGGCTGCGAACCAAAGTCCAGCCTGACCCTGCCACAGTGACTGTCCTCTTGAACACTCCTCACGTCCCACACGCGCTTTGGCGGTGGGACTGCCACTCGAGGTCTTCCTCCTCATCCATCGGCCTTGGCAGAGCAGACGCCCTACAGGCTGGTCACCCTGCCCTGCCGCAACTCTCCTCCGGTCGAAAACACAAGCCTCTTTCCCAATCCTCCGCTAAAGCCGCGTGCTTGGCCAGCGCCTCCCCGTGCCTCTGTGCCCTGACTCTGCTTGGCCCCGGGGGATGCAACTTCATTCCCTACATGTGCTGAGGATGCACATATGGCAGCCCCCTCCCCTCTCCACTTCCACCTAAGCCCGACCTCCTAACAACCTCCACACGGCACAATGCGACCGGCCCGAGAGTGCCAGAAGGCATCCAGGTGCTGCAGCCCGATGCTTCACACCCGCAGCCAGGCAAATTTGCTGGGATTTCCGGGAAGTGTCTCTAGGGTGCCCCGCGCTGCTGCACCCCCACTTTGGTGCACGCTTGTTTGGAATGCGGGGCCGTCGGGGGGGGAGAGGGGAAGTTATTCTGGTGGTGGCCTATGAATAACATCCAGTGATTTATAGGAAGTATAATCCAATAATACAGTAAAATAAAACAGTGTGTCTGAGATGGGTTTGATTCCAGGAATTATAAAACAAATTATTAAAGAGAGAGAGAAAGAAAAAAAGCCTCAGAGAGGCCAGATCGGAGTAAATTGGGCACAGATGGGCTGGGAGGGGGTTTCTCTCTCTCCCCTCACCGAGATGCCCCTGCCGCAAGCACGGCTTCAATTAGTCTTTTCAGAAACCAGAGTTTTATTTCCCCAAATTACAGAATTAAAAAAAAATTAAAATTCTTAGAGTGTTTGTGGTTGGGATAAAGAGATCCAAGCTTCTCTGTAAGTTGGTTGCGCAGATGGCTAACAAACTGTTAAAAGGGCCACCCCACAAAGGTCCCGCCCCAGCTAGAGCCCAGGATGGCCCAAAACATCGGTAGTCACCTACATCCCGTGATGGAAAGCTCCAGCAACTGCATGTCTCTGCCATGTACAGTGCCCATCACTCTCTGCCTCCCTCCCCTGGGTGAGCCCCCTCTTTGCCCCACAGATCTGAGGTCTACAAGAAGCTTTTTCACACCTTGAATGCTCCTGACAGGAGGCAGAGAGGAGGTCAGAGGGGCCCTTGCTGGCTGCACGCCTCCGTGGACAATGGGGAGAGCGGCTCACTCCGAGGAATACGCCTTTTGATGCCGAACAGCGGGGGAAGCACTTCATGTGGGAATTCTTTGGCTTCCTCTGTCAGAGAAAACAACAGACCCAATCCATCTCCCAGGGTCTTCCCAGTGCTGCCCGGCTGCACAGGCAGCTGAGACCAGCTCCAGCGCGCCTGGTGCTGCCCCTGGGGGACAAGCACAGCCCAGCTGCCTGCACCGGGCACAGACCGCAGGGCTCCTGCCTGCGCTCACCCGTGCCCTGTCTTGGGCACATGCTGCTGGGTCCGGGTAGCCGGGGGCCACAGCAGCGACCGGCTGCGAAACGCCATGTGCCGCTCACAGCTGGCTGGCTCTGAAACCAGTTTAAACAGCCCACTGCACCCCAAAAAGTCAGCCTGTCAGAAGAGCTCATGGTGACCTCGCAGAGATTGATTTATTGAAGAGCAGTAGCCGCTAAGAGCCAGAGACGCGCAGAAGGACACATCACAACTGCCATACAGGGGACACGCCGGAGCAGGGACGCCCCTGAGGGACCACAGCCAACCCACACCACAGCAGAAGAAAACGCATAAAAAAGCCAAGAGCAGCAGCTATAAACCGTTATGCATGAGCCCCCAACCTCCTGTGCTGCCTGTTGCCTCACTGAAGGAATTGGAACAGACTGAGCATAATCTGCAGTGAAAACAGGGGAAGCTGAGACCGAGATGGGGCAAGATAGGTGCTCGGTGTAAGCCCGAGGAAGAGGGAAGAAAGGCATTTATTAAAGCATTTGATTGTTCACATTTCCTTTTTCTCAATACCTGAATCTGCGATTAAAAGTTTGTGTTGATGGGCATAAAATTTTGTAAAAATTCCCTACGTCGAGACTGTTTTGCCTGTGACACCGCCCCACAACTGCTAGCACCACTGAATCCCACGAGGGATTCATTAGACACCAGACATGGGGCAAGCAAGCAAGTTTACAAGTTTCTCAGGAGTAGCTGGGGCTCCAGAGACCTGGAAATACACGGTGGGGGAGAGAGGGAGCAGCTATCCCCAGAGAGAACTACCCCCGGACAGCAGGGAAGAGAGGCTCTCAGACAGACCTCCCTCCCCGTCCCCAAACCCACAGATCTCCTCCTGCTACTGAGAGCTCGCAGCTGAAGGTCAGACAGACCCATGTGATGGGAAGGACACAGACACACTCCGATCCCAGATCTGCAGAAGGATTTCAGTAGGAGGAGATCTCTGGAGGTCATTCGGTCCAACTGCAAAGTTAAATCCAACTCTACAGAGCTGACGCAGCCAAGCTCTGACTACAGCGAGCCCGCCCGGCTCGCGGCTCCCCAGTAACGCTTGCTGGCAATTGGGATGCAGGCAGGGTGGGACTGCTCCCTGCGCCCTCCCAGCCTCCCACACACACGTGGGCCGGATCGGCCCCCTCGTACCCGCTCCCGCCGCTGCCCATGCTACTGCAACCCAGGGAGGTGACTCATGTGCTGGGAAATGGAAACCCGCACCTTCCCGACAGCCGTTTCCGCCGTATGCTCCAGCCAGTCCTCTGCCCACAGCAACCCACATGCCGGGGAAGAAGCCAACACCCTCTCTCCGTGCTGGGCACTTGGTAATAATTCAGCACACGTTCTTGCTTGCCTTTTTAACTCCAGACCCTTGGCTTTTTTTTTTTTTCTTCTGCACCCAGCTCTTCTCAATATCACAGCATCGGCACTGAGCCCAACCTGGGCTGTGCCAGCACTCAGCACACGAGCACTCGGAGACCACCAGGGCATTTGCGCTGACAACAGGATTTGCTTTGCCAACAATATTCTCAGCGATATTTTAGGGTCACCAGAGCATGGAGCCCTCCAGGGAATCCCTGAAGGGTGCTAGGTATCAGATGGCAGCCGCAGTGCCATCCGACCTGCCGGCATTTCGTGAACACCACCACCTGCTCTGCAGACAGTCCACAGTCCCCAGCAGGAACAGGTTCGCTTTCTCCAGAGATCCGAAAGCTGGGAGCAGCTGGCAGCTACCCACACAGGAGGCAGAAAACTCCGAGAATACTTATTTCTCACATGAGATAAAAAGCACTCCCTTTCTGTCACTCACACATATCCACAATTCAGCTACGGATGGAAAAGCGGAGTCCAGTGGTCTGAGAACTGGGATCGCTTCCAGCTCTGCCACAGGGGCTTGCTGTACAGCCCAGACAAATCTCTTCCTCTCTTTACCACCAGCTCCCGTCTGCGGCACAGACACCGCTATTAATATACCTACCGGGGGGCGGCACAGAGGCATTTGCTCATAATCGTAAAGTACTTTGCAGCTCAAAGATAAACACACCGTCGCTCATTGGCATCTAGCGGGCGGGAGGGCAAGGCTGCCTCGCCAGCAGGGCTGACAGCTCCCCCAGGGCTTCCCCCGGGAGAGGAGGGTGCCTGCGAGGCTGGCCGGGCAGCAGGCACGGCGCATGGGAGCTGCTTCCCAGCGCTCCGGCCGACGCCGGTTCGCTCCATCAGCTGACCTCAGCCACTAACCACCGGCCTGACAAGTGGCCAACTGGCTCACGAGGGGGAAATCTTCCAGCAGTAGCTCTCCGGGCTCAGCCTGATCGCCCGCATGGTGGCTTTGACTGAAATCCATCAGCTGGAGGCCTCCATCTTTGGGATCTAAATCCCAAGCCATCGGCATGTGAAACGCTGCTTCCTCCCACCCAGGGAGCACAGCCCCATCCCTGCTCCCAAACGCACGGCTCAGGCAGACCTGAGTACCTGCTGCTGCGAGCATCGGGGTACGCACAGAAAAACACGTTCCCTGGAAGCACCATTTCAAACTCGGTAGAAGAGACTCTGGTTTGGTGGCATCGCCACTGACCAACACCTGACAATGGCAGAGACCACAAACAGCGTGCTGGGTGGATGGAGGAAGTGAGGGGAGGAGGATGAATAATACCAGATCTGCTTTGTTCTCTAAGTGCCTTAACACAGGGCAGAGCCCCCGGCCTGGCCTTGCAGAGAACAGCACCTCCCATTGCGTCGCCCAGCTGCCTGCAGAGATGCAAGCGGTCACAGGCAACGCCGCTCTCCCAACAGCAAAGGCACTCCAAGATCCTCCCAACCCTTCTGGTGCCAGTGCAGGCACTGAGCAGGGCCCAGGCTAAATGCTGGGAAGGCAGAACCATAAAGCAACGCCTTCCTTCCGAGTTTGATAATTTACGCTCCAGGGAGATGCCTCCTCAGTCCTCAGCCAGCTCCACTGAGGCCCAGCCAAGGTCCCTTTGCTGTCCCTACACACACTGATACCCCCAGGCGTCCAACCACCACTCCGCTTCTCCATCCATCTTCAGTTGGCAAGTCCCCCCCACCCTTCTCCAAGAGCAACTCAGCCGTACAGAGAGCAGCTGATCCCCAGCCCGGTTCCCCTAAAGCAGCACGTGGTACCTTTGGGCTGGGAGTTGTACACTGCAAACATGTTGATTGCCACAAGCTGGAGCATGCGGGTGCTTCCGATGGGAGGGGGGCTGTGCTGCAGCAGGACCTGGAACTCCCTCAGGACCTCCTCGGCCACCGCAGGGAAAGTCTCCATCCTGCAGACAGAGAGAGAGTCTGTAGAGCGCAGGCTATGCCCTGGGGCGCACGGTGGTGAGTCGGCACAGCTCACTCAGTGTCACATCTCCTGGGGAAAGGGGACCCCCTGGGGTGCTGTCAACCATCCAGGAGCCGTGGGGAATGAAGGTGCAGGCTGCGACGGAGACAGCTGAAGCCTTCCTTAAAGAGGGTAGCGAGGGATTGCTCTGTGACCGACAGGCAGCATTCCTTTGGCAGGAAAACACGGCCTTTATGAGTCATTTCTGACCAACCATTTTTTTCTACTGACTTCTACCAATCTGGGAGGAGTGCCAAGAGGCCAGCAGCTCACTTGGACCAGGAGCAGCCCATGGGACTCCCAAGAAACCCAGGCTGCAGCAAACTGCACACACTGGTGCCACATTGCGGATGTGGCAATTCCAGTGCATTGAATGTTGGCCAGAGCATGCTTCCTCCAGAAGAACAGTGCCTGTCCCTGGGCTCTGCACCGCAGGATCGGACCCCATGGCACTGAGCCCCATTCCCCCAGGCTACACACTCCCCAGCGCTTTGACCGAGACCCTAAACTTCATCACTTAGAGCCCCACAGGACAGGGACTTGCAGACTAACAACTGGCCTCATCTAGCTGCTGGAAATGTCAAAGCTGGAGCTGATCCCTGCAGCACACAGCACTGCTGTCGCTCATCAGGACACAGCCGCCAGCGGCTGCAGTGCCATGGCCGGGAATGGGGTACGCTTTCAACACCGCTCACAAGTGCCCACGGAAATCTGACACATTTATCCTACTCTTCATCTGGCATCACCATGGGAATTAACTGAGGTTACTTATCAGAGCTGTTGGATCCTCAGCAAGCTTCCAACTGAAGTGGGGTCAAAAACTGAACCGATTGCAAAGAAGAGCACAGTCAATTTCCCACAACAGCCCTGTCAGAAAGAGTCCTCACCTGGTATCCCATGAAGACAACTTTATAACCAAGAAGCTGCCAAAAACCTTGCAACCTACTGAGGGGGAAGGTTCTCTGTTCCCCTTGCCTCTTCTGCTGAGCTTGCTGAGCTATTCTTGCCCCTACACTAGAAAAAGCCACAGCTAGACCCATCAAGAATGAATATCTGTCTCGCAGCAAGTGTCTGCTCCAGTTATCAGTGACATTGTAGTAGTGTGCCCACATGGGAGCGAAGGAGCCAAAATCCGCAGCGGGTGAGGCATCTGGAGCCAGGGCAGGCAACCTCAGGGGCCTGCATAGCAATTTCCTCTATCTTCCCCCAAGAGATTCAGATCTTGTGATATCAGCACGCTACAAGCTGGATTAGCAAGCCGCTTCTGGTAACCCACATGGGCAATTCTGCTGGGCTTCCCCAACAGACTTTCAGGACAGTAATAGGCTCTATTTTTAAAGACAGAAATGGCTTTCTTAACCATATTTCATGGATGTCTTTCAACAACTGGTTCTGCCTAGCAGCAGGGGTACTCTCTCCTCGGGCACTGTTTGCTGGAGCAGTTCAAAGTCTCTCTTACCTTCCCACAAACACGGGCTGTACAAACAGGCCCCTTATCCTTTATAGCTGTACAGAACAGAGCAGCTCCGCTGGTACGAAAGCACTGCTCTCCTTGGAAGAGGCAACTTCCCTGTATTTGGGGCGCAGCCAGGGAATTAGAGCAAACTGATTGCTTCTAAAGACTTCCTAATTTTGAGAAATCTCAGACCACATCCAGCATATTCAGCAACATCCTCCTAGGGCAGACAGGACACTGGGGATGGAGGAGCCCTTTCCAGCATGGGTTGTTAGCAAGGAGATGAAGATTATTGCCATGGAATAACAAGAAGGAGGAATGAGGGCTTCCTCAGCCCCGCCAGCTGTGCTTTGATACTGCAGCACATCTGGAACGGCATGCAGTAACCCCACTGAGCTCAGAACCAGCAGGTCACGAGCAGAGCGGAAGCTTTTAATAAATTGCTTACCTGTGGTTTTAAGAGCAGAGGAGTCCAATTAGGGCAACATCATCTTTTCCGTACTTTTTACTGATAAATCACTGAAGATCCTGCCCAAAGAGGACTCAACCATTCCTCACTTTTTACCTAATTTAAGCATGGAAGCTGTTTAGCAGGGCTGGATAATTTTATCTTCCTGTGTCACGGTATTACTTTCTAGTTCCCTTCTAAGTACTTCAGGGGATATTCTACCATTAAGCATACTTGGGTTTTCTAAATGACTGTCCTGGGAAGCAGCTGCCTCAAACGCTGCATCTTAATTTCACAAAAGTCTCAGGAGCCAAATGTGCAAGCAATCTCTGCAACATCCCCATTAATCCCCCTGCTGGCACACGTTCAACCAGAGCTCGGCCGCGAGCACGGCCCCACAGAGCCGAGGACCAGCAGCTCCCCGGATGCTCTGCCCTCCAGCAAAGACATGCTGCAGTTACCAAACCTTTCACGGACTCTTGCAGCTTTCCTCCTCTTTTCCTGCAGGCAGGAGGATATCCAGTTCTGTCTCCTCACTGCAGGCCAGCCTGCTGCCCACAAGCAGATAATCAGTGCCTTGTGACTCAGGGAAGAGATCAACAGCACCGACAGCAAGCGGATTGCTCTCCCCGTTGCCTTCAGACATTTGGATCTCCAACAATTGGCCAGTGCAACTCCTACTTCCCATTGCTGTATGAAGGGTACAAAGTCAAGCACATGTCCCTTCTGACTGGTCATCCCAGAAATCGTGCTGGATGGAGCAAGCGCCAAGGTTTCAGGCTGCATGGCAGGATCAGTGCTGTGTCCTGCACTGCTGTGCTTCCCTGCTCCAGGAGGGAAAAAGGACAGGTCCAGAAGCAGGGAACTGTACATCCAAGTCAAAAAAAAACAACAGCAGGGAAAAGATGCCACTTTGCATCCTTACTAGCTTCACCTAAGCGGCCTGGAAAAGGTGTCTCAACCCTGTAACTTGTAGCCATTAGTTCCACAAGAGACTGAAGGAGCCAACAGAGCTCATGAGACTACGTCTGTTTACAAGGCACCAGCAGGTTCAAGCAGCGACCACTGTTGCCAGAGACCATCTGAACCCACGCAAGGTCTCTCTACAACAGCCGCCCCCACGCAGCCACCCCATCACCTGACAGCAAAAGGGCCAGTCCGGATGCACAGCGAGGACAGCTCCATGGGAAGCCCATCAGCTGCAAGGCTCTGCTCTCTGGGTCACAAGGATGTCCCCCAGGCTGGGATCTCAACGCAGGCCTGAATCAGGTTTGCTTTGCTTCAAGGGTAGCTGTTCAATCACTTGAAACCAGTTTCTGACAGACATTGCCAAAGGCACTTTGTACAAACCCGTTCCCACAGCCAGGGCAGCTCTCAGCTATGAGGCTTCACCGAAATGGCAGCAAGGAGATGAAGGGCAAGGCTTGTCTTGACACGCTCTGGATGGCAGCTTTCAACCACCACATGGTTCTGCCTTGATAGCTTTGTGCTCCTCACAGGCAGCAGCCACCGAGAACCACCCCAGAGCCACCGCTCCAGTGGCTAACGGTGGGGGAAATGGGAGAGGGGGAGCAAAACCGGAAATTAAGGGGGATGGAGCATGGTTAGGTGATGGGAAAGAGAGACAACAGCTTCTAATCCCTCCTATGTGTGTATCAGCCATCCGAGCTCAGCCTCTGCCAGAGGGTCCTGGTGCACGGGCAGGACCGGGCCTTGAGGTGGGGAAAGAAAAAGCCCAAACAATAACTAGTGTGGATCAGAGGGCGGGTAAGGAGAATAAGAACCAGGAGGCTAGGCCTGCAAGAATTCACACCCTGTGCCCTCAGCTCCAAACACAGCTTAGTTGCTAACAATATTAAATTCCAAAAAGACTTGTAATGTAGGAAAATAAAATAAACATCCTGCACACTTACCCAATCCTGGTAAACAGCTTCCCATGGGCATGGAGAAAACTGAGGATGAACCTTTTGTTCAGCTGCATGGGGAAAAAAAAAAAAAAAAAAAGAAGAGAAAACAATTAAACTCTCTCCGATTTCCTGTGAATTAAGCCTGTCCCCAGTGGCAGAAGAACCTGGCCTGGATGCCGGGGGTGGCACTGGAGATGGGAACCAAATGGACATGCCCAAGCCCTCGCAGACGTCGTGCACCCCGGCACGGGCAAGCGCCCAAGGGCCGGCGCGGGAGCGCCGGTGGAGACACAGCGCCCTCTGCCGGCTCCCGCGCTCCCGCGCTCGGCCCCGGGCGCCCGCACCCCGGGGCGGCTCCGGGCTCCTCCTCCGCACCCCCTGAGCTCGAAGCCACAGCAGAACTTAGGCAGAAGGAATCCCCAAAGGCAGCTTTTCCCACTAAGCGTTTCCCACCAATGGGGGTAAAAAAAAAAACAAAAAAACCCCCTAAAATAAACAAAACAACCAACAGAAGCAACTTGCTCAGTGCTCTGCGACCGTGGTGGGGGCTGAGCAGCCTCTGCTCAACGCCGAGCAGGAGCAGGGTGTCCTCACCGATGCTTTCCTGCAGAAGAGCCAACACGGCAGGTTCGGCAGCAAAGCCGAGAGCGCTTCTATGTGCCCTGCAACGAGCAGCCTTCAGAAGCACAGGGGGCAGTGGGGCGATGCTGCACCCCTTCGTTTATACCCAGCCTTAAGCAATTAGAGAGAGGGAGCCGGTGTTCAGGTGTATCAGAAAAGCCCCTGCAAGCCTGCAGCAGCAGTAGTGCTATTGAACTACCACAGCAACACGGAGCCGAGCAGGCAGGAGGCAGCTGGCTGCAGCACAGGGCGTGAAGGCAGCTTCCTGCCCTGCTTAGGTCCAGTAACACCAAAACCCGACTTGAGTAATTACTTGGTACTGCTCTAAGCCACCTCTGCTAGCTCAGCAGAGCTCTGGGCTTTCCTGGTCCTTATCTAAACAGCTTTGAAGAAGGCTGTGGGTGGGTAAGCAGTCACTTTGCCAGGCCCTGGAGGTGGCCTCGCTCTTACCTTCTCCACAGCAAGAGGCTTTCCTCTCGTACCCGCACGCCTGCACAGTCTCAGCGCGGTGAGAAAATCCAGGCTCTGAGCACCGCACAGGGAGACGCTGACCAGGAGCAACCCAGTCTGAGCACTGCTGCTCCGCTCCCATTCACGCAAGATTTTTATATCTTAAACCCCTCCGTAAAGGTCAGCGACACCACTTCCATTTATGAGGGGCTCAGACGCGCAGAGGGAGGACGAGGTTACCGTGCAGGGCTGCAGCAATGCCCATCCAAGAGCCAGACGCACATGAGAGGGTGCGAGCCGGCCGCTGGCCGATGCCTCCAGGCAGCACGGAGCTCCCTGCCAGGCCTGGCTGCAGGGGATGGTTATCATGGGCAGTCCTGGCCCTACCTCCCACCCTCATTTGCTGAGCCCCCCGGCTCACGCCATGCCTTATGCCAGCTGCTCCGTGAGGTGCAATTGCTCGGTGAGGTGTAATTAACCCAGGCTGCATTCCCGGAGGACCCATGCAGGAGAATGATACCCTGCTGCAGCGTCGCTCCTGGGCCATGTGCGAGTTTAAACATAAAACCTGTCTCATAAAACAAGCCAGACCAATTAAACTGGCCCCCGCAGCAAAGGGTTCTTGCTTACTCACTATTTTACTGCTGCCCTAAAGAGCCCTTTCCACTGGAACTTGACTTTATTTGCCACCATTTATTAACTCTGCAGATGAAACCCAGAAGAGACTGGGGAATACTGGGACAGCACAGCAAAGCCCTTAACCACTCTGCCAGCAACATTTGGATATAGCTACTTCTCCGCCATCCTCCTTTGGACACCAAGGCAGCTCACAGCGTGAACCTTTCATACGTGGGGTTTTTTCAGGCAACAGCTTGTGGAGGTAGAAAGCTGGTTTGTGACCAGCTCTGTGGCTCCAGCTGCAATCACATACCCTGACAGAGACACAGCCTAACAAGTCTGAGCCCCTAGCTCAGGTGCAAGAGGAGGGGGTCCATGTTCTGTGATGGGGGACACTGAGAAGAGCAGGAGCTCCTGACCTGACCCATCTCTGCTGGAAAGCCTGTCACAATGCTGATCGGCAGGCTGCAGGTGGGGGAAAGAAGGAGGCAGAAGTTTGTCTCCAAGGCTCGTGTTCACCCACAGCCCTGGGAGCACTCACCCTGCAATCCCCACACCACTTTACTGGCAGTGGAGGAGGACCAAAAGTCCCCACCTTGAATGGAAAGTGACGCCCACGCCCAGCAAGGACATGCCCAGAGTGTTCCCACAGAGACACCCAGATCTGGGAGGGCTTGCCAGGAACTTGGCTTCACCCCCATCCTCTCAGAGCAAGTTTCACACTCAGCCTTTTCACTCGCAATCCCAAGCAGTTAACCAGTAACCAGTCACACTCTGCAGGAACCAGTGCTGAACTGGGACACAGATAGGTGTATATATGTAATTTTTTTTTTTTTTTTAAAGGAAGCAGGATACCTGCCTCCAGGAAAGAGGCATGCTTCACACCTCTTGCCAACTTAAGCACAAACCCAGCAAGCCCAGGCAGAGACTGGCACAGAGGCAGTGCTGTGTGCCCCAGCACTGTGGCATCTCAAGCAGGCACCTCTCACAACTTCTTTCATCACTTTTTCTCTCACAGCCTCAAGGTTTTGATGAGCTCATCACTTAACTTTGGACCTTTCATCTCCAAGTTCATGCTAAGGCCACGAGCTGCTTTGACTGGGCTTTTCTCTGAATGACTCTTTCTCTAGTGACTCACCTGTCCCTCAGTCTCCGGGACCCCTCTCTGCTCTTCCCATCAGATGCTGCTTCTCACGGCGAGAGGGAAACAGTGACTTCCACTGAGCAGCCCAGCTTCAGGACAGGGAGAAGGAAGTCCTGTCACCTGTTGTTCTGCATTCATACAGCAGAGAGGAACAGTTTCCCAAAGCCCTGCTAGCACGCTCGCTACCCTCGTGGTCCTAGCATGAGACCTGCAACAACTCCTTGCCTTCATCTCACTCACTGTGCAGTCCAAGGGTGGCCAGCTCCAAAGGTTTCTTGAAAACGGTCCTTGTACTGATGTCAGGATGCCAGGGGAAGACAGGGCTCCCTGCACACTAACATCGCTGCCCTCTGCGGACAGCTTTGCTCCTTGGGACAGAGAACCAAATCTGGCTGGTCCCAGTTGGTCACTTGGGAAGAGCTCACCAACTAAGGCTTATACAATGACGAAACTATGTCAAAAAAATGGATTTTGGCCCTTCCAGTTGAAAAGTGGGCATCACAGATATGGAAGTTATGAGCATAAGTGAAGGCATTAGTTATAAAAACAAACCAGCTGTCAAGAAGAAGAAGGGGTCCCTGCACACAGTAGTGCCTGAAGCTGAAAACAGCTGTTTCAGCTGTCATGAGTCAGCATGTGCAGACAGACTAAATCCACCTGGGAAGAGGCAACCTCACCAGAGGAAGCAGCCCACTGCTGCTTGGGGAGCATTCACACACCACACCGCCAACCAAACTGGATTTGTTACCATGGAAGAAATCAACAGTGACTAACAACTTCTCGCCGAGCAGCTAAGTGCAGAGATAGCAACGGTCCTGGAACAGCCAACTCAAATCACCGAGAGGCCACGAGGAGTACGTCCTGACAACACACAGAACAGAGGCGGTCAGACAGCTTCAGGAAAGGTTTGTCATGTCTTGAGCCAGAAAAGAAGAAAGCAAGACCCAACCTCAAGAGACAGTGCACTGACCAAAAAGGGGTGAAAACGGTGTCTCCCACCCCAGCACAGAAACACTGGAAATGCCAGTGCACAGGAAAAGGAGTGCCGCGATCCGGGCCGGGAAGCAGAGCTGCTGCGCTCGAACCCAGCACAGACCCATTTGGCTCACAGCAAGGAGTGCACAGAGCTTTGGCACCTGAGCGTCGGTCCCCGCTGTGAAGGAGGCACCAAATAAGGGAAGGATTCTGGAGCGGTGACTCCTGGGGAAAAAGTGTTTCAAGTTAAAAATTGTTACTTCAGGTTTGGAAGTAAATTTCAGGATCTGGTCTTTATCAAGTGAGGCAAACTTTCTTCAACATCAGCAAAGCATCTGCGGAGCAGAAAGCGGTGTCAGAGTCAAAATAGGCTGCAAAAGACAAGTCCATTAATCAAGAGACCAGATGCAAAACTGCCTGTAACAAATGCGCTGTCTCCACCGGAGTGGAAGGGACTGGAGCACAGCGGGACATTCTCCTGAGTTTAGGGGTCTCCTCAGTGACAAGGGGTTGGGATACAGACCACAGAGCCACACAGCTCTGCTCCAAAACACGTACCACACTCATCCCAAATATTTTCAGGATTTCTTGGGCAGTCAGACTTTTCCAGGCACAGCTTCCTTGCTGAGACTCTGTGAAATAACATCCAGGCACCCAGACCATGCCATATTCTCACTCCCAGCTCAAGGGCTAGATACACCACATTAACTATTAAGATTATTCCTCTCTTCCGCAGGCAGCTCCTTCAGAGCTTTACACCACCCAGTCCAACAGCAGCCGTGAGCCCACTATCTCCCCTGGAGACAGCCTTACGAATATGAGCCCGAGCCTTTATCCCACGCCATCCCAAACTTGCAAGGCACAGCTCTGGCTGGTGTTTTCCATGGCAGTATCTCACTGAAATAACACCCAGCACCCATGCAGAGCTTCCTGAAAAGCCCAAGATGCTGCACTGGACTCGACTGGCAAGATCCCAGGAGGAGGTTTTTATGTTACAGGTGCAACTGCAATGAAGTGCTGGTGGAAAGTGTTCTGTGCAAACGGCTACCTACATAAAGACGACAAGATAAAAGGGCTATTAAGATTGTCTGGCATTTTCACAGCATTTACAAGGTACCCACACAGCTGTGGGCAAATTCCAGCTGGGCTAATTACCATAATCATTCCTCTTCATATACCACCTGCAACCACAAATGGATCCTGAGTTCGCCTTGGCTGCTTCTTGCCACGTGTTCTAGTGCAAGTTTCAGTCGCAATGTCCTGCCCTGAACCAGATTAATTTTTGTAGCATTAGAAGCAATTCCAGGAGGAATTCTGAGGAGCATTAGGGAGTGTGAGAGGGAGATAGATTGGTGGAGCCACTCCCTGGCGGCCCTGAGGCAGGGGCAGCTGGTGGAGGCTCCACAAGCAGCAGGAGATCCCCTGTCCTCTTGCTGCTGGGCAGAAGGAGAGGACCTAAGAGATGAGGGGAAATGGAAGCAGGTCCCTCCTCGGAGAGGTCGGCGAATTCCCTCCCGGCCTCCCTCACCGTCCCAGCTGCCCTTACACAACAGGTATGGGGCTCTGGAACACGAGGGACAGGAACATGAGGACCCTGACGAAGGTCCGTCCGAGGGGGTGCCTAGGGTGAGTCAACGAGCCCCATGCATCAAGATGTCCTTAGTTAAGAAAAAGAGGAGGGTGATTGTTGTAGGTGACTCCCTCCTAAGGGGTACAGAGGGCCCAATATGTCGACCAGACCCAACTCACAGGGAAGTCTGCTGCCTCCCTGGGGCCTGGGTGAGAGACATCACCAGAAAACTCCCTGGTCTGGTTCGGCCCACTGATTACTACCCGCTGTTGGTCATGCAGGTTGGCAACGATGAGGTTGCGCTAAGAAGCCCGAAGGCAGTCAAAAAGGACTTGAGAGCGCTGGGGCGACTGGTCAATGGAGCGGGAGCACAGGTAGTGTTTTCGTCAATCCCTTCAGTGACGGGGAAGAACGCTGACAGGAACAGGAAAGCACACCTGATCAACACATGGCTCAGGGGCTGGTGCCGTCGTCAGAATTTTGGGTTCTTTGACCACGGGGCGGTTTACACGACACCAGGTCTCCTCGCAAATGATGGAGTGCAACTGACGCCGAGGGGCAAAAGGATTCTTGCTCATGAGCTGGCAGGCCTCATTGAGAGGGCTTTAAACTAGAATTGGAGGGGGGAGGGGATAAAACGGGGCTCACTAGAGTTGAACCTAGGGGTAGGTTCAACGTGCCAGAGTTGAAATCGATAGCCCGGCTCAGGTGCATCTACACCAATGCACGCAGCATGGGCACCAAACAGGAGGAGCTGGAAGCCATTGTGCAGCGCGACAGCTATGACGTAGTTGCCATCACAGAAACATGGTGGGATGCTTCTCATGACTGGAGTGCTGCAATGGATGGCTATAAGCTCTTCCGAAGGGATAGAATGGGAAGGAGAGGCGGTGGGGTGGCTCTGTATGTTAGGGAGTGTTTTGATTGCATAGAAATCGAAGATTGTGAAGACCAAGTAGAGTGCTTGTGGGTAAGGATGAGGGGGAAGGCCAATGAGGCAGACATCCTGCTGGGAGTCTGTTACAGGCCACCCAACCAGGATGAAGAGACGGATGAGACATTCTATAAGCGACTGGCGGAGGTCTCGCATTCGCTGGCCCTTGTTCTTGTGGGGGACTTCAACC
Organism: Phaethon aethereus; assembly: GCF_964289735.1. Lineage (NCBI taxonomy): Eukaryota > Metazoa > Chordata > Aves > Phaethontiformes > Phaethontidae > Phaethon > Phaethon aethereus. Next base: position 5,949,026 of record NC_138595.1, on the reverse strand, counting down.
TACCGGACATCTGCTGGAAGTATAACACGGCAGAGAGGAAACAGTCTAGGAGGTTCCTGGAGTGTGTGGAGGATAACTACCTGACACAGCTCGTGAGTGAGCCCACCAGGGGAGGTGCCTTACTGGACCTGCTGTTTACAAACAGAGAAGGACTGGTGAGAGATGTGGTGGTCGGAGGCCGTCTTGGGCTTAGCGACCATGACATGATAGAATTCTCAGTTGTGAGTGAAGTAAGGAGAGGGGTCAGCAAAACTGCTATCATGGACTTCCGGAGGGCAGACTTTGGCCTGTTCAGGTCACTGGTTGAGAGAGTCCCTTGGGAGACAGTCCTGAAGGACAAAGGGGTCCAGGAAGGCTGGACAGTCTTCAAGAAGGAAATCTTAAAGGCGCAGGAGCAGGCGGTCCCCATGTGCCGTAAGAAGAGCTGGCGGGGAAGGCGACCGGCCTGGCTGAACAGGGAGATTTTGCTGGGACTCAGGGAAAAGAGGAGAGTTTATCACCTCTGGAAGAAGGGGAAGGCAACTCACGAAGAGTACAAGGATCTCGTTAGGTCAAGCAGGGACAAAATTAGAAAGGCAAAAGCCCAGCTAGAGCTCAGTCTGGCCACAGTCGTAAAGGATAATAAAAAATGTTTTTACAAATATATTAACAACAAAAAGAGAGGCAAGGAGAATCTCCATCCCCTACTGGATATGGCAGGGAACATTGTCTCCAAGGACGAGGACAAGGCTGAGGTACTTAATGCCTTCTTCGCCTCAGTCTTTAATACCCACTCCAGGTATCCACAGGATATTCAGCCCCCTGAGCTGGAAGACGGGGATGGAGAGCACAATGTACTCCTCATAATCCAGGAGGAAGCAGTCAAGGACATGCTAAGCCACCTGGACACCCACAAGTCTATGGGGCCTGATGGGATCCACCCGATAGTACTGAGAGAGCTGGCGGAGGAGCTTGCCAAGCCACTCTCCATTGTTTATCAGCAGTCCTGGTTAACAGGAGAGGTCCCAGAAGACTGGAGGCTTGCCAATGTGACGCCCGTCTACAAGAAAGGCCGGAAGGAGGATCCTGGGAACTACAGGCCTGTCAGCCTGACCTCTGTTCCAGGGAAGATTATGGAGCGGTTGGTTTTGAGAGTGCTCACAGGGCATCTGCAGAACAGCCAAAGGATCAGGCCCAGCCAGCATGGGTTCATGAAAGGCAGGTCCTGCTTGACCAACCTGATCTCCTTCTATGACCAGGTGACCCACCTAGTGGATGAGGGAAAGGCAGTGGATGTTGTCTACCTGGACTTTAGTAAAGCCTTTGACAGCGTCTCCCACAGCATTCTCCTGGAGAAACTGGCGGCTCGTGGCTTAGACGGGTTTACTCTTCGCTGGGTGAGGAACTGGCTGGATGGCCGAGCCCAGAGAGTTGTGGTGAATGGCGTTAAATCCGGCTGGCGGCCGGTCACGAGTGGTGTTCCCCAGGGCTCGGTTCTGGGACCAGTCTTGTTCAATATCTTTATTGATGATCTGGATGAGGGAATTGAGTGCTCCCTCAGTAAGTTTGCAGATGACACCAAGCTGGGTGGGAGTGTTGATCTGCTGGAGGGTAGGAGGGCTCTGCAGAGGGATCCGGACAGGCTGGATCGATGGGCAGAGGCCAACTGTATGAGGTTTAATAAGGCCAAGTGCCGGGTCCTGCACTTTGGCCACAACAACCCCATGCAATGCTACAGGCTTGGGGAGGAGTGGCTGGAGAGCAGCCCGGTGGAAAGGGACCTGGGGGTGCTGGTTGACAGCCGGCTGAATATGAGCCGGCAGTGTGCCCAGGTGGCCAAGAAGGCCAACAGCGTCCTGGCCTGTATCAGGAATAGTGTGGCCAGCAGGAGTAGAGAGGTGATTGTGCCCCTGTACTCAGCACTGGTGAGGCCGCACCTTGAATCCTGTGTTCAGTTTTGGGCCCCTCACTACAAGAAGGATGTTGAGGTGCTGGAGCGTGTCCAGAGAAGGGCAACGAAGATGGTGAGGGGTCTGGAGCACAAGTCTTATGAGGAGCGGCTGAGGGAACTGGGGTTGTTTAGTCTGGAGAAGAGGAGGCTGAGGGGAGACCTTATCGCTCTCTACAACTACCTGAAAGGGGGTTGTGGCGACGAGGGTGTTGGTCTCTTCTCCCAAGTAACTAGTGATAGGACAAGAGGAAATGGCCTCAAGTTGCGCCAGGGCCGGTTTAGATTGGATATTAGGAAAAATTTCTTCACTGAGAGGGTGGTCAGGCATTGGAACAGGCTGCCCAGGGAGGTGGTGGAGTCGCCATCCCTGGAAGTGTTCAAAAAACGTGTGGATGTGGCGCTTCAGGACATGGTTTAGGGGACATGGTGGTTCTGGATTAATGGTTGGACTTGATGATCTTAAAGGTCCTTTCCAACCTAGTGATTCTGTGATTCAGTGAGAATCCTGATACTTAACATCAGACACTACACAAATGTAAAATCCAATTTGCTCTGATATGGAAGAAAGAGGGAACCCTGATGTATTGTGGACTTGAGGCATAGAAAATTGATTTCCAAGTAAAGAGACCTTAAGACACTCCTGGAGCTTCCTGATATTTTGGACTGCAGCAGCTACAGCTCCAGGACACATCTCATGGCTATAAGAGTTGCAAGTCAGCAACCCAGCAAGAGAAAAAGCAGCATTTAGGAAGCCCCCCAGCAAAATCAAGGAGCTTTTGATTTTTCCCTTCATCACTGCAGGGAGCAGGCGAGATGAGAAACATAAGCAAGAAAATTGTGTATTTTAGCAATGTTAAAACTCAAGCAATGGTGACTTCACTGGCTCCAAAACAAATACTTGACCTATAAATAAATTTAACATTATTTAATAATAAACAGAACGATCTACTAGTAAATTCAAAGAAAACAGGTCGAACAGTTTATAGGTATGTTATCTCCTTTTCAACCAAGCTTGTATCTAAGTTGGGTTTCTATGAATTAGTAATATGCAACATTCTTGAAAAAATATTACCATTAAAAATAATACCATTAAAAACTGATTAAGTAACCTCCTAAAAAGCAGCTGTTTTCAGGGACCCTCACTGAACTGGATGGAGAAAGATTGGTAGACACTCACTAGCAACATTTTTAATCAATGAACTGAAAGCAAATTCTGCTGTCGAATTGCCCGTGACACAAAGATGAATGGAGCAGTAAGCAATGATGGCTACAGCACATTCACACAAGGTTATTAAAATTGCTTCAAAGTCTGAGGTTTTCCAGCATCAAATATCACGTTATGCATCTGGGATCACGTAAAATTAAGTCTCCAGGAGACCATGCCCAAGGCAGCTTCTCCAGCAAGGCTCTAGGGACTACAGTGGCTAAGTTCCCAGTGCAATGTCCGGTAAAAAGGGTTACCATGTCCCTTAGATGTACAAGCAGAGAGCAGGCACTGGACAGCACATTTACATCTATATACAGCACTGGCGAGGCTGACGCTGAAATACTGCACCCAGTTCTAGTGCCCTTATTTTTAAAAGGATGCTGAAAGATTGGAAAGGGTCCAAAAAACAGCCATAAAAGTGATTCAAAGGCTAGAAATGATGTCTTGCAGTGAAAAACTTAAACAGCTCAATCTGTTTAGTGTATCAAAAAAGACTGGGAGACGACTTGCTTGCAGGGTGCGAAGCAGCTCCATGGTGCTTAAGGGCTCTTTACACTTGCAGAACAGCAAAGCACAAGAACAAACTGGGAACATTCAATCTGGAAATAAGGTATAAGTGTTTCAGAACCGGCACAATTATCACTGGAATGAACTCCCCAGGAAAAGGGTGGATTCTCAAGACTGGATGTCTTTCTGGAAGTTTTGCTTTAGCCAAACACAAGTTATTTGGCTTCATACAGGAGTAGCAGGGTGAAATTTAAGGACCTGTGATATACAGGAGATCAGACTAGATGATCTAATGGTCCCTACTGGCCATAAACTCTATGAATCTATGCAAACATGCCAAAGAGTCCTCAGCTGAGATATCAAGTTAACTTTCAACAGAAAACTTTTCATAAATTGGCTCTAGTGCTGCAGGTCTTTTAGGATACAAGCTCAGCTCTTCAAGGCTGCATCTGGTTAAGCACTGAAAGCGAGATGACCCAGGCAGAGCTGCTCTTTGTCCAGCAGGTAAGGCAGAGGCCACATGCTGCGCACTGAAGCAACTCCAACCAGCAAAGAGCAGCTTATACTCAAACACATAATGTTTGCCAGGAGTAAACAGCATCCCCTTCCTGCTATAGAAAACTGACACCAAGAAATGACCAGAACTCATCACACATAAGAGACCTCCTGTTAATGTAGCTCAGGGCGTTGTCAGCCTTCTTCACTACTCCGGAGTAGATTATTTGTGGGGTTAAAGCATGACGGAGGGAGATAATATGAGAAATTAAGAAGGGTGAAGACTGAAGAGATCTAATCCTGAAAAACTTAGGATGGAGTTAGGCCAACAGAGAAGACATTTGGACAACAGGCTGAGCAGAGACAGAGCCTTCCAGAAGGATGACAGCATTATCGCACGCAATCTTCATGCTCCCGCTTCTCCCAGCCACGCGCACCGGCAGGGATAACGGCGGCCGCTCACAGACAGCCTGTGCCCCCAGGCTCCCACAGCCTGGAGGTGGTTGACCACCCTACTGCATTCCCGGAGTACTTCTGGAACCTTCACTTCTACCTGGGCAGTGTAACACAGGGCACGAAGGCATCTCCCTCTCCACTTTGAATCACGCAGCAATGAAATCTGCAGGAGAGGAAGAGTAGAGCCAAGGACAGAGGAAATGACACAGATTCCAGCAGGTTCCACTCCCTGATACTCCGGAAGGAAGTTTCTTTCCTAATACCCACCTCCACAGTGGATACGAAGCCCGTCTGGAAATGGCTTATTCAACACTGAAGAGAAATAAACATCCCCCATGGCATGGGGGCAGAGGTTTGGCTGTGGAATATGAGGTGCCCATCCCAAAAAGCATACAACAGACAGCAGAAAAAGTTGGCCTGGGCCACCTTCAGACAAAGGTCAAGGTTAGACTAACAAAGAAAAAAAGCTCAAGAGAAATCACTGTCTACAGCCTTCACCGTGCTCTGGGAAATTTCCCAACCCTGCTATTAGGCATTTTACTTCCTTTAACCATACTGGCAATTCTGGCAGTATTTTCTTCTGAAGTGCAAACGCTCCCTCCCAACATTACCCTGCAGTGCCGGGATCATCAAATCCACTGCCACGAGAAAGGACTAATGTGCAGCAGCAGGAGGGGGTTTGGTTACACACAAATCCCTGGCTGATCAGCACCAGCAGGAGAGGAAATGAGGAAAGAGTGACTGACAGGGAAAGGCGGTTTCTGGAGGATTGTACTTGGTTTTAGAGTATGAGAAGCTTGTTGGAACTTGAAGTCTTGCCCCCCTCACCGCAGCCTCTCTGAGCACTGGGATATAGCAGAGCCTCTCACACAAGCATAAGTCATTGATGTCCTTGTAGCGCTCCCACCTCTCATCCACCACGATACTTCTACACACATTAGCACCAGATGCCTGTTACCGGAAGGAGATCACGTCGGTGTCTCTCCCATTCAAGTAACATTAGTCCCTGCCTTGCTCTTCACAGTTAAATAAAACAACCAATATGGTCTAAAAAGAAAAGGAGCAGGGGGGAAGAAAAGATCAACACCAACTTCTGGAAACTCTTACCGATAGCTTAGCCTTCACCTTCTGGGTAGTGACAAAAGGTCAAGTTGCATTGGAAAGCAACATGTGGGTTCTACACGACCTGTGTGCACAGGCTAAATCAGTAACCAGGCTCTGCGGGCTCAGCCGAGCTCTGGGAGCTCCAGCGGAGCAGCACTGAGCATCCATGGAAGATCACGAGTCTGGACAAGGTGCAAGAGTGTTTCTGGTTGGATCACTAACATAGGAATTGCAGCTGAGAAGGTTTTTACCAGCATTTTAAAGTAAAAAGCAGAGTTTATTAAAAGAGTTAAGTGTGGGGAGGGTGCACAACTGGCAGGCAAAAAAACCCAGTGCTAAGCTGCATGGCTGAATGTCACGTCTCAAACCCAGAGAGGCTAAGAGTGTGGTTTAGTGTTTAACCAGCTTCAACTGCAGCCTGGCACTCTTTTACTTCCTCTGCAGAGAAGTCTTCTCATTGCTAGGGGAAAGAAACCAACCTTACCACGTGAAACAAAACGGCTAGAGTAAAAATAAAGCCCCAAGGTGGTTTGGTGACTGAGGTCATATTAGGAGGCAGAGGGGTTGCACGTTAGGGAAAGCACTCAGAAATACTCAATGCTGCCAACCAAGAAAGAGATTACAGAAAAGGAGGTAGGGCAAAGAATTAACGTTGAGTCCAGCAGTAAAGAGGCTGAGAAGCCTCTTTCACACGCCACCATCTCCCCCATGTTCAAAACAGTTTGTAAACCGTTTCCTAAACACAAAGGAAAAAAGCCCCAGACCTAGTCCTGACCTCCACGAATGAGTAACCAAACCCAACAGCTTCCTGCAAGCTTGCACAGGTGAGGAAAGCAGGCTGCCTGGGAGGGACAGAGGGAACTCCAGGTCTCTCCCTCAAGTCTCACTTTGGACACAAAACTTAAGGATGCAACATCTCTTGCTACTTTTTCACATGGGTGCTGGGTAAAGGAGAGAAATAAGGAGGGGCAGCCTTTAGCTGATTGCTAGTGCCTAGCATTCCCACTTCAGCGAGCTTCTCTGCTCGCTTCTGTGCTGCAGGAGAGGCTCAGCAGAGGCTTGCAGCACTGCAAAAGGTGGATCAAATACAGCAAGCAGCAGCAGGCTGGAGGGGAAGCACTGCCTTCCCTTGACAGCAAGGATGGACCATAATGTAACAGACCACAGACGGGATCGCTCGCACCAACTACTAGAGCGCACCTAACCATAGAGGAGAAACCTCCTGACTTAACACAAGCCGCCTTCTGTGACAAGGCGCCGATGGCAGCCTGACCCAAGTCCTTGCTGTAAGACCTTGTGTATATCCTGCTACCGGCTCATGTACTGAGAAAAAAACGAAGGGACACTCCCTCGTGTGTCCCCTCCCTTTGGGGACACACCTACGCCACCACACTGGTGTGGCTCAGATGCTTAACAGGCGTGAGAAATGGCTTCAGTAGAAAAGCCCGCTGGGCATCTCCAGGCACTGCTGGTCAAGTGGTTCCCAGTCGCTCCACTCTCTGCACAGATATATAGTGTGGGGAAAAAAAACCCCAAAAAAACCTGAAAGCATGCAGGGGTCAGCGCAGGCTTCCAGCGCATCGCACACAGCCTGCGGGCTTGCCCTTTCGGGGAGTCATGTCCCAGCAGCTGGGGGAAGGTAGGCATGCCTGCACTTTCACGCTGCCCATTTAAACCAGAGGCATAGTCCCAGCTGCCTGGATTTACTTTCCAGACCAGAGGCTCCTAAAAAAGGACCATCTGAGCACTCTGCCCACCTGACACCATGGAAGGAAGCAAACAAGGGAGCCCTGTACTTCAGACAGCAGGGATTATTCATAAGAGCCTGCATGGAAGAGAAAAGATCAATCTTCCACTGTCCCAAGAACCACTACCCAGCCACGCCGGCAGTGTGGTGAAATGCCCCCACCAGCGTGGCAGCAAACTTTGAGGGCAGACACCTCAGAAACAACGAGTTTCCCAAGCAGCCTCTTATCCACACACCTGTATAGAAGAACAACCACCACTATAGCGATACATCACTTCCACTTTTGCCTACCACTTATTTCTAGTCATGTGTCATGGAAGAAGAGTTACAAGGTGAGAAAAGAACTGAGCGAAGGGGAGCCGCTCTCAGTAAACAGGGGTGCCTCTGCGGCATATTTGCACGAGCAAAGTTGGTCCATGCTCACAGATGCCCAGCTCACACCACAACAGCCTCTTAACAAGCCAGATGATCCTAGGGACCACAGGTAGCGACATCAAGGCAACCCCAACTCCGAACACAGGTCACTACCACTCCCATGTGTGACTGGTCCAAGCAAAGGACAGGCTCATGGAGCAAAATAGCCAAGAAACCCCCACCAAAACTGCTGCCAGACTAACATGAGGTTTTATCCCACTGCTTCCTAAAAGCATCCCTCTCCAGATGCAGAGCCCAAGAGACGGCTCCTATAAATAAAAAATTGCACTGACTGAAACCAGCTAGGAGAAGAAGCCACCCCAGTCACCCGAGCGGCTGGTGCCCAAGAGGAACAAGCACGCAGAGCAGAAGCAACAAACACCACCAAGGAAAAACAGAAGTGAAACATGCAGGAGCTGACTCGGTCAGTGACCCTTTTCACTAAGGATGCATGGCCTCTGTTGAGGCAGCGACTTGGGCAGCCCTGAGGACTCCCCAGTGCTCCTGGATGAACAGGCGTTCCCAAAAGTGCCTTCTCCTGCCTTGGATCGTGACCAGGCTGCAAAAGTGTAAGTGGATGCAGCATCACGCTGCACAGGTGAGGAAGGCAAAATCAAATAAAACTAAGCAGGCAAGAACTGAGAAATGCAGAAGGTGAGAATCCTTAGAGATGTCTCATCTCAGAAAGGAACAAAACAGAGCAAGCTGTGAAGATAGCCCAAACCAGGCACTGCTGGATACATTCCCAGTTAGATGAATCCTGACCTAGAGGGGAAAAAAAGCACCACAGCTCTCACAACTTCCACTGCTTTGAGAAGACAGTGCCCTCATCCAGCTGCAGAGGACCATTTCCCTGTGTGCTTGGCACTCATCTGATTTTCTAGGACTTAGGAGATGGAAGGAGACAAAGAGGTCCAAAAGAGATGAGCACTACTGATCTAAAAGAAAATACAAACAAGCACCTAAAGATACGCATTGCTTACAGCTCCTGCATCGCCGCTCTGTCCCCTGGTACTTGCACCCATTACTGGCACAGAGTGACACCTGAACGTATAATAAGCTTCCAAAGAGAGCATAGTAGGCAATGAAGAAGAAACACAAAAGGAAGAAACCCTCTATATTCAGCCTATTGAGAGAACTTTGTCCTCTTTTTTTTTGGTAGACCTCCTGGTGGTATTTACTGCTCACTTGTGGAAGCCCTGAGGCACCGTCCATACTCCCCACTGCTGAGAAGAAAGCCTGTGTAACAAAATGGAGGTTAAAACCTTCTCTGAACTTCAGAGTTAATGATTCCATCACAACTTCTCTGCTATTGCAAAAGGGTTGTTGCTCCACGGGCACCCAGCACCAGGCAGATGCAACACCTCTCCCTAATTAGCAGGCTTGAGGGGCAACAGGAAGGTTCCTGCAGCCGACACATGGGCCTGAGGCAGAAGATCTCGACTCTGGCCTTGGCTTTCCTAGGAGCTTGTTGGGTGGCCCTACCAAACTTTTGATGGCTCTACAAGATTGACCTCTCATAAAGAGGCTAGGCAACTTAATTCTTTAATGATGCTAAAGTATTCAGACATCTGGAGAGAAGTATTATTCAATTACTGTTGTGCCAAGGGAAAACCTCTCTTCCCTAATCTTAGCTGCAGCTACGGAGTAATCTTCATTAGTGCATGCATGCTGCGTGGTAACACAAGGAAGTATCTACTGCAGAGCACAGGCAGCAGGCAATAGCAACTGTGAGAACCTTAACTCAGCATTTCCTGACAGGGTGATTACATCTCAAACTCAGTGTAATATTAACACTTTCTCAAGAGACTGACAGCATGTTTGTCCTGTTTCCTTTACCAATTCACAGTCTGCACAGTAAGCTGCATACAGTACTATCAGATTTACAATCAATAGACCCATGTCAAATTAAACCAGTGGCAGAGAAGAAATGGCAGAGATTCAGCCCTTCAGCTCACTTTGCCCTATCCAGCTGTTTTTAAAAAAAGCAATACAGCTGCTCATTGGTTCAGCCTCCTTTTTTGCATTTCTTATTAGAACACCACACGAAGTGACCTGATGTTGTCAGGTAAGCAGGGCATTGGATCAGCCTGGACTCTCCTGCCACTGCCCACCTAGAAACATCCAGCGTGTAAGTGACCACAGAGAACAGTCATTCACTGAATGAAACCCCAAAAGGCTGGTGGGCATAACAGACAAAACCCTAAGCACAAAACAGCTAGGCTGCAACCCAAACACATCTTCAGTTTGCTCTACAACCGTCCTATGCCCTCTGTGCCAAATCCAGTTACTGAGGAAGGGGCCGAATGGCAGTGCATGCCCCTTGGTGTGGACAGATGGTACGTTCTTCCAGTCCCGCATCTTTCTAGAAAACATGACGCAGCAAACTGTGAAAGGAGCAGCTATGCCAAGCCTCCACCTAAACATACAGTGCCAAGGCAAATTGCCAGCGCTGCACGCCATCTCTTCTTGTCACAGCAACGGCTGCAGTGTGAGTTGGCCTTCTGCAGACTTGCCATCACACTTTACTAACTCCATTCAGTTGGCTCCCAACGCTGAAATAAAGTAATGATGTTTGTGTCTTTGTACAGTGCTGCAGAAGGAAAAATAAAGTCAGCACTGAGAAGAGATGCGCAAGTATGTGCTGAGCAGACTCTCTGCTCGCTGACGGGGACAGTGTGCACATCAGCAGGTCTCGGGAGCGTAACCCTTCAGCATCTCCCTGCCACACATGCCACATCAAGGACTGGCTGCACAATGAAGAAAGTGGCCACAGAGGATGGAAATGTCCTGTCAAAACAATTTCTTGTCACCTGTGAAACAGCCAGCATCTCCACAGTAAAAACACCAGTCACCTTTGCCTTGGGCTGGGTTTGAAGCAACAGCCTCCATTTGAAGGGTAAGAGGAGCCTCTCTCTCACACCTCTGCCATGTACATGTCCGGAGCTGTCAGGGTCTACACCTGCGGTCTTATATCTGCTTCTGAAAGCAGAACACTCTCCTGTTCTACCCTGCAAAATTCCATTCTCTGGTGCAGAAACAGCTGCCATTAAGACTGATGCCCGAGGAGCTACCTGCAGAGTAAAGCTGTCAGTACAAGTGAAAGAACAGGGTTTGCCTCAGCCTTTTCAAGGGCTAAAGCTGGCAAGGAAGGGATCACAGAGGCAATGACACAGTTTAGACTCATTTCCCCAAAATGACACGTCAGCACTGGCACACATCCCCTGGGAGAAGAGCTGTTCCCTTCCGCCCGGCTGGGGGATGTGGGGCAGAGGTGCTGCCAGGATGAGGGCCTGCTGCCTGCCCCTGGCGCAGGCAGGGCCCTTCCCAGGCCAAACAGTGCCACACAGTGGCAACACACGGACCGCTCCGCCGCTTTCCAGAGGAGGAGCTGCAAACCACCCAGCGATGCAGCGAGGAAGAGGATAAGAGGCCACAACCTCAAGGAGCAAGGAGTCCAGACCCTCCCGAAGAGCTGCTGTCTTTATCCAGCCCACAGCTCCACAGCACGGGAGCTTTGGCAGCGACACGGGTTTAAGGTTTCCTTTTCACCTGTTTATTTTTAATCCAGATCAGTTTGGTGACATGGCCACGGTAGAGCCCCATAAGCAGCTGCGCCAACACAAGTGGAGTGCTGCACCGCAGCAGGCACAGGCAGCCCGAGCACAAATATCTTGGCTGCCAAACCCAGCAGTGCTCAAACCTGCGCCCTCAGCTGCCCCTGCCCTTTCGCCATTGTATTTCTGATCACGCGTATCCCCGGTATCAGTGGGGGAAGCTTTCCACAAGCCAACATTTCAAACAGATGAAGAAATCAAGATTAACGGTAGTAATCAGACACAGTCTGTACAGGCATTGCCAGCAACCTGCACTTCAGAGAGCACAGACCCCACTGAACAGGCCAAGGGCAAGCTCTAGCAAACAGTGCTGCGCTATAAACAAAACATCACTGCACCCCACTTTGCTAGCGGTTACACTACCTCACATAGGAGCACTGCAAAAAAGAAACTCCCAGTGCCTCAAAAACACTCACAGCTTCTTATGTCAAAGCATCTTCATCAATGATTTATGGAGAGGCTAAAGCTTGGCACATTCTTTTCGATGATGCTGCGGAAGCAAAGGTCTCCAGAATAGAAACTGAGGAGAGGGAAAACAACCAAGGGCAGTAACATCTTAAAAAATGCTGCAGCTCTGTGCCAGAGCTTATCTTTCAAAGCTCCAAGACTTCACCCCAGTTCCACCCAGCTGAAGTCACAAACTCATTATCAAAGTGCAATCCTATCTCAGAAGCTCTGGGCCCCGCAGTATGTGGAGAAGGTCTTCCCAGTTCTGCTAAACTCATATCCTTAACAGCCATTTTAGGACAGGCAGCCCAGAGCTCCCTGGCAAGTTCTCTTGCAAGCCGCATGTGCCAAAGCAATGCAAGGATTCCTAGAGGATGAGCTCCCAACCACTACTGCCTTCGCCTGCATTCCTGTGCCTGACAAACAGAGTTCACTTGGGCTCCTCTTGCAAGGTACACAGCTTCAACAGACTCGTGAGAGATACCGTTAGTCAATTATTTTTTTTTATCCTTGCAAAAGAAAGGAAATAATCTGGCCTCAGCAGAACAAGAAATGCAAATATGACACCTACACTGGAAATTATAACCACAATTTTCACATTCCCAGTGCAAACTGTCAATCATCTGGCACTGCGACAAGTTACCCACTTCCAGAACAAGCCTCAGAGCTTACAGGGTCACCATTAACCCTGGTCTTCAGCATCTGACCTCATTTCCCACCGGCAACCTCACCCAACTTACAGCCCTCAGCACAGGCATTCTGCAGCATATTCTGCTTGTGCCTCTCCTACTCCGTATCAGCGACGCCAACACATGCTGCCAAGAAACGGATGGTAACAACATGCCTTAAACATGAGAGGCACGAGGTCACCAGCTCCTCAGCCTGACCCAGGCACAGCCCCCATAGTGGAAGCCAAAACACTGGAAAATTTAGCAACAGGAAAGCAAACCAGATCCAGTGTCATTCCACTGCATTCCAAACACATGACACGAAAGGCAACTGCTGCCTCCTGCAGTACTCACGTCGCTGGGGCTGAGGTTCCCAAGACTGTTGTCCTGCTCAGAATCCCTGCCGGACTCATGGCCCTGGGAGGAGCGGGGGTGGGAAGGATGGATCCAGATCTCCAGCCGTGTGGCATCATCTCCAACTTGTCGCAACATGGACTTCTTGCCCTTTCCCCGGCGGCTGGGGCTCAGATCCAGCACCTGATGTTTCCTCTGCTCCATCTGCTCAGCCTGGGCAGACAGGACAGACTGAGATCACACAGGGATCAAAGTTCAGGAAAAATGTATCATTTCATTTAGCTCTTCCCCCTGCTTCACAGTAACTCATTGACAGGTCCAGAATTTGGTTTCTGTCGCTATAGGACAGCGCAGATGAGAGGTTTTCAACTCCAGCTGCCCCAGGACAAAAAAAGCTGTGTCCCATCCTAGCAGTGTGTGACAGCCAACGTGCTGTACCTTTGACTTTGGATGACCCACTGGGCACAAAGGGACTGCAGCCTCTCTTGTCTACCCCTGTGGGGCACCACTGGGAGAAAGGAATGATCATGCTACATGCCAAGGCCATGCTGCAAACCACAGGAACCTACAACCCTCACTGAGCTTGGCTGTTTTACAGTTTGTGACCCAGAAACAAGAGATTCAGCTGCCCAAACAACCCCAAAAGGAGTCCGAGGAGAGGCAGAAAGGATACCATAATTCTGAAGACTCTATCTCTCATCTGACTCCCAACTTTCTTAGAAGTAGGTAAGTGGTGACTCCAAGTCCAAATGCCACCATCACGCTCCTCCCTGGATCACAGCTCTCCAGTACAGAAGAGCCAGTACAGGTAGCTGCACCATCCCGCAGCCCAGCTCCAAGACTCACCTTGCGTTTTGTCTCTTCAAAGAGACTCATGAGGCTCTCCTTGGCTGTGAGTATGGGGTTGCTAGCAGCCAGACTGCGCATATAATAGTAGACAGCATCCAGCTTTCTCCTCTGCAAAAACACAACCAGACTCAGAGCTGCCACTCATTCTGGTGCATTCAGAGCCAAGCTCCCACATACTTTGCCTTCACCCCTCAATACACACACTCCCTCGCTCTATACTGCCTGGGACAGACAGACATGCCGACAAACAGTATGACAAGCAGGACCTTAAAGTCTCCATCAACATTTACAGATACCTGCAACCACCAGCACAAAGCACAAGCCCTTTGCCAGGGCTAGGGAGTGCAGGTGACACTGCAGCCTGCAGACTCACTTGCTTTAGCCCCAAGGCTGCTCCAGAAACCATCAACCTGGAGGTTCACCCAAAACAGTCTCTCAGCAGCCGTCATGGTAAAGGACAACAGTGTGATACTGAACTCCTGACAGTTCAGGAAATAACCCTTTTCAACATTACCATGAATATGGAAATGACTCCACATGAATTTCACAAAAAGGAGAAGTCCAGGAAGACTGGAGGGTTTGCCAGACTCCTGCCAGTGTCAGGGCAGGATGCCCCTTCATCTCAGCCTGCTGCTGGGTTAATGCCCTCACACTTGAGCATCTTTTCTCCCAAAGGCTGGTCGCAGGGAATACTGTGAAAACGCACCCCCCAAGTCTTCATGCTGGCAAGACACACAGCCATTTAGGGTTTTTCCCACATGCTGCTGGCCTTACAAACCACCACAGAGGGCAGAACACTTTGCTGCTCCAAGCACCACACCGGGAGTCAGAAAGGTCACTCCAAGCCATGAAGGAAATGAGCTTCTGAACCCTGCAATTCTGAACTGCTCTGCTTTAAACCAGCATCTTTCAGTATTGCAAATGGGCAGATCCCTACCAGCTCCTATGTGACAGTAGGTAATGGAAGCATTAGGCTGGGACATCTCCCATGAGGTAAGTTTACCTGCCTGGCTGGAGCAGCCAGCAAAACTGAAACCTAACAAAGCCATGTGTGGCTGTCGCTTAGACCAATGCCCACAGGTTCAATGAAGACATGGCTAACAGAAATAGCATCCTCATGACAGCGTGGCCTTGAGTACAAAAATCTCATGCAAACCTTTAAACACAACCCACTTAAAACATCTGCACTCTCAACAGCCCACAGAACAGTCCCCAAAATGCTGATAGCCTGACGGAGTAGCATGTATCTAACAAATCTGCCTGAAGCCACAGCAGCTGGAATTTACATAGCACATCCTGCCATCAGCTTTTTTCTTTTAAAAACAAACATCTGGGAGCACTGCCCTAAACAATGCCTTTTTCCACCAGATGGAATCTCACAGCCATCCCAGAGGTTCTCCCTATCCTTGCTACATCCTTGCGTGATGAGCATCTTACCGTGTAGATAGCCAGAAGCGCCAGCTGGTTGTACGGACGGCCGTTTTTGGGAGCAATTTGCTGAGCCTTCAGGTACCAGCTGAGGAAGGGAAGAACCAGAAAAGAGTTACTGAAAGGACATCAAGTTTCCCCCCTTGCTGTTAAAGGTGCAGAATTCCCCTTGCAGCACAGCGTTGGCAGTCCCACTGGGAACAGGCCCTTTGCACAAGTGCCCTCTGCCTGCAAGAGTGTGCGCAGGCAGCGAGCCTGCACCTGGCCTGGAGAGGCACAGTCAGGGCACAGGACAAGAAAGAGGGGCAGATACAGAATAAAATGTTCTTGGCTCAGCCTGAAGATGAGCATTCAGGCAGATCCAGCAAACGCTGTTTCCTGTGCAGCCGCAGGCACAGAGAACAGGCTATTCAGGGAGCATCTCTCTCTCAGACCCCTTTCTAGCTCCATGGTAGCTGGGACCAAACCCTTCTTGATGCTTAGCATATTTCCAGTATTTTCAAGACATTTAATCATCCCAAGAGATCAGTGGCAGTCCATTCATCCCTCTGTTCTCTTTTCTACTTTCCCTCAATTGGATTATCCACTTTACAGCTTATATCACGCTACGCAGATCGACACTGTTCAGACACATCACGAACCCACTATGTTCCCCCCAGCCTCCCCGAAACATCAGCATACTCCATGACGTCCACAGACCCCAAAATGGGCAGCTTTCCCTGCCCCATTCTCCTAACCTCCACAGATTTCAGGGCTCCATCCCCCATGCTGGGCTCACTTGCTCCCCCACCAGTCTTTGCTCCAGAAAAAACATCAAAAAAACAAGAGTGACAGGAAGCAACAAGTTCCAGTAACTCCCGATGCAGTCAGAACATATGGACACATATGGGAACCTCTCCTAGCTGAAAAACTACCAGAAAATATAACAGCCATTCTGCCAGCATCAACAGCATAAACCCTCCCTGCTGCAGGATCAGCACAGGAAAACTTCCACACTAGATGGCTGGATCTGCTGTCTTGCTCTCTGGGACAGCAAAACAGTCTAGACTACACCTTTCAGCTTCACAGAACTGCAATACAATAAAGAGGCACAGAAAGACTTCTTTGGGTAGAGGCAAGTTTAAGCATGAAATGACATACATCCCTTGCAGATAGAGGAAGAGCTGCGCTCAGCGCTACAGTGAAGAACACATTACCTGCGTGCCTTTCCGTAGTTTGCAGTATCATTTGCTTGTTCTCTGTATCTGCAAATGTCCCCTTGACAAATCATACACCTCTGAGCACTGATCAGCGCATACTTCACCTGGAAAGAAGCATTCAGTACATGATGTGGGACCTGCGCAGCCCTGGCTCACCTGCAGACCCAAGTGAGCACACAGAGACTGTAGAGAGCTAAGAGGAGGTCACTGACACGCTGAAGGTCTCACAAAAGGGCAGCAGAATGAAGTGACAAGGCTCCATGGTGCTGGTTCAGCATTTGTAAGGGCAAGCCAATCCTCTAAATACCTCCTCTCTCACAACAACATCCCATCCCATCTCTCCAGAAGAGTTGTTCAGTCCATGACCAATTTGAGGACAGCTGTTAGACAAGCACAGCTCTCTGGGAATAGAGCTGGACTAAAATATACTTTCACAGCTGTCGCTCACACCTGCAGTCACAGCTTAGGGCACTACGCTGTCAAGTGTCAGGGAGGCAGCGCAACTGTTTGCTTTCCTTTTTCATTATTCTGGATTCCACAGACAGAAATAAGAGCTGTTCAATGTCTAAGGCAAAGCCAGGGTAGCTTTGGACACTTCTTTCTCTTTATTAGCCCTGGTCACAAACGTGGAACAAAAAAAGTTCTTTGCAAAGGAGGCTAAGAAATGTTAATGCATCAGAGTTGGTTCAACAAGTTCTCTAACAGCTGAGAAAGATTCCCTGCAAACATACTGACATTTCTTCTTGGAAAGCGTAGCACACTGAGTTCAGTATGCTGCATATGATTAAGAGGATGAGAAGTCTCCAGGAGGAAGACAACTTACCATTTTCCTCAGAGGCTTACTGCGGATGGCCATCCCATCCATATAGTCCTCTAGCTTGAACTGGTATGACACCTGCAGCTTCTGGAGTAGGCCGTCGAAAAAAGAAGTGCCCTGAAAAACACATACTTGGATATTACAATCTTTCTGACGATTAGCACAAATCACCACACCATCCCTGCCACGTGTAAGAAAGAAGGTCCCTCTCCCTGAGGTTTGGGCTCACTCTCTTCAGAAAACAACAAGGAGGTCGGGGGGGGGGTCTCCAACCTTAGAGGTTTTCAAGACTGAGCTAGACAAAATGAAGATTGACCTGATCTAGTGTTTGAGGAGTTATTCTTTGAGCAGGAGGTTGGACTAAAAGCCTTCCAGCATTCCCTTCCCACCAACCTAATTCTATAAAGCACATCCTCTCGGATCTGTCAGCCTACCTTCTACAAAGAGTAAACTGAGCTGCAGAGTTTAATGGAATGACTTTTAAGCAAATTTGATAAAGATAGCACAAACACCTCCAGGAGTGCTTCTGTTTATTTCCACTTCAGGGCATTAATTTCATTTTAGCTTAAATCAATTTCTAATTAACATTAAACACACCAAAACAAGCCTGGTTTAAACCATAACAAATGTCCCCTTGGATCTACACCTGCCACACTAAAACATAATCTACCTGAGCATTCCCTTTGCACAAGCACAGCCTACGGCACACAGAGATATGAGTAGGACAAAGAAGGCTTGCTGTCCAGCTACACCATCCCATTACAAACACCAGCCAATGCCACCCAAAGGTTTAATGGAGTTTGGGGATGTTTTTCTCTTCTTACCTCGTCTAGAAGCTGAAGCAGTTTGTTCCGAATTTCTTGGGCATTTTCCCCTTGAGGATCCTTGAGAAGCTGACGGAATTTCTCAATCACCTGGTAAAACGCATTCTTCCACAGCAGCTGGTCCACGTTCTGGGTATCGGAGAACTCAATATCCATCAGGATGCACCGTTCATAGAGCTGCAGCATCTCCACCCTACAGAGAAACATAATCAGCGGTCAAATACAACAGCGGCTGCCCAGCCCAGGCCCGAGCTGCCAGGGAACACATGCTGAGCCACCTGCTGCTTTTTACCCAGCAAGCACAAGATGTCAGCAGTTCAGCCGGCTCGCACGCTATAGCAAATCAATGCTTCCACGTATGTCCCAGAGGGAAATGGAAGCTGTGGCAAACACCCTTCCCGCTCCAGGAGGCTGAATCTGAAAGAACCATCTCCCCTTTACATACGCATCAGAAAGGACCAGGGCCTGCCAAAGAGCAAGGAGCTCTGCTACGGTTCTGCCACTGGGAACAGCAAGGCAGAAGTGTCTCCCGAAACCAACACAGTGAAAGCATGCACTGCCAGGCTCTGCTCCTTCTGAGCACAAAGTCTGGCTAACTAAGAGCCAGGAACAAACACACAAAGAACCAGAGTGGCAAGAGAGGTCTTGCCATAAAAATGATCCCCACCTCCCTTCCATCTAACCAAAACAGACAGCAGAAATAGAGACTCCACTTCCTCAAAATAAGCAAGAGCTGGGAATGTCACACCTGAAGGAACTAAAGCCTCAGAGTCCCAGAAATCACAGTCCCCTCACCAGCTACCTACAGCCTTGCCCGGATGCTGGAGCAGAATTCCTCTTCCTGAATTTAATAAAACAGTTGCTCCACATATTGCAAAGCTGTTTCTAGCCTACAAGTTTACAGTAAAGGGGATCCTCAGCTGTTAGTGCCTTGGCAGCCTTATCCCTTACAATGCTTTGAGTCCTAGAGAAAACAGTACAGCAGCGTCGATGGTAAAGCCTGGAGTGAAGCCAGATGGCAATGCCTGGAAGAGCCTGAACAGAGTAAGAGAAGGATGCTGGTGCGTTCCTGTGCAAAGCACAGAGCGTGGTTCAGCTGCCCTGCCCCATGCAGTCCCCAAACCCTGCACACACTTGGACAGTATAAACACCAACCAAGAGAATTAGATGTTTCTGCAGATGGGCATCTGATAAGCAGCACTTGCCTCCAAGAGCCCCAACACAGCTCCACAGACAGGCTGGCAGCACATACTCAGACGCAGGCAGGAGACACACCGAGACAGATGGTCACTGCCAGCAGGGACAGGGCCATCCAGGCCTACACTCCCAGGGCAGGGTGGGCTTCACATGGGCCACAGCAGCACTGCACAGTCTTTCCTTCCAGATAAAAGTTCTAGGTGACCTTGACAAGCCCTGAAACCTCCAGCGCTGCTTCAATCGCAGACATATTTCACCCCGTGGCCTATAGTGGAAATCCCCAAAACATGCCCTGAAATGAGCTCACCTGCTATATTTGCTGCCAGTCAGCTCTGAAAGTAAGTCTCCAGAGAAGCCCCTGAGACACAGAGGTCACAAGTAAATGCGAAAGATGCCAAGTAGAAACTTGCTACCATCATGTTAACTATCCTCCAGAGCACCAGTGTCACTTCGGCCACACTAGCTGGCATCACCAGGCTACTCCCACTGGACCAACATATGTCACAGGCTCAAGTGGTGTCAAAACCACCTGGCGCTTGAAAGGCGCTGTCACTGCTACACAGCATCAGGAACCCACGCAACACTTCACAAGGACAAGCCAACAGTCGTCGCCCCCGAAGACCACAATGCAAATCAGACAGCAGATAACCGAGGACAGGTAAGAAAGCAGAAGTCTGCCAGCAAGCACTGAAAGCACGTGAGAGCATTGGAACGGAGATCAGCTCCAGACAGACCAGGAAGAACCCAAAAGTTGCAGCAGGTCCTTGTCCTGCTCCCCCACATCCCTGCAATGCAGGCGAGGTCTTCCACAACCACAAGAAGCCACAGCTTAGCTCCCAGCCCAGGCAAATGATATTTTGCCCCAGAGTTTCCTTCCGATACCCACACACCACTGGCAGACGACAAAAGCTAGTGAGCCACTGCCCCATCTCCCAGTCTCCAAGACATCACATCTCCAGTCTACCAGATACCCAAGGAGACATCATTCTCTGGATAACAGTTCTGGTAGCAGTTCACCCTGGAAACAACTCAGTCACACACCCCTCTACACCACAGCCACAAACCTCAGCTGGGCCATCTTCTCCAGCCCCTCCGGGCTGATGCGATCTCTGGAAAGCAGATTGCTGAGCTGCTGCTCCTGGTTCCCAGCTTCGCGGAGGAGTTTGCTGAGCTCCTGCTGCTGCATGTTGCGCATCTGCTGCTCCATTTCAGGACTCAGAGGAGTTGGAGGAAGTGGGCCACACATGTACTGACCTGCCTGGCCAGGGTATCCAGGGTAATAGGCTCCTGGGTACACACCATTGCTTGGACCCATAGGATACTGCAGGGAGTACCCACCGTAAGGATACTGGGGGCCTTGACCGGAGGCCCGAGGGTAATAGTAGGGGTTGTCAGAGTTTTGGAACTTATAGTAGGATGGCTGGGCCTGGCGGGCTTCCCCCCAGGAGGTAGAGCTCACTTCATCGTCCGTGTCTAGGAAGTGAAGCTGAGCGGTCTGGTTCTTTAAAGCAGGTTTTTGGTCCGGGTTGTTCGGGTCCCACAGCCTGCGAGCAGTGCCACCTCGGCCCCTGCTTCGGGGACCTTTGCTCCCAGCACCGCCAAGCAGGAGCCTGGGCCCAGGATGACTGGGTTCGGGGGAGCCCGCAGTGCTGGCAGAGAGTTCTGTGTTGGCAGGCAGGAACAGAATCCCACGGCCCCTCCCTTGGGGCTCCCTGCTCTGGCTCCTCGCCTCCAAAGCCTCTGAGTCATTGCAACTAACAAACGCCCTCAGGGGCTTTTTTTTATCTGTATCTGCCAGACTGATATCCCTGCTCATCGTCTTGCTGTCAAATGTGACTCGAAAGGGTCCCTTGACTTCCCTGCCATTGCTGCTCCAATCACTCTCACTCCTAGAAGCTCGACTCTGCTCTGAACGCTTTTTCTTGTCTGAATTCCTGATGGAGACATATGCTTCTGCCTCATCAATTCTGTCATCATCCAAAGAGTCAGTGGAAGATGCAGAGAGCTGCTTCCTAGGACGTGCTCTTTCCCTGGCACGCTCCTGTCGCCTCTCCACCCCGTCTACAAGTGGGGCTCCATCTATGCTGTTGTTGCTTCCAGCTGAGCTTGTGCTGCAGGTGCGGTACCGGCTCCGCCGCTTGTCAGAGCGGGAGTACCTTTTGGTAGAGCACAGCTTCCCCTGCATCACCTCGTCATTTGCTCTCCTTATCCTGTCACTTCGCTCTATTCGTCTTCCTTTTTCTGCCCTCGAGGCTTTCATTCCTTCCCCTGCCTGGATCCCCTCTCTCTCCTCCTTGCTTGATTTGGTTTTCCTGATACTGTCTTTCCCAGTACCTTTCTCAGTTTCTTCATCTCTCTCAACTTTCAGCTGCTCCATCTTACTGGTGACTTCCTCAGTAGCTGATGGCAGTGACGGTTCTTTAGCAGCTGAATGCAGGCGTTTCCCAGGCTGGTAGATCTGCTGGTCCGGCTTCTTGGTTCTCCTGGTGGTCTTGGGACACCCCTCATCTGGAGCAGGCTGCTTGGACAAGTTCTCCTGGCTCTGAAGTCCACCTTTAGTCTCTGCCTCTTCGTTTTCCTGCAAAGGACCATTCTGCTTGGGGCCGTCACCTTTGCTGAAATCCTCCATGACTGGAGTCCATGCTCCCAAAGAGCTCTTGTCACTGGTACTCTCCTCCTCAGCTCTGGTCCTCTCTTTCTCTGAGGCCTCGTGCTTTGGTGGCACAAGTTTGCTCCTCAGCCGGGAGAGGCCAGGCTTGTAAATCTCCAGGTCTGGGCGCCTGTTGTCTTTGCGATGCCTCAGCTCCTTCACTTCCTTCATGTTTTCTGGGGGAAAGCAGACAGAAGAAAGTTATTCCCACCACAAACCAGTCAGGGACCAAAAAACCCAAATATCATTACTTAATATTTCCCCTTGAATATTTGTCAAGGCAAAGAGCCTAACGCTCTCAGTGCGGGTCCAAGAGAACAAATCTGAAATTCTCTGTCAAGATTTACAGGAAATCACAGAGCAAGAGTAGGAAACGAGAAACTAGACGATGCTGACCAAATCTTTGGCCTAGTTCACTTACAAAACACATCCCACGACGGTTTTGCCTCAAAGAGCCAGCAAGGTGAGAAAGCGACAGATAAAGCGCAACGCAAGACTTGAGCACCCATGTGCAAGTACTGGGGATAAAGTTTTTGCGCTACAGGTTTCAGCAGCAGCTGCCTGCCCACTGCTGGTGCGGGAGCCTTTCCCTCCGCAGCTGCTGCCTTCTCCAACAGCCTCCCTGCTCTGCCGACAGATCATTTCAAGTCAAAGATATGTTTTTCTCCTTTGCTTACAGCCCAGTAACGTTTCTCTGCTCCTCTCTATAACTTTTACACAAAAATTCGTTATAGAGCACAGCCTAGACAACAGAGCACCGCGCATCATTAAACATTTCACCGAAGCCAGGCTGTTATACACGGCATTTCCTCAACGTTTTTCTCCTGACAGTAACTTGCACCGAACTTCAGCCCCGGAGAGCCACCGCTACCGGTTGGCTCGGAGGCGGCAGAGAGAGGGCAGGGACCGACCTGACCCCGGGGCAAACCGGCGCCGGCTGCCGCTGCTCGCCCCGCAGCCTCCCCGTGGCCCCTGTTCTCTGCGCGTCGGCTTTTGTGTTCTCTCATCCCGGCGACAACCGTGTTCAGGGCCACGCGGGCCCGGCGGGGCGGTGGCCCTGCCCCAGCCCCTACCCCAGCCCCAGCCGGGCGGTGCGGCCGAGGGGCCGGGCCCGCCCCCGGGCAGGTGCCGCTGAGGTGAAAGAGAAGGCCCAAGCGGCGGCTCCCGCCTCCCAGCACCGGCCCGCCGGCCCACACCGCCGCCTCACCTCGTCCGCCGCCGGCCGCGGCGCGGGCCTGCGCCGCCACCATATCCCGCAGCTCTGCGGCCGAGACGCGGACGCGCTCCAGCCCCTCCGCCATCTTCCCTCGGCCGGGGGCGGGACGGACGGACGGCGGCCGCGCAGGGCCAAAAAGCGCCACGGCGCGCATGCGCTTTCGCCCCGGGAGAAGGAGAGGGGTCGCGGGCCGCGCAGCGCCGAGCACATGGCGGGGCCGCCCCGCCTGGCGCTGGCCGACGTCCAGGCGGCGGAGCGGCGTCTGCGCGGCCGGCTGCACCGCACGCCCCTGCTCACCAGCGGGGGCCTGGACCGCCTGGCCGGCCGCCGGCTGCTCTTCAAGTGCGAGCTCTTCCAGAGGACTGGCTCCTTCAAGGTGCGCGGGGACGGCAGCAGTCAGCCCCTGGCCAGCCTTGGGGCAAAGTTTGCTTCTTGCACCGGAGAAACTCCCTTTCCACCGGCACCCGGGAGCTCTTGGCGCAGCTCAAGGCAGACATGGCTCCTGCAGCCCTGCATGGGGGCTGCATTGCTTCCCAGGGCACAGGGGAGGCTGTATGGAAAAAAATTCCCTACCTCCTTGCACAGCCCGACACAGGGCTTGCACAGGCAAGCGGCACTGAGGGTGCTGTGCTCTCCTTCCAGATCCGCGGCGCGCTGAACGCAGTCAGGAGCTTTGTTGAAGAAAGCGAACGCACTGGAGCAGAGCTGCCTCGGGCCGTTGTGACGCACAGCAGTGGGAATCACGGCCAGGCGCTAGCCTGCGCTGCCCAGGGGGAAGGTAACGCATACCCCAACCTCCAGTTCCGTCCCAGAGAGCGCAGCCAGGCAGCAGGCACAGGGCCAGGGGAAAATGCAGAGCTGGTGCCTGGGGCAGAGGCAGCTCGAGGGGCCCAGCTCTGCCAGCCCCGCTCTGCCAGGCTGCACACACATTGCTCCTGCAGCACTAACTGGCTGCTTGCAGCTTTTTGGCTGTTGGATTTGCCTCCTCTTTCATCACACAGGGATTCCAGCCTACATTGTGGTGCCCCGGACAGCCCCGCACTGTAAGCAAGCCGCCATCCATACCTATGGTGCCACGCTGGTGCCATGCGAGCCCAGCGACAAGGTAAGGGACAGGGGAGACCAGCCAAGGACACGGCCCAGCCAACCTGAGAGACAACCATCTGCACTCTTTTCCCTTAGTCCAGAGCTGAGACAGCAGCTCAAGTAGTCCAGGAGACAGGAGGAGTCATGGTGCACCCCAACCAGGAGCTGGTGGTGATCGCAGGGCAAGGCACTATTGCCCTGGAGGTGCTGGAGCAAGCGAGGGAAACGCACAGCCCAGATCCAGACCAGGGCCCTGCCCCTCACAGGCAGGGGCACAGCAAAAAGGCACTCACGCTTCCTTTCTGCACAGGCGCCCGAGGTAAACGCAGTGGTGGTTCCTGTTGGAGGCGGAGGAATGATTGCAGGAATAGCAGTTGCCATCAAGGTAGGCAACAGCTCATCTGGGAAGCGTTCGCTGCAGGGCTCCCAAGCCAAGGCAGCAGCTTTTCTCTTCAGAAACACAGAGTCCCTGCTGTGAAAATCTCTGGGTGCCTGGGGTCTGCACGGCAGCAGCATGGCGTACATGGCCCCCCGCACACGCAGCAACAGCAGACAGGCACACGCTACATTTCAACCGAGCAGCTCCTCCTGCTCTCCGCAGGCTTTACGACCAGATGTGAAAGTGTTCGGTGCTGAGCCATGCAATGCAGATGACTGTTACCAGTCCAAGGTGAGAGGGGAGCTGACCCCCAACCTTCACCCGCCGGATACCATCGCAGATGCAGTTAAAACCAGCATCGGACCAAACACATGGCCCATCATCAGGGATTTGGTTGATGACGTCCTGACAGTCTCTGAGGAAGAAATCAAGGTAAATGCTCCCGGCTGCCTTCTCACGGTAGCTGCCAGCAGGCAGCTGCCTCCATCCATGCTCTGCCCCTCCACTCTCACCCCTACGCTCTCCAGGGCAGCACAAGCCCCTGCACACCACCACAGCTGTGCAACACCCACACTGTCTCCAGCTGGAAAGAGCTGGCGGAAGCTCTGCTCTCCTTTCCCAGAGCGCTGCAGAGAGATGTGCACATGCAGTGCCCTCCGCAGCCCTGGAGCAGCCTATACTTGCTGCTGGGATGACAGCTGCTGCTCTGTCCCAACAGCAAGCCACGCGGCTGGTGTGGGAAAGGATGAAGCTGCTGATTGAGCCAACAGCAGGCGTGGGAGTGGCGGCCGTGCTCTCGGAGCAGTTCCAGGCGGTCCCCCGGGACGTAGCGAACGTTTGCATCGTGCTGTGTGGGGGAAACGTGGACCTGAGCTCCCTGACCTGGCTCACAGACCTCCCTGGGAAAGCGGAATGAGAACAGAGCGGTGTCTCAAGCAATGGAAACCTCACTCTAAATTTGTAAAGTCTGGTTTGTGCGCTACTAAAAACAGATGAACAACCCCAAACGTTTGAAAGTTTTTGTGGAGGGATGAGGGAAGCTGTCAGCCTCTACAGCACAGAGTCGCTTGGTTCTACAGCAAAGGATTGCTATTGGGGGGCCTGGAAACAAAGCACTGCCTGTTTTCCCCTTCCCAGCCACCCTGCTCTGGGCCAGGCCTCCAGTGAGCTGTGCTCAGTCACTCTCCCGAGCTGCTACTTCACCTTTCTTTCTTAGCATCACAATAACTTACAGCAAACTCCTGTCCTCAAAACAGCAAAATTCCCCGCACCCACTGCTATGGCAGGGCACAAGGGAAAGACAACAGCCCCAGCGGGCCACAGTGTTCAGAAGAGAACAGCTTCCCCATTTGGCCTGCACAGCCGGCCACCACCAAGACACAGGCACTTAGATGTTTTTGAAAACATTTTCCATTAAAATAAATAGCTGTAGCTGGTACCTGAGCAGCAGCTGGTGAGACAGCCACCCCTGTACAGAGCCCAGCAGTAATACATCCAAGACATCAGTGCTGTCCTCACTGTGCACGGGCTGAGAACAGCATCCAGGGAACTAAGGCACAAAGCGCATTAGCCGTGATGGAGACTTATTCCATTTCCACATCCTGCACTGGCAGCGTGCTCTCACTCCTCACCCACGGCACAGGCTCCGGAACATGGGGGTCATAAGTCCATTTAGGAAAAACGCGCTTGTAGAGGTTCAGCAGCACCGTGTCCTGGGATTTTAGCTGTCCATCAAAGTGGCACTTCATGTGACCATGGGTCCCTAGGCAGAGAGCAGAAGAGGCCATTAGCTGTCTCTCCTGCCCAGGAGGACCACATCCTGCCCAGCATCAGAGATAAACACAGAACCAAACCTACCTAAAGGCTCCTTGATGTGTCCTCTACGACCCCACTTTGTCCTCAGCTCCACTGGCTTAAACCACATCACATCCTCTGGAGACCAAAATACGAAAAGGCAAGTAAGAAACAGGCTTTGCTGCACCAACACAACCACTCTCACAGGGGTAGGAGTTCTGCCTCCACATACCCTCTTCCCACCACAGAGACAGGACATACCTCTGTTAAAGAACATGTATCGCACAACAGCTGTCTTGGTAAAGATCTTGAAAGGATGGCCACTGAGCACCAGCCGCTTGATGACAATTCTGTCTGGGTCCACGGAAAGCAGAGAACCCGTGGCAATGAGGTCGTGCATTCCTGCAAGGCAGAGTCACTAACGCGCTGGGGCAGCGTCACAGGACGTGCCTCCATCACCTCCTCCCTCACCACAACTCCCTTCCCCAAATGGTTCCAGGCCTAGAGCAACCCCACAGCAGGGAGAGACAAAAAGTGCCAGTGATATTGGGGACAGAAATGGATTAATCTTCTCGAACAGCATGAAGGGGACAGCTTTTTAAAGTCATACTTGCAGATGCACTTGTAAGTGGGGTATGGGAACGCCCTCCTAACGTTTGTTTCCCAGACACCACCTCCTCAGCACTTATCAACTTACCATTACTTCTCTGTTTAAAAAGAAGCACTGAGGCAGGAGGGAAAGTGATGGGAGCATAAACAGTCACCACCAGGGCAGCATCCAGGCGCAGGAAACGCTCCAGCTTGTGCTTATCAGCTAGGACAGAACAGCAATGGTCAAGTTCAGGCCAACAGCAGTCCTTAGAGCTCTATGAAACCCCACTGAGCCCATTCTTTCCTGGCACACGGGCTCTGCGCTTTAGGAAAATGGGCAACAAACACTACTCCTCTGCTGGCACAGAGTACCTGAGAATAAAGGTGATCCTCTGAGCTACCAGCTCACTGCGTGGAGCCTGCCACTGCCTTGCCTGCACCAGTGAGCCACGTTGCCCAAGCCCACCCACTCCACACTATTTAGTGCCTCCCCTGGAAGCCTCAGAGCCTAGGAGTGAGTCTTCAGAAGAGTCCTTCAGCCAGGTTCAGACACCATGGCTAAGACATCACAGGCTTCCTGCCCTAGACACCCCAGCCCCACCTCCTGGCATACCCATGCCCACCCCACCGGTCCCTCACAAACCTGCGGTGTGCTGGGAGAACAGGGGGGATGCTCGGAAGCGCCTGAACCCACAGTGAATGATCAGCTCCTCCTTTGCCCTCACTGGCTCACTGTTGCATGGATGCCGACGCACCAGGAAATTCAACACGGACATCTGCAGGAGAGGCAGCACTGTGAGGGGCTGACAGCAGGACTGGCGAAGGATGGTGGACAGAGCAGAAAGCAAGGGGACGTTGCAGCAGGGACAAATGGTTTCCCAAAGGACCGCTGGTCACTGATGCACACACCTCAGCCAGGCTCAGACACTCTAGCCTAAATACCCCTGGCACCTTCAGCCTGCTCTGACCAAAGGGAAGGTCCTACTTTCAAATGTGAGCAATGCAGGGAGATTTCAGCCCAAACTCTCTGCAGACACAACCTCTCCAACCCGTGTAGCCTGAGGGAATCAGACAAGGAGCTGTACACCCACAAGGTATCAGCAGGGCCATACTTAGTCACCTTCTGTTCATGGGGAAGCAGCGAGAACAGGACTAGTGGCTTCCCTTCTTTGAAGCTCTCCATCACTGAAACAGGGACATTGCAGATATGAAGTGTAACATACCAGCCAACCTGCCAAGAGAGGATCGGTTGTGAATACTTCTCTCAACAGAAAAGTGTCAGAAGTAACATGTGCCTGGGTTAGAGAGGGAATACAGGAGAACAGGATCATCTGAACTCATAGCTTCATGCTAAGAACCAACTGGCTGGAAGATCCACCCAGACACCTCCCGGACAAGTTTTTCCTACTAGGACCAAGGGAACACAGTAGGGGAAGAGATCAGCAAGAGAAAAGGGAATTACTGAGGCTCCTTCAGTCTCCTCTTTCTCGATTTGCCGGAAGAGGTGTTTTCTGGTTCGGCAGAAGTCCTGGAACTGGAAAATCCTGGCATAGTCCCTTGGAAGATTCTCTTTGGGGTCCCATGGAGAAGTCCGGAAGCTCTTCAGCCCCCTGTACTTCTGGAACCTAAAGAATAGATAACAAGAAAAACAAGCTACTTCACAAATAGAGGTATCTGGCCAGCACCTTCTGTGGTCTGCAGAGACTCACACCTTCAGAGGGCAAAGGGAGCAAAGCAAATGTTAGCTCTCAGAAAAGATCTTAGTGCAGGGAAAGCTAGAAACAGCAGCCAAGTCCCCAAACAGCCTGCCCTTGCATCAGGGTTCTGCCATGCTTCCCTCTCTCCCAGGTCAGAACCCAGATGTCCCTGCTGAAGGGAGCTGCCCAGGCCCAACCACTGCCCCACAACTACTGCCTCCCCTGGAAGCCTCAGAGCCTAAAAGTGAGTCTTCAGAAGAGTCCTTCAGCCAGGTTCAGACACCACGGCTAAGACATCACAGGCTTCCTTCCCTATCTCACCAAACTATACAGAAGGGTGCCTTCCAGCTTTTCTCCCAGCAAAGCATCCCGTTTCTTACCGGACTCTGGCAGGTACATCACGTGGCGTGTCCACCTCATCTGGAAACATTTCATCCATTCTCTCCTGTTTGTATCTCTCCAGCATCAGTTCATCTTCCTCCACCTTCTCATCATACTGGTCGTCCCGCAAGCACTCGGAAATGGTCATGGTCTCACACTCCTCCTCTGCAGGCTCCTCTTCCTCCTCGCTGCTTTCCCCCTCCTGACACACAGGACAGCACAGACCCCATGAGCACACATGCTCTGTTGAGGTCCCTGCAGCACTGCAAACCCTGCATATACCCACACTGTGTGAATCGTGACCCAAGCTACACCACAGTCCCTCATTTCGGTATCTAACAGGCCAAAGAAGCAACATGATACAAGCTGGAAGGACAGGATTGTCCTAGGATACACAATAATTCCCTGGAGAACAGCCACAGTATCAGCTCTTAGGGGTACCTGGGAAACTGCCTCTTCCATCATATCATCATCAATGTCATCATCTTCATCGTCATCGTCATCACCATCTTCCTGCTTGCCCTCTTCATCATCCACAATCCAGGCAGCCTGGTACTTGGATGTGCCTTTGGGGACCTTCACCACCCTCCTGTTTGCCTTCAGAGAAGCTGTAGGATTCCCACCAATGGTTAATACAGGAACAATTCTCCTTTCTCTCAGCAACATTTATACCAGGACAGCCAAGATTAGCTCTAGACCAGAGCTGCTGTTTCCCAACACAGAATTTTCTAAATGTAACCCTGCTAACTGCCAGGCAAACCATGCAGCCTGCTAGTCAGGTGATGGGTCTAGGAATGGAAGTCCTGGGCTCCTAACTAGCATGTTTCTTCACAGTCACCCCAGTGACAGAGGGTTTCTAACAACCCTCTTAACAGGGACAAGGAAAAGGTACAGAAGTATTGCTGCTACTCACCCTCTGCTTCTTGCAGTTCTTCTTCAGTGGGCCATGTCTGTTCCCCCTCCATAGGATCAGGAACCACTTCTGACTGCAGAGACTCCTGCTTGTTTGGATCTGCCTTCATCAGGACCTTAACATCTTCCTCCATCTCATCGGTACAGTTTACAGAGTCATCCTGAAGGGCAAGAGCAGAGTTCCCAGCTGTGAATACACTTAACTCAAGCTAACAATCACTCTGAAGCAAAACTCCCTTCAGTATCACATTCATTACATCGTGACGTAATGTGCTGTAGGCAAGGAATCTCAGCTCAGAGGCAGAACACAGCCCTACTGTCTCCGATACAACTGCCTTTCCCCTCCCCTTGACCACATACACCCAGCTGTATTTTCCTGATGAAAGTTTAGAAACATCGTGTTCTAACAGGTCCAGCAAAGCCCTAACATCCCACACACCTGTACCTCCATGTCCTGACTCCTCTTCTGTCCTTTAACCACTCGGGGGTTCAAAGAGAGGGGGTCGGGGGGGGCATCCACCTGGCTCATCTGGAAATCTCCATGCCCCACAATATGCACGAGGCAGTTCACGTCGAGGGTCTGTCCCCGGACAAAGCCGGACACCTTCAAGGTCCCAATCACGTCGCTCTCCTGACCGGGTACAAACTCAGCAGCATAGGCGAGCAGGTGAGCCCGCCTGTCCCGAAAAGCGAGATGCCGCTGCTTCTGGGTGGCGAGGTGCCTCAGCAGCAGCAAGGACTCCTGCTCTGTGTTCAGAGGGAAGAGCTTGGCCTCTGGAAAGCGCTTCTCAATGGCTTTGGCAAGTTTCTTCTTGGCATCTATCCGCTTCTTTGGCGGCAAGTCAGTGCCTCCTGGGACAGCAAGAGCTACCAAGCAGTGCAGAGAACAGAGTTCAGTTCAGATCATAAGTCTTCTTATATCCCTTTTACTAAGCATTAACACTCAGATATCAGCAACCCAAACAACCAAACAGATTCACACCACAAGGTGCAAAGACAGTTTCACCCATTCAAAAGAACAACCAGAACAGAAAACCTGTCTTTAGAGGTAAGATTTTGAGATTAAGTAAGACCGTGGAGATAAGGAGCCAGGAACTGAACTTAACAAGAAAGCGTCTGAATCCCTTCACTCTGCACACCTAGATAACCAGTACAATACTGACACCACCACACACCTCAGAGGCCTAAACCTAGAACACCCCTTTTACCTCCAGCATTCCCCCACCAGGGTAGTAACACGAGAAGGCAGCACGACAATGGCATTCACCCGACTGATCTATGCTCAGAAACAGAGCGGTCAGGGACCTGTGATCACCTATTAACACACGGAGTTTTTAATTACTGCAACAGTAAATCCCCATCAAGCACCTCCTCTACCTATACCCCACTAGAAGCCCTTAATGTTTCTCGCTTGCTCACCGTAACTGGGGAGCCCCTGTGCGAAGAGGCAGGAGAGGCAGTGCTCTCCTGCGCTGTCCCAGCCTTCTGCAGGATCCAGGATGAACAGAAGGGAGTCGGCAACCTTTGCAAGGTCTAAAACAGCATGAAGGTCCCCTGCATGCAAAACACCTCCATTAATGAGGCTGCCAGAGGTACAGAGCTAAGAATGACACCAACAACAGCATTTCCTCACCTGCCTGTGCTGTCACAAAGCGCCAGCGCTGCTTGAGTCGGGGGCAAAGGAGCGCAAACCCACCAGCTTTCCCCTCATCCACATGGACAACAGCCGAATCCTGGCTCTGCAGCAAGTGGAAGGTGTCGTGGACTGCAGCCCTGCTGTGCAGCGGCACCAGAACCACGAGGTGTGGGGGCCCATCCCTGCTGCCCAAGCTCCGCTTCTCCGCCAGGACCTGTGAGTACAACTGCAGAGCATGAACCCCGGCCCCAGTCTAGTTCTTATCCCGCCCCACAGATCAAGACCGAGTTCTCAACCTGAATGCACTGGGTCCAGTAATGCCCCACTTGCCCCAAACTGAGCTGACCCAGCCAGCCATTCCTCTCCCTGGCCCACCTCCGGATCCCCCCCACAAAGACCCAAACCAGCCCATCCCCACAGACTCACACCTACACCGAGACCGGCCCAATTCCCGCGTCCCACCGCCGCCTCGCAAAGGCCCGATTCCCGCTCTCCCCACAACACTGAAACCGTCCCGACCCGGTTCCCCCAGGGCCCTCACCGCTTCCTTGCGCTGCCGGCGGAGCTGCAGGGCCTGGTGCCGCCGGTCCACCCTGCTGAGGTCGCGGAGCCGCCGGCGGGGCTGGGCCTTGACGGAGACGCGGCCTGCGGGGGGGAGAGCGGTCAAGCGGGCCGCGGGGCGCAGGACCGGCGGGGAACCCGGCCAGGCCAGGCCCCGCCTCACCTCCAGCGCGGCGCTGCGACGACCCGCTGTGCTTCCCGCCCTTGTGCGCCTTGTTCTGCTGCTTCAGCGGCCCGGGCCGGTGGGCGCCCGCCGCCACCATGCTGCCTCCCGAGTGTCCGCTCAGCACTTCCGCCCGCGCCGCGCACGTCACTTCCGGCGCCGGGGAGCACACCCACCGCCCAGACACTTAAAATGGCGGCGTGACGGACAAGGGTGCTGGAGCTCCGGGGTCAGGGCCCGCTGACCGGGAGGGGCGGCGGGCCCGGTCCCCGGGGAGAGGGCGGGAAAGCACCGCCGCGGGGGAAGGAGTGAGGTTGCTGCCCATGAGCGCCGCGGGGGGAATGAGAGGCAGGAGCGACAGGCGTTCCTTCAGCGCTTTATTGATTAGTTCTTTGTACAGGTATTTACACAGGAGAGGAAAGCGGCCCCGCCCGCGCTCCCGAAACAGTCCTGTGGGAAGAACCAGTTGAGGAAAGGCCCCCCGCGAGCCCCAGGCCCCTCGGCATCACACCCAGGCCCCGGGCAGGCACGGCTCTGCCCAGCTCCGCCCAGGTGCACCGAGTAGAAACGGCCCGACGCTCCCCGTGCCGCTTCGTCCCAGTCCCGCGGGTCACCTCGGTTCTTGCCAATCATTAGCCAGGCAAGAACGCTTGTTCCTGGGCCCAGCCGTACCCTGCCCCGGCGCCACATCACACTAAACACACCACCAGCACCTCGCAGCTGCAAAAGCTGCTCTGCCCTGTGCTGACAGAGCCCCTGCCCCCAGGACAACACTGTCCCCCACGAATACCACTCTCTCCACTTGTTACTGGAAGCATTAGGCCCACAGCACCCCAGGAACACGGGCAAGTGAGCAACAAGGTTAAACATTTACAGCAGCATTGCAATTGCCAGTAAAGCTGAAAGTCAGTAACCCAAGGGAGAGGCAGGGCAGCTGCTACTCTAATCCCAATTGAGCCTGGGAGAGGAAAAAGCAGGTTCCTACAGGTCCCTGCTTCCTCTGAATGCGAGGTGTCACCCCCTCCCTTTTCCTCCTGCAACTAAATCAGTGTGACAGTGGCAACGTGAAGTTGTCAGCTGTGGCCTGTTCTTTACAGATCCTTTTCTACCCCTAAAAGCAGGCTGGCTGGCTAAACCTTTGAACTCCAAAAGCAATGTAGATAGCACGTCCTACCTGAAAGGAAGACATAAGATTAAGAGACTGGTGACAGATAAACATTGTTTAAGCAGTAGTAATGAAGTCTTTCTATACAGGTATCCACTGGCTGCAGGACAGCATGCGAGTCTCTCCCACTGTCATTTCTGAAGGCTGCTTTGTCCATCAGCCAAGATGGACCAGCACTGCCTTGCAGAGCCAAATGCAAAGAGGCTGCTCAGAGAGGACTTGAAGGAAAAGGGGATAATTGGGACACTTCTGAATCAAGAAAAACAAGTCCTGTGAGTTCATTACACCTTGTCATTTAAGCAAGACCAGGGAAAGTAAAAAGGTTTGAAACTTTCTGCCTAGGGCTCCCATCACAAAGCCAGCTACCTCTGCCCCTGTGAGTCACCCGTTAAGTCTGGCCTCAGAAACCCAGAGACAGCCAGAAGAGACCCACCAAGGAGGCAGGTGCCGAGAGCCACTCTGGCTTGTAAAAGAGCTAATGCCTGATTTGCACTGTGGACCAGGCCCTTCACGTGTAAAAGCAAAATTTCCACAAATCCATACGTCGTAAACTTAAGAGATATTTTGCTGACCTGTGTGGTTCTGCAGGGCCCTCCGCACAGACTACCAAAAAAAAAAAAAAAAAAAAAATCACAACCCGCCAAGCAAGCAGGAGCAGAAAGCCAAGCACTACCTCACTGTGGCTGACAGCACTGCAGGTTAAAACAAGCTCTTCCTGCCAAAGCAGAAACTACCAAGGAAATATGGTTAAAGCCGCAGCATGAGCAGTGAAGTATCCTCCAGCAGTTGAGACGCACATCCCTGCAGCAAGGCAAGCCCTTGCAGGGGGAGAGCCCCCTTCAGCAATCCCGTACGATCACAACGTGCAGCCCAGTGCTCTGTGCGCACAAGGCAGAGTGGCAGCCTGCTCCGCACCACCTGCTAACCCACCTTCCCCCCTCTGCACTCTCTTCTCTTGACAAAACAGGCTTCGCGTTGCTCCAGTGCACAGCCCAGACAAACTGTGCAACCAAGAGCGGAACTCACAGGCTGCTCCGCCACACACTGGCTAAATCCCAGAAAGCAGCTTCGTTGCAGGAAGGCTGAGCTTACATTCCTGCTCCCTAAAACATCCTCACTGCTGCTTTCTGAAGCAGCAAGAAGTCTGAGCTGACACTGCTTTGCACATGGGAGAGGGGGAGCAACAAGCCGGGGCAGGCTGCATGCAAAGCGTAGGCCTTCGTTCATAAAGGAAGACTGGTTGCAACTGGAAGGGCCAGTTTATTAGAGAAACCTCACATTGCAGAGAATTCACAACACATTGGAAAGGGTCCAGGCCTGCTGAGGTGGTCAGTCTTCTGCAGCAGCACAGATCTACGTCCCCCAGTTCCAACCCCAGCAGGTGCCACAAAGGAAAGGGTTAACTGTAACACAGCTTATGTTTACAAGCAGCCTGAGAGCGCCAGTATTAAAGTTCAAAAAAGCCTCCCCGTCAGACAACAGTTAAAACAAAAATGGTTTAAAATGTTTAAAAGCTCCATGTTCTTGGCTGCAGCATAATGGGGAGGCAAAGGTCTACAACACACACGGGTCTCTGTGGGTCTCGGCACTTGGTCTGCTCTACCAGTGAAGGCCGGAGGGGGGGGTCTTCTCATCTTTGTTGCTTTCCAGAGAAAAGGGTGGGATTCGGACATCAAAGTGGGAGCCATCAGGCCTCTCAAATCGAAAAGTACCCCTGCAAAATAATGGCAGAGATCACGCTAAGGCCAGGGACAAAACACAGCTAGGAATCATCAGCTAAAAGGTAAGACATGAGCTCTTCCATATCCTGCTGCATTTGCAAGGCCAGTCCAGCAGCAAGTAAATCGGTTCAGCAGCAAGGACATCTGCCTGCCAAGATGACTCATTTATTGGAAGACTCCTGGGTGGTTTACATCACATCTCTAATATACATTTCCTGAATAAAGATGTCATGATTGGAGCCTCGAGGAGATAAGTGCACCCCACGCAACTGCAGCAGTGTTTACCTAACTCCCACCCCACAGGAGACAGAAACATCTGAGCTATTTTTACAAACTCATTACGTGTAAATTCAGATTTGTATTTCTTGGCAGAAGCTCCACTGGGTAAGAAATCTGCGACAATATGAAATCCCACCAGAGATGTAATTTGGAATAGCTTCTGCTTTGCATTTCAGAAAGGGCATTTCAGAACTGAATCTGCCTCTCCTTGTACAAACAAAGAATTGACTTACTGCCCTGAACTACAGACAACTGTACTGCAGAACATGACATGGGCAAGAGGATTGTGGAGGTAAACTAACAGGTTCTTATGATGAAGAGGACACAGTCAAACACCAGAAGCCAAGCTGAGTAGTTTCTGAGCTGCAGAACCTTTGTGTGTCTCTTCAGTGTGCATGCAGAGAGGAAAAAAACTACTGAACAAGTTGGTTTTACTCCCTGGGGCATGCATTCAGGCAATTCAAAATGTTTAACATGGCAAACAAGGGTGTATCCTAGAGGCAAAAAGCTGCTCTCTTGCTTTACCCAACTCAAAGGAAGCTTAACTCTGAAATAGGTTTACTTAAAAATGCAAGCCAGAAAGACCTGTCATACAGAAGGCAAGAGGGCCGTGCATTTCTTGTCCACACTGACACTAAATGTGCTAACCCAGCTGAAATGCAAAACAGAGGGAAACTGCTTTAGCCCAGTGGCACAGGAAAAGAACTCAGCTCAGCACTTTCCTACCTGCACCTACACAAGAAGGGACTTGGACACCAGTTAGACTGAAAGCCTTATCTGGCCTAAACTGGGAATAACCCCATGTGCCAATTCCTTGTGGACACAGAACTTCACTCGGGGACAGAATCAAAGCCCAGTCCTCTCCAAAGAGAGAGGACGCGAGTGCACACATCCCTGCTGCCTAGGGAAACACCAGCATGAAGCCTTGCCTCTTGCACCAAGGACTGAAAGGGACAGAAACAGAGTATAGCAGAAGATGACAGAGAACTGCTTCATGTCTTTTCAAATCCAGTCTAGCACAGACCAGAGGAGGAGGATAAATTAGCCTGGAACCTCTCTTGGTTCAGAGAATCAACAGATCTTCTTAAGACTAATGGGCATACTGCTGTAGAGAAGCTCATAAAAATTTTAACTATCAAATATGTCCGGTCCAGTCCACTTCCACCCACCTTTCAGCCATAACTCCAGACTGCAAATTGCATCCCAGCTCAGCACTGTGGGGTCCTACATCTAAACCACTACCGCAGTAATAAGTGCTTCTTACCACATGTGACCACTGGATGCCTGCAGAGAGACGTGACTGCTGTACTGAAATGCCGGCTGCTCTTTGGATAAAACTGGCTCCTGAGAAGACGAGACCACTCTGCATCAGCAACAGATCTTAACATTTCTCCACAGACAGGCATCAACAGGAAATTTACATAGCGAAAAGAAAAACAGAGACCCACATCCGAGCATCGCTACCAATTACATGGCAAACAACTCGTCCAGTGAGTAGCATCAGAATCATGTATTATTCCAGATTTCCCATTACCAGTCATTTAGGATTAGTCTCTAATACTTGGTGTGAAGTTTCAGTTCATTCATACTAACAACAGTAGAAAAGCTCATGTAATTTTTTTTTTTCCATTGCCAATTTTTTATTCCATTTATTTCAGTTGCCCACTCAGCAACTTACTGGCAATTCAGCCCAAGCAAGATGACTCCAGCAAAGCACTGAGCTTCCCAAACAAAGCTACATGATACCTACCCTTCCTACAACGCCGCGGCCCCTGACCGTTTCCAAGGTGCCAGACAAGCTAAATATCCTCCAGTGCCGTTCTCGGAGTTGTACCACTTCGCTGTCAAGGTTCTCCAAGCGAATACAGTAGCGCCACTGGAGAGAAGACAGACTGCTATCAAGAACTGGAATCGGCTGCAAATAGCTGATAACCCATAGCTGATACTGGGAAACAGTTGCCAGGCAAGGGCTACTCTCCCTCAGAGCTTATCACATAGCAATAATGCCACAGCAAATAAACTCCTTCCCTTTAGCTGCTTCGTGAAACAAAAGGCACTTACCCAGTAGACATGGGAATTCTGGGCTTCCTGTCAAGAGAAACAAAAGACTTTAGCAGCTGCCCTTCAACGCTCAGCGCCAAAACCTCTTCAGCTGTCAGCACAGCCACAAGCACAGGGGCTCTCGCTCCATGCCAGATTGACGCAGACAACTCACATGAGCACAGAGACAGCTGCTCTCCGAAGCAGTCCATCAGTTACCGCCTGGCACTGGCTCTGCTCTAGACATGTAATCATGAGGTGGGAGATTTGCAAGGATCTCGTGACTACGGAGGGTTGATCTCCATGTTAATTACACACTTTCTACAGATCTAGAAACACCCGTTTCCTTGCCTTCAGGCACCTGTTTTTCTGACAAGGTTAGGACAAACATCAGTTGGGCTCCACAGAAGTTGCAAATCCACACCCCAACGTTCACCTGCCACAGCGCAGGCTCCCCAGCAGCTGTGCTCGCCTGGACTTGGAAATCAAACTGCTGCAGTAATTCCCAGCCCTCCCATGCAGAAGTCTATTGGAGCCTCATTATTTTGGATGGTCCACATGACGTTTTTTGACCACGGTTATCAGCTAAATCCAAAAGGCTTTAGCCAAGTCCACTAACCTACATTAAAGCCAGGAAACTGGTAGACACCCACAGCACCTCACCACTGGGCAGGATAACAGATATGTCTGCCGTTACGGGGCAGGTGGCTTTGGTGCCACCCGTTACGCACACACCCATCTGTGACTGAGGCAGTAAAGAACCAATTCACAAGCCTTCCTAAGTACCTTGCTAACACTGTTCTGCAGAACAGTATAGGGTATTTCCCATCCTACCAATAACAAGCAAAAGCCAAGCTGCCAGAGCTGTTCTCAAAAAATGTATGGCAAAACAGTTTCACATTCGTACCTCTGCTGAGCATAATGACAATGCAACTGTGATTTAAAAGTCATTTCTCCAGTAAGTAGAAGGTACCTTCAGTCAGTACTGATCTTAGAAGAAACATGCAGGTTAAACTGATCACAGAACTAATGCAGCGACACGCAACACAGACCTACCCTCATGCCCATATAGAAAGGGATAACTGTGACGCGGATGTTTTCTGTGGTTTCTCGGTGCACATCGGAGAGCTCTAGCCAGGGGTGGTTCTTCTCCTGCCATGCACACAGCGTATCCCTTGCTACAAAAGGTGGAACTGTGGGGAGAGAAAGATGAGAGTTTATGAGGAGAGGCATACCATAACTAGAGTGCTTTCCCTTCAAAGCAACTCCTTTCATATAGTTAGAAAAATTATTTAAAGAACTTCACTGTAACAAAACCCAAGCCACACCACAATTTTTACACCCCATCTAAGATGATGGGTTCTGTGTACTTGTTATAGAGTACCTCAAGGATCTGGCTCTGAAGAGTTCCCTCTGAAGCCAGAGGTTACCTTTTGTTTGGTCGTACATGAGAAACCTCTCAAAGAGCTCATGCTGGATGGGCACTTGATCAGTGGAGCTGTAGGGAAGGATATCTTCATGGCTTACATAGTCTAAACCTGAAAAAGAAACCCAAAAGCCATTGAACTTCCACAGCAAAGAGAGCTCAGAAGTCTCCTGGCAGAGAAATGGACCACACTAGTGAGAAGGATTTTGGCAGCAGCAGCCGCCAAAGCGAACACCATGATTACAACGAAGAATGGAGAAAACAGGCCAGTAAAAACCCTTGGCAGCGTTCTCCTACGAGATTTCTCCACAGAATGATTTCTCTGATAAATACACACTGGCTGTGAAGTGACTGCACTGTCACAAAAGCACTTTGGGCAGGAAATGCACAGGACAAGAAGAGATCTAGCCGTCCTGGTAATAAAGTAACACAGCCCATATGGCAACAGGGTATGCAAATGGGATCTGTGTCTCAAGAGCACAAAGCAGGCATGCCCATGTCTGACCACAGAGTCTGCCCAACTTCCATCTAGGGCTTCACGTACTTCAGTCATTCTGTTGTTTCCAGCACAGCCCTAAACCACAGGGCAGATCCACTACAGGAGTATCCTGGAGGAACTGCTGCTTCACTGGCAGAAGTTGGCTGCTGGTGACTCTTCTGACCTTCCCCTCATGACAATCCACATCTCCACAGAGGTTACAGGTGCATTTTACTCACCTGGTATGGCATAGAGGGCTCTGCTGTCATCGTGATTTGCCAGGAACGTCACTGCTTCTGTCTGTGACCTCTGGGACTGAGAAAAAGGGAGGTTTATGTCTTTCTGTGTGGATTGCTGTGGGCCAGTTTCCAACCACATTTCAGTTTACTGTTGTGGTTTCTAAACCGTGTAACATTTATTTTATTTAACCAATTCAGCTCAGAACATCTCTCCTTTTAATTCCTCTAGATTAATTCTCCACTCAAACAAGTGAAGAGCATTTTCAGTGCTGCAACCCACACTCATAATGACCTGTATGCAACAGAGTAGGAATGCCAACAGGATGAGGAAGTGAGGTTGGAAAGGGGAAACATGATCCAGAAAAACATGATCCAGAAAATAGTGATATGACGATCCAGATTA
This sequence comes from Phaethon aethereus, assembly GCF_964289735.1. NCBI lineage: Eukaryota > Metazoa > Chordata > Aves > Phaethontiformes > Phaethontidae > Phaethon > Phaethon aethereus. The sequence continues at coordinate 5,908,949 of NC_138595.1, read as the reverse complement.
TCTTTCTCAGGGAAACTATGACTTGAAGAACAAATTTGTCCTAACATTCCAAACAATCCCATGGCAAAGACTCAAGTTGGCCATCATAGCCATTTTCTTTCAGTGCCCATCCACCTAAAGCATTCATACAGGAGAAAGTATTTGAGTTTCAATACCAGATTATTGGTTACTTACTATATGTGGACAATCCCGGGCATCTATTAGCACCTGATAGTAAGTATGCGTTTTGCCCTTGACCTCTTTGGAACCATGTCCTGCTGCATTCTCACTCCTAAAGAGAAAAGCACAGCACTGAGCTCAAGCACAGGATGGCAGCAAACTGTTGTTACCAGGACCAAGCACATTCACGATCATTTTTTTTTTTTTTTTAATACATTTCACAGTCTGGAATCATTCAATTCCATCCAAATTAAATTGATGTCAGCCACCCACACAGCAATAGATGAGCTGAGATGAGAATCAACAGTGTTTGCCACAGGCACAACAGCTCTGTTTTCAGACAACTCAGAAGTTCTTCCTGCTCAGTCCAGCCTCCTGTTTCGGGTAGGTATTTCTACTGCCATCCAATTCTCTCTATGCTTACCCTCCATTCCTTCCCGACTTCAAACGCACACTCGCCCAGCACACCTCCAACACAGGCCAGAGGGGAAATGGACAGCAGAGGGGAGAGAAGTGAACAGCAACTCAGTCCACAAGAGGGACGTACTTGGCCTAGTGCGTTAAAACCGGGGAGGCACCTGACAAATCCAGCTCACTGGCAATCTACAGAAGCAGCAGCCTGCAATTTTAACACAGGAGCCTAGGCTCAACTCAAAAATCAACACAACGGGTTTCTTTTAATAAAAAATGCCAGAAGCATTATTTTTTTTTTCCTTCACACACTCTCATCCTTCATATCTCCATCCTGTCTCTAATTAACCCAAAATTAACACTTATGCAATGTCTCTTCTTTCAGCACCTCTCTTCTAGTTTACATTCATGCAAAACAGACCCATACCATTGTCCTCCTTAAAAAGACTTGTTTACCCCAGCCAGTAAACTTGATACAACGTGTAAACATAACAGTACAACAGCATATAAGGCAGAACAAATCCTTACTTTTCTGTGACAGGAGAAGCCACATCTCGATCATAAAGCCTGGCTTGCCAGGGGAACAGGACTATTCCTCGATAGCCAAACACACTGTGAAGAAATAGCTGAAAAGAACAAATAATTGCATTTGAATACCCAGCAAGCTTTAATCAACTTAGATACAATGGAAAACATGAAGCCAAAAGCCCTTTTCTGATACTATTTAAAAAATCCTGCTAACGGAGGTATAACTAGAAACATTTAGAAAGACTATGAATGTGTGTGTGGGATGGGAATACAGGGGGAATCACCACTGTGTGAACCCAGAGCAGAAACAAAGAGGAACCATAAACAGTCTGGGACAAGAGAAGAAATTCATGTCATCTCTATCCCACAACAGTGAATGACTAAACCAGTAATAAAGTAATACAATGGCAGAAGTGCAAGAACGCAGCACTCAGGAACACAGAAAAAAGATCTGCGAGTCATAAACACAGAAACATGTTTAGTTGTTATTTCTCAAATTCAGTGATTATCTCTTCTGCTCCTAGAGGGAAAAAAACATTAAATAAGACCAGCAGAGCAAATGCCATTGTAGGAACAGTTGTGTCATGCTGCAGATTCTTATCAACTTGCTACTGTCAGACGACTGACAAACTGCAGACACAGCAGAGACAAGGAGCACCGAACTGTGAAACTTCTGGCCTTCTACTACAATGCAGCAGCCTCCTTATGGATAAATCAGTCGGCTACTGGATCTTTGTGGAACAAGCCTGCAGGGTCAGCTCTGCTCCCCGGAACCACTTACCTGACCAGTCTCGTATTTGCCATGCTGCTTCGGTGCCTCAAACACCCCCACAGTCTCCAGCACTTTGCCCTCTGGACGGTTTCTAGAAGCAGAGAAGTTGTTTGGTGGGGGTACAGGGGCAGAACCAGCCCCCGGGCCAGGGGGCACACAGCAACCAAGCCCCAGGAGCTGCCCCCAGTCCCATACCTCCCTCAGGTACCACACATCCATCGTGACAGCCCCACCAGATGCCAGGCATCCCAGTCACCCACCCCCTCCCCTGTCCCGCACCCTCTTCCCAACTGCCCTGGACACCCTCCGCCCAGTTACCCCTTTAGCCCACTCCCCTCCCCTCCCACATCCCTGCCCCAGCCACCCCGACAGCCCCCCAACTCCTTCCCAGTCTTCACCCAATGACCCAACAGCCCCCCAGCCCACCCCAAACACCCCCTCAGATCCCCTTACCCCACCCCCGAACACCCCCTCGCAGGCCCCCACGGCCTGCCTTCCCAACTCCCGACAACCCCTTCACACCTCAACCCGAGCCTCAACGCTCCCCAGCCCCTCCGGCCCAGTCCCCCCCTCACCACACGCCCGCCCCCCCCAGGCCTCACCGCGACGAGAGGTGCCGCCGCGGCGGCAGCAGCAGCGGGAGGGCCGCGGCTCCCCACGCGCCCAGGGGCCGCAGCCCGCGGGCCGGGGGCGGTTCCCAGAGCGGCAGCCCGCGAGCCCCGCACCGGCTCAGCGCCGCCGCCACGTACCGCCGCGCCGCGCAGCCCGTCATCCCGCGGCCGGGCCGACCCCGCCGCCAGCCCACAATGCACCGCGCACCCGCCTCCACCCCCTCCGCTTCCCGGCGGCCCGCGCGGGGAGGGCAGCGCCGCTCTAGTCCGCCACCGCGCTCTATGGCTCTCCGTGTCGCCTAGGTGACGGCGGCCGGGTAAGATGGCATCGGCGGTGCGGGCCGGGCGTCGGCTGCGGCAGGCGGCGGACAGCGGCGAGCTGGCGGGGCTGCCCGCTGGCCTGCGGGCCGAGTTGGAGGAGGCACTGGCCTCCGAAGGCGCCCTGGTGCCCTTCAGCCTGCTGCGGAAGCTGCACGCCGCGCTGCGGGAGGCAGGTAGGCCGCGCCGCCCCTGGCGCCACAGGCCGCGACCGGCCCGGCCGCCGTTAACCGTCCTGTCCTCCACCCGCAGGGTCCTCGCTGTACCTATACGAGCTCCTGGAAGGCAGCGAGATCGACCTGCCCGAGGTGCCGGTGCCCCCGCGGGTAGGTGAGGGCCGGGCACGGGCCGCGGGAGGCGGCGGCCCCCGGCCCTCATGGTGGCTCTGCCCTTCCCCCAGAACCCCGAGCTGGTGGCCCGGCTGGAGCGGATAAAAGCCAAGCTGGCCAACGACGAGTACCGGCGGATGACCCGCAACATCACCGGCCAGGTGAGGGGCCTACTGCATGGTCTGCTGTCAGAATTCATTCCTTAAAAGCATGGCCATTCATTAGCAACCTACAGAGAGCGAAGGAAATTTGCTCCCTAGAGTGAGTGCAGTACAGAGGGAACATGGGCAGGGACCTGAGGAGTACACACTGTAAATGCACGGGGACAACCGATACAGTGTTGAGGGCAGAGGTAGGACAGGGCTATGAGATACTGACTTTTGGGAACAGCTCGTTGTGCCAAAGATCTCAGGTTTTGATCTGGAAGACTGAGCACCTATGGTAAATGTTTTACTGGGAACATCTGTGCTGCCTTTTTCTGAACAGTTACATTTTTGTCATAGTTTTAAAATGAGATCATTCATGTCAAGTTAAAAGCTGAAAAAATCCAGGGTAATATTTGGACACTTGTTCTTTCTGAAGAGGAGCTGAGATCTTTTGGCACAGTGACAGTTGGGACAAGCCACCATCCCTTCCTGCTGTCATTCGTCATGATCCCATGCTGCCATTCCTCCTCCACACTGTATCTGGCATCCCTGTGCGTTTAAGTCCCTGCATGTATCTTCCTGTTGCGTTAACTCCTGTGGGAAGATCTGCTTTGCTCTCTGTCAACGTTAGCCACTTCACCTATGAACCAGAGTGGTTTTAGCAGAGCTGGGTAGTAATGACAGCAGCGTTCCTTCCAAACAGGGGAAAAGCAGCAGAGTATTCCCATATCTGTGTGCTTATCACATTCTTCCCTGCCTCCCCCCAGTATTCTGGTGCTTGAAATTGTGTAACCATGTCTGATTTGACAAAGAGCATGCAGAGCTTTGCAACATTGAGTTCTTGCCAGCTGCGTGAACACGGATGACAAGGTGAGACCCTCGAGTGTCTCTTAGAGACAAACGTGCAGCAGAGAACCCACATGCAAGAAAACACTCACACTCTGAGAAGAGTTTTGATTAGGAATGATCCCTTCTCAATGTCCTTGAATCAGACCACAAGCAAAAACCCAGAGGAACCCGGTCACTATGGAACTGCTCCTCCGCACCCCTCCTGCTGCCAGGGCCTCCCAGCAGCTCCCTGAACTTCTGAGTCTTAGGGACAGGACAGGGCGTTGGTGTTGCTTTTATTATGCAATTAACATTAAAACACAACGGATCACAAGTTGTTTTAATCCCTTCTTTTAGGAGATGAACGGGACATTGGCTGAATTTGGGAGACAAGGTGAGTGGCTGCCTGTCCTGCCGACAGCTGGCAGCGTGTACCTACAGGTCAGGCACGGGAACTGTCGCAGCGCTAGCTGTTGACATCAGGCAGCACTTTCCTCTCCAGGTGTCTCACCAGTAGGTTTTAGTGCACAAAATTGTTCCTCGAGTGAAGGGGCAGCCTGTTGGTCATTCTTATAAATATTTCTGGAGGCATAAAGCATGTGAATCCTCCAGTATTCCTGTGGCCCAGCTGAGGCAGCCCTAGGCAGGCTCCGTTAGCAGGATTGCAGTTTGTCCCCAGCCCTGTTCTCCAAGCCTTACCTAAAAGCAGTCGTCTTTCTCCTTCCTCTCCAGTTCGCTCTGTTAAAGCCGTTGTCATCACCATATTCAACTTCATTGTCACTGTGGTGGCCGCCTTCGCCTGCACGTACCTGGGCAGCCAGTACATCTTCATGGAGACCGCGGCGGTGAGTGAGCCCGCCGTCTCGGAGCACGCTTGCGGCGTACCCTGTGCCGGCCAGGCAGGAGTGGCAGCTCTACGGCACGCACAGGGTCCCTTATCTCTCTTTTTGTGTCCCCAGCGCGTCCTGTCAGCGGTAATCGTGGCCTCAGTGGTTGGCTTGGCCGAGCTGTACGTAATGGTGCGGACCCTTGAAGGGGACCTTGGGAAACTGTAATCACACACGTCCCTGTGAACTGCGTCCCTCATGCTGGAGGCTTTTGCCTTCCCCAGGAGTCATTAATTTGGGGCAGGTTTATCTTCTACCATCTGTACCTGCTCCTGCTACCGGGAGGACTGCTGCATTCCTCAGGCCTCGTCCTTTGCTTCCCGCTCCTTAATGTTCCTGAAACGAATCATGGATTAAAAATCCCACAACTGCAGAACAGTCTTCTGTGGACTCTCACCGCCCTGGCACAGAGAGGACATTAGCTCCCCACCTTCCTGTTCTCCTGTGAAGTTGCTGTCTTTTTATTCTGGAAGTAAATAACAGTGTGGGTTTGCGTCCTTCTTCCTGCCTGACGGGAGATGGCTGTTGCTATGCGCGACGCCAACCTGTCATCTAAGACACCTCAGAGAGCCCTGAATCTCCCCTCTCCCTCTGCGTCCTGCTCCCACCAAAACCTGTCTTTGCCTGCCAGTGCTGCTCCTGCCTGCTCCCTTGCCTGCTCTCAGGAGAACGTTCGTCCCTTGTGACCCACACAGCAGCACCCCACCCAGCTTGTGTTTGGAGGTGAGCCCTTTCCCCGCTCCGGTTCAGGACGATGACAGCATCCAGCGCAGCCACGCTGGGGTTGGCACGTGGCTCAACTTTGTCTGCAGCGGCTCAGCGTCCTCGTGCAGGGGCTGCCGCCTCTCCCGACCTGCGGCCTGCGGCTGTCGTGGGGTGCATGGTTCTACTTCCCCTGCCAAAAGGGTGCCCAGTTTCTGTGGGTGGGGAGGGGAAGCACCTCGACACAGAGCCCGGGGGCTTCTTGGGTGCTGCGGAACAGCGAGCGGAGCCAGCTGGGTGCACCCACAATCCCGTGGTGAGGAGGGGGCACTGAGGTTGGCCCCGACCTGGACACCTGCTGGCTGGGCAGCCTGCCAGAGCCAGACACGGTGATTAATGCTCTGATGGCAGCTAAGCCCCTCTGCAAACACGCTTTAATATCCGATACGGGGAGATCTGCCGGCACCTGCGAACGTGCCTGCGGATTAGGGGCGGCCGCGCCACAATCATCCGCGGATACGGCCTCAGATTAAGGTATTTTTTTCCAAAAGATTAGTCGGTATTAGGGGGCTGACGGGGGGCTGGCCCCGCCATGGCTGCACCGGCATTTGGGATATTGGATGACATCCTCAGGACCTTTGGGACCGGTGGTAATTCCACACCCTAATGAAATTGCGGTGCTAAGCCAGGGGTCCCTGGTGCTGGGGGTCCCCCCACCATGGCTATGGCTCGCCCAGGTTGGCGATGGCCGCGTTGTAGATGAGGTCGGAGATGGAGCCCAGCGAGGTGGGGAGGCCCGGAGCAGGGCTGCGGGCTCCCGGCGGCGGCAGAGCGGGGGCCGGGCCCGGGGGGGTGCTGTCGGGGGGTGCGGTGGGGGGACCCCGCTCTCCAGGCGGCGGCAGCTGCGGCGGCGGCTCCGGTTTGGCGCTGCGGATCCTGCGGGCACGGCGGTTCTGGAACCAGACCTGGACCAGGCGGGGGGGGGGACGTGAGGCACCGCCGGCGGCCCGACAGGGCGGCCCCGCGGAGGAGGGGGGGGGGTCCCGGCCCCGGGAAGGAGGGACGTGGGGGGGTCCCGTCCGCGCTCACCTGAATCTTGGCCTCGGGCAGCTGGGTGAGCTCGGCCAGGCGCTCCCGGGTGGCGATGTCGGGGTAGGGCACGGCGGCGAAGGCCCGCTCCAGCTCCGTCAGCTGCCCCCGGCTGAAGGTGGTCCGCCGCCGCTTCCGCGGCCCCCCCGGGCAGGGGCGCGGCCCCCCCGGGCAGGGGCACGGCCCCCCCGGGCAGGGGCACGGCCCCGGGGCGCGGCCCCCCCCCGTCGCCCGCCCGCCGCCCGGCCCGCCCGCCCCGTCGGGGAAGCGGAGCAGCGGCTGGGGGGCGCGGGAGGTGCCCGGGGCAGCGCTCATCCTGCCCGGCTCCCCCGGCCCCGCCGCCGCCGCCCCGGCTTTTATCCCCCTCGGCCCCCCCACGGCGGGCTGGGACCGCCCCAGCAGGCGGCACTGCCCCCCCCCCCCAGCCCGTCCCCGGCGGCTCCTGGGGCCGGTCCCCGCTCCGCGGTCCCCCGACGGCAGCGCCCCGGCACCCCCTGGGACCGGTAACCCCACCAGCTGCCCGTGCTCGTCCTGCCCCGCCGTCGAGGCACGGTGGGGCCCGTGCGGCTCCCGGGGCTCAGAGTGGGCTCGCGGCGGGGGGCGGGGGGCGGGGCCCGTGTGTCGGTCAGGGACCCCCAGCAGGTGCCGGAGCCCGGGGCCTCCTGCGCCCCTTCCCCGGCTCCCAGGGCCGAGGGGCCACCGCCTGCCCCCCTCCCTGCCGTGCGGCGGCTGCTCTCCCGCGGGGCTGGCACCGGCCGATGTCAATGTTTAACCGGAGCGGTCGTACCTGTTGTGCGGGGCAGCCCGAGCCGGCTGGTGGTGGCTCCTGCCGGGACCAGGCAGGCGCTGCGGGCAGCCGGAGTGAGGGGTACCTGGGGGGCGAATGGAGTCGGACGGGGAGCGGGGCTGGGAGCCCCAGCTGGGCAGACGGCCCAAAGCGCTCCCACGGGGCCAGGAGAGACCGTAAGTCAGCAAGGAGCTGGAGAGGACAGAGGCCACCCCGTCCTGGGGCAGGCAGGGCCTGGGTAGTGACCGCCCAGCCGACACAGCCCACCTGGGCAGCCGGTGGGGGGCTAGCACCCCAGAAAGGCTGGGGGTGGAGCACAGGACGGTCCCTCTGTGGGGAAATGGGGGGACGTTGCACTCTGTCCCCTGCCAGGCCCCAGGGAACAGCGGGGACGGGAGGACGGCACCTGCACAGTGTGACAGTGGGCCCCTCTGCCCCAGTTCCTGCGGTGTCCATGGGCAGGCCCCCCAGCAGGGGTGCACCCACCACCCCACTGCTCTCTGTTCCCCAAAGGAGCCCCAGCGAGAAATTGGAGGACCCCGTGGTGGGCAGAGAGACGAGCCTGAGAGTGGTGCTGAGGTAAGAGGGGACAGGAAGGGCTCGGGCACGCGGCGGGGACCCTCCAGCCCAGGGCAAGGTCACAGCGGGGCTCCCCAGGGTCCCCATGCAGCGACACCTCTGTGTCCCCCTCCATCCCACCCCCCCGCCATTAGGGTTCGGCCACTGACCAGCATGGAGATGCGGCGAGGTGACCGGCAGGTTGTGCACAGCCTTGGCGACGGCACCGTCCACGTAAGTGGCACCTCCCTGCCAGGGGGCCTGGGGAGGCGGAGGCACCCCCTGAGCCGCTGCCATCCCCACACCCAGGTGAGCGCAGCCAGGCACGATGCCACCTTCAGGTTCAGCGCCGTGTTTGATGCGGGCGCCTCGCAGGAGGCCGTGTTTGAGGGCAGCGGGATGAGGCAGCTGGTAGAGCTGGCGATAGATGGGTGAGTCCTGGCAAGCCCCTGCGGACCCCGGCCCTCCAGCTCACCCCGCGCCCGCTGCACTGCACCCGTCCAGGCCTCGCCAGTGGGTCTGCATTGCCAGGGCCGTGCCAGGAGATGGCATCTCTGTGCCACTGCCCGGGGCCATGCCTGAGGCTCAGCTTCTTCCCCAGCTTCTCCTGCACCGTCTTTGCCTTTGGGCAGACCGGCTCAGGGAAGACGTACACCCTGATGGGACCCCTCGCCCAGGTACCATGCTGTCCCCCCCACCTGACCTGATCATGGTGGTGGGATGGGCTCTTCTTACCTGGTCATGGGTGCCAGGGTGGTGGGAGTAGGTGGGTGCCCGACGCAATGTGACCGCTCAACCTCCAGACGTCTCCGCAGAGCAAGGACCAGCCCGCGGCCCCGAGTCTGCTGGGGCTGATGCAGAGGTCCTTCGCCTGCCTCCTGGAGCAGAGCCGGAGCTGCAGCACTGGCCTGGCTCTCAGTGCCTCCTACCTGGAGATCTACAACGAGCAGGTAAGCGCTCACCCGGCCGCCCAGCCCAGCCAGGCACTGCTGGCACCCTGTGCCACCCACCCTCCCTGCACCATACCCCCCAGGTCCGGGACCTGCTGAGCCCGGGGCCGCCGTGTGCTCTGCCCCTGCGGTGGAGCAAAAGCCGCGGCTTCTATGTGGAGAACCAGCTCAGCGTGGATTTCGAGAGCCTGGAGGCCATCACCGACCTGCTCCTGCAAGGTACTGAGTCACGGGCGCAGGGCTGGGGCATGTTCAGGGGGTGCCAGACCCCATATGGGGGGATTCAGCTCCCCGCAGACCATTCCCAGGACTGGTGGGGCTCCGACAGCCACCAAGAGGGGCAGCTCCCTGTCCTGCCACAGAGCCCAGACAGGCTTATCTCTGGCAACGGGTGCTGTGCCAGGGCGTGGGGCGCTGTGCCCCCCTGCAGCTCTCAATCCCACCCTGGGCAGGATCCCAGAGGCGACGGACCTCGGCACACGCCCTCAACAGGCACTCGAGCCGCAGCCACGCTCTTCTGACCATCCACGTCCGCAGCCGGGCCGTGAGCACATGTCCTGCTCCAGGGACATGGGGGAGGGCTTAGGGAGGGGGGCAGAGCTCTTTGTGGGGGTGCAAACAGCCCCAGGGTGGGGGGTCATGTCCTCCTCCCCAAGGATGCGTTGGTGGGGCTGGGGCGAGCAGCAGGGAGCCAGATGCCAGACCCAGGAGTTGGGACAGTGCTGTGCGCCATGGGGAAGGGGTGATGTGGGGCCAGAGCACCACCCTCACACCACAGGTCCCCCAGCCCAGCGCCTGCCCCAGCAAGCAGGGCACGCTGTGCTTCGTGGACCTGGCCGGCAGCGAGCGGGTGAAGGAGACCGGCTCCAGTGGGGAACTCTCCGTGGAGGCCAACAACATCAACCGGAGCCTCCTGGCACTGGGTAAGAGTCAGACACCCCCCCCAATAGGAGCACGAGCTGCTGGTCCCCGTCAGAGCCCTGTTGCACCCTCTGTGGCTCATCCTCCGGCAGGACACTGCATCTCCCTGTTGGCCAAACCCCGAGGGAAGCGGACGCACATCCCCTACCGGGACAGCAAGCTGACCCGGCTGCTGGCCCGCTCCCTGGGCGGCTCGGGCGTCACCCTGATGGTACGTGCATGGAGGAGGCTGGGCAAAGGGCACATGGAGCCGCAGGGTCTCACCTTGTGGAGGGGAAGGCTGAAGGGGGACGGGTGACCCCCTGGCCGGTAGCTCACCTGCAGCTCTTCCTCATTGGCAGGTTGCCTGCATCTCCCCGTCCTCGCGCTGCCTGTCGGAGACGCTGAGCACGCTGCACTACGCCAGCCGGGCCCGGAGGGTCACCACCAGGCCCCTCGCCAACAGGGTATGGCAGGCAGGGGCTGCAGGCAGGGTGCTCTGCCCCACTGCTGGGACCCCCCTGAGCCACCTCGTCATGCTTCCAGATATCCCGGGAGAAGCTGCTGCAAACCTTGGAGGAAGAAATCCAGGTGCTGCAGCTGGAAAACCTCTCCCTGCGTCAGCAGCTGAGCTTGTCCAGGGTGCCAACGAGGAGCACAGAGGTCCCAGGGACCCCCCCAAGGGTGGGGGCATGGCCGGGCTGGGGTTGCAGGTACGGCCCTGCAGGGCTACATCGCTTCCCTCTCGAAGGGCAGCTCCCGTCAGAGGGAGCCCCAGCCTGGCCCAGCCTCTACGGCCTCCTGCGGGACTTCGTGGTGGAGAACGAGCAGCTGAGGTATGGGGGCCATGCACAGGACCCACGAGCAGGGGCCCAAGGAGCTGGCAGGGCAGGCGGAGCCCCCAGCCAGGCAGCACCCTGTGTCAGCCAGCCTCTCCAGGGACTCCCTGGGGCCGCGCAAGGCTCAGAGGTTAGCTGGAGGCTGCCGATGCCCTGCCCCGCTCCCCTGCTGCTCCCCAGGCAGCCCGGGCTGTCCCCAGACCCCGGTGGTGACATCCCAGCCAGCTCGTTCCGCAGAGCCACCCGCAGCTCCTGTGACAGCCAGCCCCTGCTCCGGAGTGCCTGCACCCTCCGTGTACCCCCTGGCCACCCTGCGAGGCTCCGGCAGCCCAACACAACACCTGCCTCCGGCCCCCGGCTGCCGGTGAGCGTGGGGGGCCCTGGGCTCCACGGGCATCCCCATGTGGGGCTGTGCCCATGGCAGGGTGAGGATGCATGAACCACCCGCCCGCTGCTCTCTTCCCTCTTGCAGAAGCTGCCTCCTACCTCTGGCCGCCCCAGCTGCCCGGGGTGCCCCCAGTGCTGCCCCGGGCCAGCCGATGCCATCATGTCCCAGGTATGGTCCTGAGGGGTCTCTTCGGAGGGAGGTGGCGCAGCACAGCAGCCTGACTGCTCTGCTTACCCCCCAGGCACTGCCAGGGCCCCCTGCACCGCAGCTGGTCCCTGCTGAGGGAAGCACCAGCATCTGGCCACCGGGCCAGGAGGATGCGGCTCTGCCTGGCTCCCGTCAGCTTCCTGGGCACCCTCAGCCACACCAGGCGAAGCGGTGAGTGCCAGGGTCTGAGGCTGCCCCCGGGCATCCGCTGCAGCTCAGGAAGCCCCTGGGGTTAAGGGGGGGGTTGTTGGGGCAGTGGGTCGGGGTTTGTTCATGTGTCCTCACACCAGGAGCCAGGGCAGGAGCAGGAGCTCGTCTCAGCGGCACCCGCTCCCCCAGGAGCTGCCAGGCCCCGAGCGCTGTCCCAGTCCCGAGGGAAGGGTCATCCCTTCCGCACCACCATGGCCGGGATTGCTGGAGCCGAGAGGTGAGCAGGGTGGCTGGGGGGTCACTGGGCAGTGCCTTGGATGGGGTCCCTCAGGGTTGGCCACCCCTTCCGAACCCAGCCCCTCGAGCATGGGGCTGTGGCCCTGATGCTGGGGACACCGGAGACCTGACCCCACTGGCTCCCGGCTGGCAGCCGCCGGCACCGTCCCTCTCTTCCAGTGGGAAGAGGCACCGGACTGGCTGGCAGAGCAGATCTGAGCAGCCACAGCCACAGCCGCACCGTGGACGGGGCCAGCAGCGGGCATCTGGCACAGCCCACGCACAGTTATTACACCTGGGGGGACAACCACAGCCTTCGGGGGCATGGGGATTTCAGACTACAAGGACTGCGCAGACCACTGGATGGATGGACGGAGGGACGGACGGACAGACGGACAGACAGGGCTCTCCAGCCGGCACGGCACTCCCAGTTTATTTCTCTCTAGCTAGGGGCTGTGCTGCCGGGTGGCTCCAGGGGGTTCCCTCTCAGGTGCTCGCCTCCCCGGGCTGAGGGCAGTCCAGCCAGTACTGGGCGATGGAGCGCGGGTAGCGGGGCTGCACCAGGTCCACGCGTTTGGTGCGCAGGTTGACGCGGTAGTACTTGTCTGGGAGGAAGGGGAGATGGCTGTCAGGACTGCCCGTGGGGCAAAGCTGCGGGGACCTGCCAGCCCTCACTGCCAGCCCCCAGCACCTTCCCAGTGCGTCCTGGAGCTTGGGGACATCACAGAGCAAAAGGAGACCTCCCCCTGCCCCGGCAGCGCTGGGGGTCCCGATCCCACATCTCTCCTAGATCCTGCTGCCCCAGACTCACCTCCTACAAAGAAATAGACGCTCTGGAGGGTCTCACACTGGGAGCCCGACAGCCAGTGGCTTTCAACACCTGCGGAGTCGGAGTCGTTTTGCAGCCAGCTCCAGAAACCCAAATTCAGTGACCGGTGGTTCTTGTACCTCTTGCGCTGGCGGCGAGACTTCCTCCTCCGGGGCTGCTGGGAGGCCACGTAGATCCTGCCGGCCATGGCAGCATCCAGCCGGCTGGGCACCCCCCGCCAGTCTTTGCTGATGTACCGCGGGCTGCTCGCCCCAGCTGGCAAAAAGGCAGAGGGAGAGTTAGAGGGGCAGCAATGTATGGGGGTGAGCTGAGCCCAACCCCACAGAGAGCCCCCAGCACCGCTCTGAGACCCACAGGGATGCTCCAAATGGTCCCAGCCTGGATGGGATGCGTGACGGGGACATGGGCCAGGCAAAGCTGGGAGCAGCCCTTTGCCCCTTGCTTGGCTGGGATCAGCCCTGCTGCTGCTGAGCTCCCATCTCCTCCTCTCCATCTTTCATTTCTCTTGCCCAGAGCTGGGGTTTTCCTATGGCACCTCCAGCTCCAGTGGGAATAAAGAGTCCCCAGCAGCGACGCTGTGGTGCAAGGTGGCTGGTGATGGGCTCGGTGGTGCAGGGCATGAGGGCTGCAGAGGGTGGGATTTGGGCTGCTGTGGGAGATGCACCCATGGTGTAGGGGGGTTCCTCTGCATGGCTGGGGCTCTCCTCCCTGGGTGCTTGCACCCCTTTCACCCCATCGGTGCAGCATATAATGGCACCCACCACCAGCCCTTTCCCCCAGGGCTGTCCCAGCCCTTACTCATCCTGCCACCGAAGAGGATCTGGAAGACGTCCTCCCAGCTGTCACGGTTCATGAAGGCGTAGTGGTTGAACACCATCGAGGGGGAGGACTTCTCGCAGTCAGCCTGCGTGGGCTGGTGGGCGAAGTCGTAGGACCAGTAGAACTTGTCTAGGAGAGGATGGGCATTAGCAGGGGAGACCCACAGGAGGGGGAGCAGCAGCTAGAGGCAGTGGGGTGCCCAGATGCCATGTCCTGCCCTCAGCCACCGGTGCCGGGCTCTGCCTGGGAGCGGGGGGGCTGCACCCCTTACCCTTGAAGAAATAGACTCTCTCATTGCCGTGGTAGCTGTGTGCGGGGAGGGCGAAGGCTGCATCGATGTTGTTCGGGATGCCTTCAAAGCCCTCGGAGATGTCGCGTGGGTACCCAGGGTCCAGGGCTCCATCATCAAAGCGCCAGTACTGGCTGCCCTGGGGAGTGCAGGACAGAGCGGGGGTCAGGAGGCTGGGGGCAGCATCCCCCAGGCGTGGGTCTGCTGTGGGGAGCAAGCAGATGCTGCGAAGCCCCATGGTGAGGCTGTGGCTGCCTGGGGCCCCAGGCAGCCACAGGGGTTTGGGGATATCTGGCAGCCACTGTGTGTGTGTGTGTGTGCACAGAGGGTGGCAGGGTGGGGACAGGGTGGGTTGGGGGGCTGTGCCAGCTGCCCCGGGAGCACCCCCAGCCCTGCAGCCACGCTCCTGCCCACCTTGAACAAGTAAGTCTTGCCCTGGCAGTTGATGCGCGTGAAGGCTGCATCGATGGGGCCCTCGATGCCCCAAACATCGCTGATGAGCTTGGGGTAGCCGGGCCGCACGCTCGTCTCGTCCAGCTCGTAGAAGTACTTCCCTGGGGAGAGAGGGGAGGTGGGAGCAGCAGGAGGGACCGTGGCCACCGGTGCAGGGTGACAGTGTGGCAGCGTGTCCCGTGCGCCCGGGAAAGGCCCCGGAGGTACCTCGGAAAGCATAAAGGGAGCCGTTCTTCAGGTCAGTGAAAGCATCAAAAGGTTTCCTGCTGCACAGCTCCTCGGGCTCCTCCTTGGGGTCCTGCTCCTCGAACCCATCCAGCGTGGTGCTGGGCACTTCCTCCACAGGTGTCTCTGTCAGCGTCTCTTTGGAGCCCGGCTTGCTCTCCAGTGTGGGCTGCGCTGGCAACAGGGATGTGGGCAGTTCTGTGGGGGGTGCCTCGGTGCCTTCTACTGTGACGAAGTTGACGGTGAGGTTGTAGTCGAGGTAGTCATCCTCCGGCAAGGCGAACACATCTCCCCGGGTCACTGTGGGAGGGAGCAGGTTGGTTCCAGGGAGCCCTGGGCGTCTCCCATGGGCTCTGGGTGTGGGAGCCACTTGCTCCCAGACAATACGGATTGGCACGGACCCCCGGAGCCCCACGCCGTGGGGCACCCAGCCGGCTGCTGAAAACCCCTGGTGCTGCAGCACCCCAAGCACCAAATCCTGGCGCTGACTTCACCCTGCGGACACAGGTGGGTGCAGACCTGACCCAGCACGGACACCTCTGAGCCCCCGCAGTGTCAGGCACCCACGGTCACCCCGGCAGCCCCTGCCCTGACTGGGAGAGCGGCCGCGGGACCAGTACCTTTGGCTTTGCAGGCAGTGGAGTAGTCGCTGCAGCAGCTCTGGTAGTACATGCAGAGGGTGTCACACTGGCACTTGCGCTGCGCGTCGAAGCCATCCTCGCAGCGGCCCACGCAGGAGTCTGCAAGAGCCGACGGTCAGTGCAGGAGGAGTAATGTGGGGTGGGCAGCGGGGCTGGCGCCTCCCTCCCGGCCCAGCCCCAGGGGTGAAAGCAAACATGGGCACGTCCCAGATGGTGGGATCCCACCTCTCTGTGGGCACCCCCACCCCCAGGGGCTACAGCGGCATCTCTGCCCGCTCCCACCCAGGTCCCACTGTGACGGGAGCCACAGACCAGGCTGTGCCAGGGTCCCAGCTCCACGCTGGCAGTCCAGCCCTAGGGTGGTGGGGGATTTGCCCAGGATACCACCAGCTCGCGTGTGCTGCCGGCTTGCCATCTCCCCATGCTGCAAGGTGTAGCTAACGTGGCCAGCCTGGCCCCCTCCTCACCCTGCCTGGGCTCCTCAGCCCCTCCATCAGCCCGGGAGCCACACTGGCTCCATCCCCACCCTGGCTGTGAGCTGGAGGGACCCAGCACGAGGCTGGCAGGTTCTGGCTCACCTTCAGCAGCACGGGCAGTGGTGAGCAGGGCCAGCACGACGATCGGGAAGAGCAGCCTCATCCTGGGCGGCCGGGAGCGCAGCCCTCCTGCGACTGTGCGGGCTGGAGCGCGGCTGCGGCCGGGGCCCCGGCATCCACTGTTTGCTCAGCCTGCCCCGGCGGGGGAAAGCAAACAGGCCAAGGTCAGAGCAGAGGGGAAAAGGGCAGAGACGCTCTCCCACCCAGCATCCCCCACAGCCCATGCTGAGCTGGGTGTGTGGGAGGGACAGGGCTCTCCATGTGTGCAGGCAGCTCCGAAAGCTGCTGGCCGAGCCTTTGCTGCGAGCAGCTTCCTGGCCAGGGTGCAGGTTGGGCAGCGGTTCAGAGACCAGGGGGGACAGCAGGCTAGGAACTAGGAACCAGTTTTGAGGTCCTGCCACACTTATTTCATAGCAAACCTCATGGTATTCAAGCCCCCAGCCTCCGTCTGAAGGGGAGGCCGTTTCCCAGTCTGGTCTCGACAAGACAAAATCCCTAACAAGAGGGGACAGGGGAGCAGTGCTCAGCAGGCAAAGGGAAAAGCCCTGGGCTTATGTTTGCCCAAAATGTCACCATTTTGGAGGACTTGCTGTTGGGATTTCAGCTTTCTCTACGTCAGCAAGGCTGGGAGCAGACCTGGGGAGCCCCAAGGCATGGCGGCTCGGGATGGGGCAGGTGCCACCTCTGTGCCTGGGGCCAGAGGTGAGCGGCCGTGAGGAGGGAGCGAGAGCAGGAGCCCTCTGCACTTTCACTGCAGTAGGCAAACAAAAGCCTGTGTATTTTGCTCCCATCATTCCCCTTCAACCAATCTTTTCAGTTACTAATTAATGTTGACTCAGCTCTTTCGGCAGCTCCTGATAACTCCGGGATATTTATTTAATCAAGGGCAAGGGCAAACCCACACGAGGCTATGGAGATATGGTCTCTGGCTGCCTCCGCTGGGGCAGGAGCTCCGTGGGGTCCGTCCCAGCCCCAGGGTGGGAGCAGCACAGCTCTGGGCTTTAATAGGTGACAGAAGATTTGGGGAGAGAAGAAACGGAGCAGGGTGCCTGCTTCTCCAGTGACCTTGCCTCTGCCAGGTGGGACACAGGCAGTTCCCGGCATCAGCTGCTCCCACCCTTGCCAGAAAGAGCTTTGATTTGGTGTTGAGAAAGGCATTTCCACCCAGAACTGAGGGCAGCCACCAGACATGGGCTGTTGGGGCAGGACTTCTGCAGCCCCTTTACCCCAATCCTTGCCCCCTGGGCTCAGCTATGGCAGGGCTGGTGGTGGCCCTGGGTGCAAGCACCAGCCCAGTGTTGCACTAAAGTTTCATCTCGTCCCTGTCGAATCAAGCCTGCGGGACAAGTGCCCTGAGAGGGCTCAGGCTTGCGGGAAGGCTGGGGGAGAAGTGCTGGGCTGTGTCTGAGCTGCTTTTGCTGATCGGCTGAGACAAAGCCGCTCTCTCCTGCTGCTCCGGGCTCCCGACCACCAGCAACCACAGATCCACCAAGGCTCAGCGAGCCCCTCCTTGGCTGCTGTGCTCAAAGCGTGGCAGGAGGAGACCCCAGGAGAGGGGCTGGTTCGGTATCGGGGTCCTGGGGAGCCCTTGCAGCTGGGGACTGAGCAGAGCCAGTGAGGATTGCTCAGGCGATGGGGCTGATCCCTCAGGGCAAGGCTGGGAGTCCCTGCCATTCTCAGAGCCCAGACTGCTAGTGCTGGAAAAAAAAAACCAAAGCAGAGCAAAACTAAAGCAAAGCAAAACAAAAGCAAAACAAAGCTCAGATCTCTGGGCTTGTCAGTACAAGCCTAAGGGAATGGTTTGAATTCTGTCCCCCCTCCAGGCAGCAGCCTTCTCCGAGGGAGCAAACCCCTCTGCTGTGCTGCCTTGCAACAGCCCGTATCATTACCCCTGCTTAAAAATAATTTATCGGGAAAATCCTTACTAGTTCTGCGCCGAGCCTCTGCTGCCGTACTGTGCCGCCCGGGTCGCCTTGTTTACCACCCTTCGTGGTGAGCTAATGTCTCTTTCCTCTGTCTGTCCCTGCGTAGTGGATTCAGAGAGGATTAAAAGCAACTCTGTCGCATCAAAACATCAACTTGAATTTAAGTCTCAGTCTGAGCTGGCAACAACCTGGTTTTGGAGCCAAGGATTTAAGCTGCTCCTCCCAACACAGGCAAGAAGTGTCCAAAGCATTTCTGCCCTAAGCACGTCTGGCCTGGAAAGAAAAGAAAATAAAAGGGGCCCAGGCTGCCTCTGCTCTTTCTTTTATCATGCAAATCCCGAGCCCACCCAGAAGAGCTGCTCTGAATTTCCGCCTCCCAAAGGGAACTATTTACCCCCCTCCACTGATACCTAACAAGTTCAAAACGCAGTGCCAGGACAGCCACAACCACGCCGTGATCACGGCCGTGGCCACCATGGTGCCTGGCTCTCTGCTTCCACCCTGTGCCCCCTTCACTGGTCACTTGGGGGTCCCCGCCTACCGTGGAGGTGACCACAGGCTCTGCAGCAGCTCGGGCAAGGGGGGAACACGGGCTATGGGGACAGTGGGACAAGCACCAGCTCAGGCTGGGCAGGCGGAGGGCTGTGATAGAAGAGGTCTGGGGGGATGCCAGAGCATCTGCAGCGAGCAGGGGGATGCTGCTGCCCAGAGATGAGCCCCTCCTTGGAAAGGCGGCGCCTGCGCGGGGTGACATCAGCCCCTGAGGACCAGAGATGCTGAGCCTGGCTCTGGGAAGGCGGCTCCTGACACTGCTTCCAGCTCCGCATCCCGTCAGGGCAGGGAGGGGAGAGGGAGCCTGCAGCCCAGCCCTGCGGCTGGACCCCCAGCCAGCTCCATCCCCCCTCCTGTGCCTCCCCTCCGGCCACCTCAGGTCACCCCAGGGAGTGTGGTGACCCTGCCCGGGTGCTCCGGGGAGGCGGGTGACCGAGGATGCTGTGCTAGGAGATGCCGATGGTGCTCACCCTGCTCGTCTCCCTCTATAAACTGTGCCGGTTCGTTGCCATGGCGGGTGCGGAGAGGCTGGTGGTGCCCGAGTGCGTGAGCCAGGCTGGCAGCTGGGCAGGGGGGGGCAGCTCCAGGGAGCACCGCGAGGTCTCCCCCGGGGTGAACACCGATGTGCGGGCAGCCCTGGACCGGATCCTGCCTGCCCTGCACCAGGCCATCGCCCGTGCCAAGCAGGCAGCCGACCCCGCGGAGCTGAGGAGGGCCATCGTCGAGGTCTTCCAGCTGGTGGAGGAAGCCTGGGGAATGCCCACGCTGGGGAGGGACGTGGCCAAAGTGCTGTGCGATGTGATCCGCCTGGAGGGGGGCCTGGACCTGCTGCTGAACCTTCTGTACACGGCGGAGCTGGAGACCAAGTGCCAGGCAGGAAAACTCCTGGAGCAGGTCCTGGTGGCAGAAAACAGGTGAGTCTGCAAAGAGCCCTCGCTGCCAGGCACAGCCCCACCCCTGCAGGCTTGCCCACCACCACCCTTCCCACCCACACGCCCCAAATTTCCCTGCTCTGGGTGCTCCCGGCGCATCAAACCCCTTCAGCTCCCCACTGCATCCCCCCACACCTGCACTTGCATGTGGGTGTCCCTGACTTGCCAGTCACACCCAGGCAACGGCATGGCCTGCCCCCCCCCACAGCTGGAGAGAGGAGGATCAGCCCCAGCTCAGGGATGCGCGTGAGGATCGGGGTATCCTCATGAGCACCCTTCAGCCTGGGACCACCCAGACAAGACACCCTTTGTGGCTGAGCTGGGTGGGTTTGGCTGGCCCCAAGCATCTGACCCCAAGGACAAGACACGACTCCCCCTTAGCCATTACCACAGCAGGAGGAGGAGGACAAAGCCGGTTCCCAGAGACCTCCTGCTGCCGACCAGTGAGGCCATAAGGTGGGGGCCAGCTCGTCAGCAGCCCTCAGAGCCCCCCAGCCCGTGGCCCCTAGCCCAGAGGCTGGAGACGGGTGTGCTTCTCCCCAGGAGAGGAGAGAGGTGATGGGCCGGCTCTGCCAAAGTGTCGGCACAGGTGAGGTGGGAGCATGTGCGTGTGTGTATACGAGCACGTGTATGAGGGTGCATGTGCACACATGGCACCCAACGCATCTAAATGCACAGCAGTGCTGATGCAGCGCCCGCATGCAGCTCGCCCTTCAAACACCATGAATGTGCTCCCACAAGATCCCCCAGCAGACGAACTCTCCACTCTGTGCCATGTCTGGCTTGGGATGCCCCAGCAGCATTGCCTGCAGCATGCTGGTCCCAGAGAGAAGCTGCACACCATTGCAGGCTGGGTCAGGATCAGGCCTTTCTGGGACCCTGCAGGCAAACACACGGCTCTGCCAGCTCCGCTCTCCCTCGGTGCACCAAGCCCAGCCAGCCCCAGCCAGGGCTTTGGGCGCATGTGGAGGAAGCCTGGCCAGAGTTTACGGTCTTCTCCAGCTTCATGGGTGATGTGTCTTGCTGTAAGGTTGAGGACTTGCAGCCTGGCAGGCAAAAAGAAGCAACAGCTAAATCAGGAAAGTCCATTAGTGTGGAATTAATCCCAGGAAACATCACTGAATTCAGCACTTAGCTTCCTGGCAAGAGAAAGCAGCTGCTGGAGTTGCTGTCTCTGCTCCAGGAGCAGTTTGTGGGCCAGGGTCTTGGAGCAGCTGCGGGCCCCCAGCCCCTCACTCCCTGCAGCCTGACCCACCATCAACCTCCACATGATGGCAGGGAGCTGTAGGGTCTCCTTCCAGGTCCAAGCCTCTGGCTTAGGGACCTCTCCCAGCATCCGCGCACAGCAGCAGTGGTGCTCAGCCAGGAGCTGGACGGGTCCTGGCTCCATCCTGCGGCTGTGGTGAGTCGGGGACCCGGCGGGGCTGTGTGTGTCATCCAGCCTCGTGGCCAAGTCCGGGCTTGGAGCCAGTCTCAGGCTGAGGGCTTTTTTTTTCCAGAGCTCTCCACAGCGTTTGCTGCCAAAGCCACCCCAAGGTCAGCGTGAGCCATGTGGGCCACAGGCTTCCCAGAAATGCTCTTCCCACCTGCCAGCACAGAGAGGCTGGCATGCCTTCACCCCCACCATCACTGGGGGCCACTGCCCCCCTGAGCAGCACAGCACGGGGCATCTGCACCAGCGCTTGTGCCTTGTGAATGCAGCACCTCCATCACAGCACCAAACGGGTCATTTCTCAGGCCAGAGATGGAGCTGCCCCCTTGGCCCAGCAAGCTCATGGGAAGGCAGCCAAGAGCCCATCATTTCCCCCTTCCTCACTCTATGCTTTTAGGGCACAGCCCCATTCGGGTGTCATTTTAAGACCATCCTTGCAGCACAGGGCTCCCAAGGCCAGCCATGGCTGGGCAGCAGCTGGTGGCCCTTGGCTGCCTGCCCCCAGGCTCCTGCTGTCCTCTTCTAGGCGAGCGCAGGGCTGAGGAGACGAACAGCTTTCCTCCAAGCTGCCTCCACGTTGCCTTCCCAGGACAGGCAGATCCCCATCTCTCACGGATGCCTGTGAGAAAACCGTGGCCAGTTCTGCGTGGTTGCTCAGCCAGGTGTGAAGCCCCTGTCCTGGGCTTGGCACCCATCTGGAGAGCAGTCAGAGGACAGCACTGGTTAGGGAAAAATGAGTTTTCACCCCCAAACACGAAAATGCTCACGTACCCCCTGCAAAGCTGACTAAGCAGATCTGTTTCTAGCCCAGCGTTAGCCTATCCTGCGCTGTTAATTGCTACATACATCCTTACCTTGAGCACAAGAGCCTCTGGCGTGGTGGTCCTAGGCTATGCACTCCATGTCCTGTCCCATCACAAGCTCTTCCATCAGACCAGGACAGGTTGTTCCAACACCAGCCTGTCACTCACTGCATCACAGCCTGACACCATATCTGGCAGCCGTGTCCCACAGGGAAACATCTGACTGTCATGGGGCAAATGCCACCAAAGCACGAGGCAGTTCACACACCAGTTACTGTTCTCACTCCCTCCATGGCCATCTGCCCCTCAACTGCCTGTGCCTCTCCTTCCTGCAGGGACCGGATCGCTCGGATCGGGCTGGGGGTGATTCTGAACTTAGCCAAGGAGCGAGATGTTCCCCAGCTGGCGCAGAGCGTCTCCGGTATCCTGGAGCACATGTTCAAACACACTGAGGAGACCTGTTTCCAGCTAATCTCTGATGGAGGTCTGGATGCTATCCTCTACTGGTGCCGTTGGACGGACCCCATCGTGCTGCGGCACTGTGCCATGGCCTTGGCCAACTGTGCCATGTATGGCGGGCAGGCCAACCAGCGCCTGATGATCGAGAAGAGGACAGCGGAATGGCTGTTCCCACTGGTATTCTCAAGAGACGATGAACTAATCCGCCTGCACGCGTGCCTGGCCATCACGGTGCTGGCCACCAACAAAGAAATTGAGAAGGAGGTGGAGCGCTCGGGGACGCTGGCTCTGGTGGAGCCATTCATCGCCTCACTGGATCCGGAGCAGTTTGCCTGCGAGATGTTGGGCAGCAGTGATAACAGCCAGGGGCGGACGGCGGACGACCTGCAGCGGCTGGTGCCCTTGCTGGACAGCTCGCGGCTGGAAGCACAGTGCATCGCTGCCTTCTACCTCTGCACAGAGGCTGCCATCAAAACCAGGCAGAAGAAAACAAAGGTAAAGGGTAGGTTGGCCTGAAGGAAGGAAATGCAAAAGGGAAGGGCTGCCACAACTGCTTCTTGGTGTCTTTTGCTCCCCTATGAATTCACCAAGTACGCTGGTCCTCAGCTGGCCCGGCACAGGTTGCAGGGAGGAGGAGGGAAAGCAAAATGATGTCTCCTCCCTTTGTGTCCCCAGATTTTCAGTGAGATTGGGGCTACGCAGAGCCTGAAGAGGGTAGTGTGCTACTCCACCAGCAGCACCACCTCCTCCCTGGCCAAAAAGGTGCTGCGCATGATAGGGGAGGAGGTTCCTCGGCGCATCCTGCCCACGGTTCCCAACTGGAAGCCCTGTGAGGTGCAGACGTGGCTGCAGCAGATCGGATTCAACAAATACTGCCAGAGCTTCCTGGTAGGGCTGCATGCCAGGGGAAGAACACCTGGATGGGCCCTTTTGCCCCATCTTGCAGCGGAGGTGTAAGCATCTCACCCAACAGTTTTTCTGGGAACTTTCCAGCCTGGATTTCTCTTGGCAGGACCACCAGGTGGATGGGGACATTCTCCTGAGGCTGACAGAGGAGGAACTGCAGGAGGATTTGGGGATGGACTCCAGCATCACTCGGAAAAGGTAAGACCACCACTCGCATGCTGGCCTCTCACATGGTCATCACAACAGTGGCAGAGCCAGGGAAAAGGTTTGTGCCTTTCCCTTCTTGCAAAGACAAGAACAGAGACCCTCAAAATGCAAACCTGGACTGCCAGGACTTTTCCAGTGCAGTATGCAGTCCCAGAGGGATTCCTGCAATGGGGCCAATGCACAGGAGAGGTGTGGGATAGGGAGAGACCACCTATGGCACAGGGGAGGTGGGATCCTGCAAGTTACCCAGAAAGATGGGAACTTACCCAAGCTTCTCCTCCCTTAGCTGAGCTCCTTAATACCTCTGTGTCCTCAGGACCAACACTCCCCCAGCTGTTCTTCTCTCTTCCTATTCCTTTAGCTCATTCTTCGCCGTGGCATGTAGCTGCGCTCTCTCCTGTGCAGATAAAAGCTGTGGTACCAAATGTCTCTAGGTCCTGCCTGGTCCAGCAGCCTCCCCTCCCCACTCCACACTTTCATTTGTTTCTCTGTCAGGTTTTTCCGGGAACTGACAGAGCTGAAGACCTTCGCAAACTACTCCACCTGCGACCGCAGCAACCTGGCCGACTGGCTGAGCGGCATTGACCCCAAGTTTCGTCAGTACACGTACAACTTGCTGACATGTGGCATCAACCGCAACTTCTTGCACCGGGTGACGGAGCAGCAGCTGCAGGAGGACTGCCACATCAACATGGGTTTCCACCGCGTCCGCATCCTCACTGCTGCAAGGGGTGCGGGTCCCATTGCCGCTCATTGTGCCAGAGCAGGAGGGTGGGGGCGAGTATAGAGGGTTGTTTGGGACGAGCTGTTGGGTATTTTTAACTTTTCGTTGCCGTTTTCTCTGTCTAGAAACGCTTCACTCCCCTATAATGCTGCAAACTGCATCCGATGGGACTGATGTATTTATCAGCTACCGGAGGAGCACCGGGTCGCAGCTGGCCAGGTGGGTCCTGCAGGCAACAGTATGGTGCTGGGCTGAAGCCCAGAGCGAAGGCTGGTGATCAGCTGTGGGAAGAGCGTGGAGCTGGGAGAGCTGCAGGCTGCTGCGGGGAGGAGTGAGAGGCTGCCAAAGCTGCAGTGCAAATGGGGACAGCACGTGCCGTAAACTGCACAGCGGACAGGCTAATTTCCAGTCCTGTCACTGCCATCCTGTCCCTCTTTGACACCAACTTACCCTTTTTCATGCTGTGCTCGTAGGGCTATAGGGGATCACAGCAGGGAGTTCACATCCTGCTCCCTGTGTTTTCTGTGTGGGCCCAGACACCTGTAAGCAGGCTGGGCTGGCAGCGGGTGTCTCGGGGACCATGCAGTTCTCTGTGGAAGCCTGTTTACTGCTCCTCTGTCTACTGATGTCTTGGCCAACGTGGTGGGAAACTCAGGCCCTGGCAGTAGTTCTCCTCACGATGCTGTCTCCTCTCACCACCAGCCTGCTGAAGGTCCACCTACAGCTGCACGGCTTCAGCGTGTTCATCGATGTGGAGAAGCTGGAGGCAGGGAAGTTTGAGGACAAGCTGATCCAGAGCGTCATGAGTGCCCGCAATTTTGTGCTGGTCCTCTCACCAAACGCACTGGATAAATGCATGGGAGACCCCGAGTGCAAGGACTGGGTGCACAAGGTAGGAGATGCCATCAGGTGGGAGCCTGGCGGGTGTTGGAGCAGGAAGGGGCTGGTGATGGGCTGACACTGGCCCACAGCCTGAGCATTTGCATGTTCCTGCAGGAGATTGTGACAGCCCTGAACTCTGGAAAGAATATTGTACCCGTTACAGACCATTTTGAGTGGCCGGACCCAGAAACACTTCCCAAGGACATGAGGGCAGTCTTGAAATTTAATGGTATCAAGTAAGTAAAAGGAACCTGTGCCATGGGGTTCCTTGACACCTGGAGAGATGGGCTTGCATAAGCAGTAGCAAAGAGCACAAGGAAATTGGGAGAAACAAATGAGGGAGGCAGAACAGGCCAAAGGGGAGATGAGTCACTTCAGGTACTCCAGAGCATGAAGGGAGCAAAGGTCCTCACCATAAACCTTTGGCTGTTTTTGTGCTTGGGGGCCCCCCCGGTAACAGAGCTACCCCCCGTCCCGTCACCACTGGGAGGACGCCCATCCTCCTGCCCCCAGCCCTGCAGACAGGAGTGAAGCCGGCAGGTTCCGCAGCTCACCTGAGCTCCTCTCGCCTCCTGCTTCCCCTTCGTGCAGCAGCAGGCAGGGCTGGCATCCCACCCTGCTCGTAGCCCTCCAGCCCGGCAGGGCACCAGGGAAGGGGCTTTCCTGCAGCATCCAGTGTTCTTCCATTTTCCATAGGGAACAAGGGGAGCTCCTAGAGAGCTGGGGTGGAGGAGGGGGGTCTCTGGCTCCTGGCCCAAATGAACTGAGCTATCTGGTGGCACCTCACACAACGGAAAAATAAAATCAAATTTTCCCCTGAACACAGGTGGTCCCACGAGTACCAGGAGGCCACAATTGACAAAATCATCCGCTTTCTCCAGGGCCGTTCCTCCCGGGACTCCTCGGCTGGGTCGGAGAATGGCCTGGACTGCTTGCCCTCCCTGGGGCAGAGCTAGAACCAGCACAGCTACCTCGACCCCTCCAGAGACTTCCCAGGTGACCCCTTTTGATGTGGGGCCAAATTTCTCCCTCTCAATTTTTCCCTTAGTACCCTGGCTGAAGACAAGGCCCATGGCTCATTAGCCCCCCTTCACCCTCCAAATGCAGGCCCCTGGCACTACAAGGCCAGTACTCACTCACACGCTGCCCGGTGAGCCAAGCCAAGGCGGACTCAGGGATGGACGAGTTGTCTTCCACATCCTCCCTTGGGGTGGCAGGACATGCAGGCTACACCTCCCACAGCACGGGCTGCAAGGGAGACCGACATTTTCCAGACCCCTGCAGATGGCTGCAGGTCCCCCCAGAAGCATGTCCAAAGAGGAGGGATCTTCTGAGGACCAAAAGCTGGGGAATTGGTGAGGGATATGTCGCAAGAGGACACACAAGAGAGAAGAGCAGTTGAGAGGGAACGGTCCATAAGCATCGTATGGCCTCTGCTGGGTGTCACGGGAATATCATGGCGGTCAGAAGCTGAAAGCAGGAAAGAGCAAATAGAAGCTAAGCCCTAATGAAATCCCTGTGTTTGGGAAAGATAACATGCGGAGGCTTCTAAACTGCTCAGCAGCAGCTTTCTCCTTCCCAGTAATGTCCCTTTATCACATGAGCTCGCTCCCTCTTTTGAGGGCCTTTCACCTCCTAATGCTGCAAAAAACCACTTTGTGCTCTTAACTCTGGCAATGGAAGTTTGGGTTTAGATCATGTGAAGTTTTGGCAGGGTCTTTGCAAAAACTGCTTTTTAAACAACCCCCTTCCCTCCATCTGATGTCTCCACTTTACCCCGTCTATACTTATAGGGCACAGGAGATTGGACTGCGACTTTGGAAAACATACATCCATGCAGATATGGAAGATGTTAACTGCTAACTGTATTTGTGGAGTAATTATACACTGGCTGTATTTTATTCTCTTGTTGGTACTCCACAGCAGATCTCCCGTGGCCTGTTCCTTCAAACAGGAGCTGGCATATCTCTCTGCCAACTAGCGCTTTGCCCTGACAGCCCTGGCTAAGCTCCTTGGGCTCAGGGTTGTCCCTGCTCTCTGCTGGATGCAATACCAAGTAGCATTTGTTCTTTCTACCGACCTCTTCTCAACACCCACCAGGTCTTTTTGCAGCAACTCGCTTTGAAACATCAGGGAAGAGGGAAGTCGACGCAAAGGGCAGGCGGAGGCTGCTAGGTGTGAGCACTGGCTGGGAGCAGGACTGACAGCCCCTGCTGCTAACATGGGAGGTGAGGAACCACAGGCACCCCGACACACATCCCCTGGGTTCTGCACTCCCAGCCTAGTCCTACTTCTCACACCTGCCTGGAGGGTGAGCAGGCTCTCAAAATCATGCCATTTTGCAATTAGGACCAGAAATCGCAGCTCCTACCCGAGCTTGTCTTTTTTGATGCAGAACAAAGTTAATCATGGAAAAAGACATCCTTGTTCAGAGCACACACAGGAGGAAGAGCAAGCCATGCCCAGGGAACACCAGTCTGCCCTGACAGTCTGAAGACCAGGCTGATGCACCACCCTGCAGAAGCAGCAAGCTCCTTTGCCTGTCCCTGCTCAAGGTAACTCAACTCTTTCAGCAGGTAATGAGGAGTCTCAGACACTTTGTTCTTCTCCTGGCTCTCCCCAAAGCCTCGCTGCTGCCTTAACTGACAGGAACACAAACACATTTCCTTTTGGCTTAGATCCATGAACGTTTGAGGGGGAGAAAAAAAAAAAGTTAAATTCTGGTGATTAATCACAGCTTTATGGATAGTTCTTATCAGCTCACAGTTAATGGCATCTTTGCTCTCCAGTGAAAGGTTAATAGCTATATCTGCCCAGCATTCATCAGAAATAGAATCTATCTAATCTCCAGATTAAATAGGAGGAAGCCAGCAGATGAGCCCAAAGGTGAATCTGCCAAAGGATAAAAGCCACTTGTGAGCTGCTTCAGGGAAGTCTTGAGTAACTGATTGAATGTCAAGGCCTCCATGGCCACCGAAGGAGTCCCACACAAACAGTCGTAAGGATTTTTCTCCCTACAATAATACACAGTAAGATTATTGTGTCGTTTCCCAGGAGCTCTCTAGCAATTAACCTCCTCACCCACCATTCAACATAGAGAACATTTACTTGTCCTCTACAGCTTAAGTGTCTCACCTGCAATGAGATCCCATCTCATGCTCCAGCTGCCTAGACTGTGACTCTTCCTGTTTCACCATCATTCAGTTACCTTCACCTTAATGAACTCGCCCAAAACATCCCCATGACAAAACATCCCATACCCAGCCCCTCCCAATCTAAGCAGTCTCAAAGAAATGAATCCTTCTGTTCTCACCCTTCCTTATTCCTTTGCTATGTCATGTCAGAAAGTGTTTAAAATTGTTCTATCAGCCACAATTAATAAATTTGGTTTATACTCTAAATTCCCACCTCTTTTCTGTTTGTGTCACATGCTTCTCCCCTGCAGCCTTCTCACACTTGCTCTCTCTCACCATCATGCTTTCTCATCCTCTGAAGGGGCAGCAGAATTGATATTCTCCAGGCACCATTCTCTGTGGGCACCCACACTTGGTCATGCTCATCTTTGCGTGGACTGATGCTCATTGCATCCCCAGGGACTCTCTACCTGCTGCCCAGAGTCACAATGCATGGATCATGTATTTGCTTCATGGTTGTAGTTCTTGGAGGACAGCCTAGAAAAACTTGGTTTTAATTTTTTTAATAGAGCATAATGGTTCCTATTGAATTTCTCCTTCACAAGCACACTGGCACAAACAGGAAAGCAGAGCCAGGGCACACGTTTCACTTCACTGCACAACACTGAGCAGCTGTTAGCACTGGCGTCCATGGAGTCTGTTGGTAGAGAATACTTACTTCACAATCAGTTCAGCTACAAACATCTAATGCAACACTCACAGCATGCCCTGTTCCTCAGGGAGGCTAATTCTGGGCTTAGCCTGTGAGACACGTAACTCCTGCCTATGTCCACTGGCATAACTACACAGATCAAGTGGCATAACACCAAGTTCTTAAAGCCTCCATACTCCTGCTTCCCCTCTCCCCAATTCTCCTGTTTTTTTCACAAACTCCTAATGAAGAGGGAACAAAGCTGTATAAGCATTTCATATTTACCACATATACTGAAGGACAGGTTACAGACTAAGCACTCCTGCAAGCTTTACTCTAGAGTTCAGGCAAAACAAGCTTTGGCTGCTTGCAAGTCCCAAATCTGCTTTTTTCCTGGCTCGGGTCTCTCACACACTGCTTCTCCACAAGGCAGACAACTTCCCGCTGCTGCTTCTTTATTGCAGAACCTTCTATAAAGGAAGAAGCATGAAAATAATGGAGAGAAGCACAGAACGAGGCAAGGACAAATGACATCAACAGCTGTACGAGAAAAGCTACCTTTATGAACCATAAAACAGAATGGAGGGTTTATTCATTCTGAAAGTAGTATCTGCTAGGCAATTTCACAGTAAAGACATTATTGCATGCATCCGAACAGTGTGTGCAACGCAGTGTACAAAGAACTGCTGGTTTATGGCAGTTTGAAGAAAACAGGATTGAGGCAATACAGTTAATGTTTTGAAAAGAACAATTAGGAGTACCATGAACACGAGGTTTGCTTGCTGGCATCAACATATCCTGAGAAGAGCAGCAGAGTTGAGGTCACTGACACAAAATTATGCCCCATACAACAACAAAAAATTACCTCCAGAGACATTAATCCTGTCCCCACAGCAGTTCATCACAACAGCGCTGTGTATTGATGAGGAAGGACTGCTTCTGGCTCTGCCATAAGCAGAGCAGTGACTTCACATGGGACTAGGGCACACTTATCAAAGCTGGGGCCTCAAATTTGTAGTGTAAGGGTCTTCAGTTAGGGGGGCCCAATTTTGTCAATTTTAGCCTTAACTTCTTCATTTTTTGCAACTGTCAATTAAGGCATCTACTTGCACCACAGTATTCTCAGATGAGCTATTACTTTTCCAAAGGACCTTGGAAATCCTGGGCTGAGCTGCATACAGACAGGCAGGACATGCCACCGGCACTCCTCACAACAAGCACTTCATGCACTGGATTCTCTCCCTAGGACACCTCTAACTTGCGAAGCTAAAGCTAGTTTAGTCAATAAGGTCAGCAACAGCACTCCTGGGGGAAACTACTGCTCATCATAAGGATTTCTGCAGGAGCCTAGTCTGGCATGTGACATTTGTATGACTTTCACTGACAACACGCTGATTTGGAGTGCAGATCTTTCTCCTCAGCAGTACACTGCTGGGTACCTCTGCTTCAGTCTCACTCTGCAGGCTTTGTTCTGGGCCTCATCCACACCAACAGTTCATCGGCTGCACACTGTAGCTCTCAGAGGGGAACATTTGGCAATTAAACCAGAACTCAGTCCTCTCTCACCACTACAAGCATGCCACAGAACTTTCCTTTCCCACCAAACCCCAAACCACTAACCGGCCCTGCAAATGGCCAACAATAGCTTTTACTCTTGATTGCCTTTTGGGTCTCTTGGGTTTTCTCTGCCAGATGAGCCAACACACGGCAAGGAGGCATTCACATCTGCAAATCAAGTTCCTACTGGGAGTCAGAGCCATGATTTCCAACCATTCAGCATTTAAAAATTAGTAAGGACAAGCAGGGTGTCCCTCCCACACTAATCAGTCCTTCAAGGGAAGGATAAAGAGCAGTCTTCAGATGGACACTGCTGAGCTGGCCAATTCCTTGCTGCTAAGTTGCTGCTCAGCCATCTGCAGGCGACAGGGAAGCATCTGCGAAGTGATTGTAGTCATGGTTTGAGTCCCAGATTTCTATCCACCTAAGAAAGAATGAACAGTTAGAGCCTACGAAGGCACACTGGGATGTCACTGAATGAAGTGAGTTTTAAAGTTTCAAAGGAACAGGACAAAATGACCCTGCCAGGAGCAGTTGCAGTTCTACTGCAAATCCCAACACATTCTTTCTCCCAGGACTTACCAGGGGATTTGCTTTCTATCATACATAACTTTTGCTTTAATTATTAAAGAAACGACAGGAAGCGAGGCTGCTAAGAGAGCTCCATCTCTTCCATAAAGGAGGACTTTCAAATTCAACTCAAGATTTTGGATTCCACTCTGAGGGTGGAGTGAGACTTTTACGCACTTTGAATGTCAGCAGCTACATTACTCGGGCTGCAGGTTTATCGCTAGGGTTCAGATGCCAGAAGAAACGGACCTGCACCTCTGCTTACAGGGGCACTAAATACCCTCTCATAAGTGTAACTGAAAATATGCCTTAAAAACTGTGAGCCTCGATCCCAAGTAGAGTAAATAGTATTTATCATATTACACTTCACAGGTCCTGTGGCAAAGTTTAGAAATTTGAAGTACATTACCCGATAATAGCTGCTGGAATAAGAAGAATTATAGCCCCGAAGAGAAAGGGAAACCCCCTCATGAAGTGCAAGCTGGCAGGGTAGAGAGAGTTGAACACTCCTGTAGCCACAAGTGAACACAGCCCTTCCACACAGGCAACAGATGCAAAGAGTGCACCTGGAAAAGATACGTAAGAGGTTAACGGTGAGATGGCCCTGCCTGCAAATGTCTTTACCACATCACCTCCTTCAGTGGCATTCTGTGAACCTTTCTAAGGGTTTGCACTTCCCATCAGAAAACTGATGTCTGCATTGTCAAGCATGGTAAGCAAGAGCTGGGAACAGAAATCAGGCATACCGTGCTGGCCTGGCAAGCCAAACCTTGCCAAGCTTAGATTCTCTGTAGCCAGGACCACCTCATTGACCTCCAGAATTTGTATCACCAGAGCTGACCAGCAATATTATACACGAGCTGGATTGTAAATGCTTTAGACAGGGCGTATCTAGATCTGTTTAATGCCAAGCACATCTTATCGCTTGTTAAACATTAAGTACAGCAGAAGACTGCACTTTATAGATTCAGCATCATAAATCTGGTACCAAGTGTGCACCACATTCATTGTAATATAAGAAACAAGCACTGTGCAAAGTCACCTTTCAACCTTTCCCACCTCTGTCTGCCTGCAGAGGTATTCCTGTGCAGCATTCAACAGCAAGTGCAAGCTCACCAAACAAATTACTGGAAGAAAGGCAAATATGCTTTTCCTACAGGTAATCCATGATCTTTCACCATGGTCAATGATACAACCCTGTAACAACACTGGATTTCTTCCTGCAGTAACTGATCTACAGAAAAGAGTCATGGTCAGGCAAATCACAATTTTCTGCTCATTATATAACCCATTTTAATTCTTGCTCCTGATAAAAGTTTTGGAAACGAACAGATGAATGAACGAGCTGTTCCTGAGCTTGAATGCAATACTTTTCATCTTGCATTTCTTCTCTTGTTCTCATCTTGAAAAACGTAGCAAATCTAAATAGATGAAAACTGACAATTATTCTGAAAAAATAAAATGTTACTCTGGGCCTGAGGGTAAATGCAGGAGTCCAAAGGAGCTAGGGATGTCCTAACCTCCCGAAGCAGTTTGGTTTCAATATTTCATGAGACAGTGTTTAAGGACCTGGCTTAAGCATAGTGGCTAACTCCTTACCCTGTTCCGTCTCACCGACCAGCTTGGAGAGCTTGGCTCTGATGACTGGAGTGGCTGCCATTGAAAGGAACAGAATCCCATAACCTGTAAGCAAGATACAGCACATTAGGGAAAGCTCAGCTGAAAAACAAAGTCTTCAAAGTCAATCCCAGATATATGTGGTTCCAGGGGGTTTCTCCCTGTTGTATTTAGACCCAAATCATTCTCCTGCATCGCACAATGTATGTTAGTCTGTGTCTGCAGCATAATACAGCTACTGGGAAACTTAATAGCCTGGGAACTATACAGTTGCACTTTCAACTTCAGTGTTGGGCCAACTTTGCTGTTAGCAAGCCACAGTTTTGTTGGTACATGGGCTGAAACGGAGGCAGAACTTCCTCCACATGCTTGAATTCACAGAAGCACACTGCCCTCCTCCATCTATTGGCACCTCTAAGCTAAGAGCCCAAGATATAGGGATTTAAGAACATGGCATCACCTGTAAACATCAGTGGTGTTGTAGCAGCAAGAGAAATCACCACCAGTCCAGAAATATTGGAGATCAATCCTATCTCTGCCACCCAGGTGTCTTCAAGGCAGAGCTGCAGCAGCCGCAGCCCTCCCAGGCTGCTCAGGTAAGCCAGGTAACTGGCAGCTGAGCCATACCCAATGAGGTCAGCAGCCCAGCAGAGAGGGGAGCCAAGCTCATACAAAACAAAGAGGTCCTTGGTTCCAAAATGTACCGTGACAAGAAGAAAGAAAGCCAGGGAGTAAAGGGCAAGCTTCCACCTGGAGATCAAGTGTTCTGGGGCCGTGTACAGCCTGTAGACAGCCTTGTAATGACTAAGGGTGAACAGCTTGGCTGGTTTCCGCTGCTTCACCGATTCCTGAAGACAGAAAGCAGCATAGAGAGCGGCAGCAAGACTGGCAGCAAACACAAGCCAAAAGGGGTTGATGTACCCCTGAGCCTTGCGCCACTGGCCGCCGCCGATGCTGGCCAGCATGCCTGCAATGCCTAGGCACGCCTCGAGGACGGCAACGCGAAATGTCCGTGTGTGTTTGTCACTGGTGTCAGCCACATAGGCGAAGCAGCTGGCCAGGATCAGGTTGTAGTCTCCCATGAGGCCGCTCAAAACGCGTCCAAGGAGAAAGTAGGCAACGTGCAGCTGCAGGTACATGACGAGAAGATAGATGGCCGCTTGCATGGCCATACCCACTGCCGGCAGGATGAGCGATGGACGGCGGCCCACGCTGTCGCTCCATGGTCCGAAGAGAGTCACGGAGAAGAGACCAACGAAGAAGCCTCCCAGGTTGATGTAGAGGTTCCAGCGGGAGACCAGCGCTTCTACCTCCTGCAAGAGAAAAAGGCACCTGAGGCCCGGGGCCGGCAGCACCCAACACCGCCCCGGAGCTCCCCGGGAGGCGGCGGCACCCCCACTCCCCGACCTGCCGCAGGGGGTCGTCGGCGGGGCTGCCGTTCCCGCAGCCGGCGGGGCTGCTGGCGTTGGGGCCGCTGTAGCCGCTCTCGGCCCCCAGCCGGTCCCAGAGGTACTGGGTGGCGAGCGGGCCCTGCAGGCCGAGGGACAGGGTGGCCAGGAAGAGGAGCGGCTCGGCGGCGGGCAGCGGCGGACAGCGGCGGGCGGGCAGCGGTGGCGGCGGCGGCGACGGCGGCAGCGCGGCGGCCATGACGGCGGGAGGCGGAGGAGCGGCGCGCCCCGCCCCAGGAGCCGGTAGCCGCCCGGTGGGAAGCGGCGGGGGGGGGCGGGACGGCTGTCGGTCGTCCTTCTGCCAAAGGAGGAAGGGACCCGCTCGCCGCTTGCCTCACCAGCCATGAGACCAGGCATTCCTGCTGCGTACGGAGCTTTCAACCCCGCTTGTGCCGTTTACTGACAGTTAAAGGAATTGAAGCGTAAAACGTGATTTATTTTTTCTTGCCTCCAAAGAAAAAGATATAATCAACATTTTAAATGCACTAGGATCTGAGAAATGTGGTAGTTAGCAACGTGTAATCGCTTCTATAAAGTCAGAGCGCATTAGAAAATACCTCTGTTTCTAAAGGACAAAATAACTTGCAGACAGTTAGACACAAGGGCTCCTGTCTGTGCTGTTAGGTTTCCGCTTAGGTTTGGTCTGCCTCGAAGAGCAGATCAGTAAGCAAAGGCCAAGTTGTTCTTTAAATTCAAAGAACACAATTCAGAGTTTTAGATTAACCCGTTTATATAAACTAGAGTAGTTCCAAACTAATGTAAATGGGCATCACTCCTTCGACACCATTGCGGGAGTGTTAATGGACTTCGAGTGAAGCTCTACCAAATCCCTCTGAAGACATAAACCATTCATTTTGCAGTAACACATGTACAGAGCTCATTTATAGCATCTTTGAAAGTAAGAGGACTCATATAGCAGTGGACAGAGTTGCTGTGGATGTGCTGCTTCTAAAGAAGAGGCACGATTCATTACCTGAGGTCCTTCGGCGCTGTTACTTCCATCCCATAGGCAAGATTGCCGCTGGAAGCTGACCTTCGTCTTACAGAGATGTGAAAACGAGAGGTTTCCTTTTAGATTTTGATTGCAACTTTAGGACATAAGAGTAGAAAGTAGAAAAATTACTTTGTTGTTGGCCGATTTTGTCACTCCACCTTTTTGGACACTAATTCAACATTAAGTGGATGCAAAATTGGGGCGGGGGGGTAGAATTCATTTGAAAGCTCTTTCTCCTTCTTTTTGTACCAAGGGTGAAATGCTAAAGCTCAGGATTGGCAGTTATTTAACTTGAAGCTTCTTCTTGTGAGCAATGTGCCTAAGTCAGGCTTGCAAGAGAGCTGTGAGTTTGCAGCTCTGACACCTGAAACCTCACTGTTTTTCAATCATAGGCATGTTACTGAAAGAAAACAAGCCCCAGCAGAAAAGGGATGACAAATAGCAGAAGCTCTTTGTGGAGCTGACATTGGATGACCTAACGTCTGTGCTTCTCTCTCTCTCTGCTTGAGTAAGCTATAAACAGAGCTGTGACAATTTATACCAATAAAATGAAAATGTTATCATCATTATCTGAAGTATGTGCTTGCATAATCTACCAAATAAAGACGTCAAAGTGACATTAACAAGACACTCCTTTTGGAATAAAAAACTTCAATTCCATTCTGGCATATTTACAGAACCAAGTAATTCACCGCTTATATTTCGGAAATTTCTTGCAACTGGGAAAAGAATTGCTGGTAATTTCCCAGTAGCATTTTTTTTCCCCCAAATACAGCCTGCAAGCTACCAAAGGGGTGCCTGTAAACCTGCAAGATCAGAAAGGTGAAAAAAAATAGCCCTATGCCTGCAAAGTGATGCACTGTAGCCAAAGTTTCCCAATGCACTGAGTTGTAACAGGCCATGTCAGAAAGTTCCCTCTTTGGCCCTAAGCCTTTCTTATCATAGAATGGTTTAGGTTGGAAAAGACCTTTACGATCATTGAGTCCAAACATTAACCAAAC
Organism: Phaethon aethereus; assembly: GCF_964289735.1. Classification (NCBI taxonomy): domain Eukaryota; kingdom Metazoa; phylum Chordata; class Aves; order Phaethontiformes; family Phaethontidae; genus Phaethon; species Phaethon aethereus. The sequence continues at coordinate 5,873,428 of NC_138595.1, read as the reverse complement.
ACTGCCAAGTCCACCACTAAACCATGTCCCTCAGTGCCACATGTACACACCTTTTAAATACCTCCAGGGATGGTGACTCAACCACTTCCCCGGGCAGCCTGTTCCAACACATGACAACTGTTTCGATGAAGAAATTTTTCCTAATATCCCATCTAAGCCTCCCCTGGTGCAAATTCAGGCCATTTCCTCTCATCCTATCGCTTGTTACTTGGGAGAAGAGACCAACACCCACCTCACCACAACCCCCTTTCAGGTAGTTGTGGAGAGCGATAAGGTCTCCCCTCAGCCTCCTCTCCTCCAGGCTAGAGAACCCCAGTCCCCTCAGCCACTCCTCATAAGACTTGTTCTCCAGACCCCTCACCAGCTTTGTTGCCCTTCTCTGGACATGCTCCAGCACCTCAGTATCTTTCTTGTAGTGAGGGGCCCAAAACTGAACACAGGATTCAAGGTGCGGCCTCACCAGTGCTGAGTATAGGGGGACGATCACTTCCCTACTCCTGCTGGCCACGCTATTTCTGATACAGGCCAGGATGCTGTTGGCCTTCTTGGCCACCTGGGCACACTGCCAGCTTCTATTCAGATGGCTGTTGACCAACACCCCCAGGTCCTTTTCCGCTGGGCACCTTTCCAGCCACTCTTCCCCAAGCCTGTAGCATTGAATGGGGTTGTTGTAAGCCATGTGCAGGACCCAGCACTGAGCCTCACTGAACCTCATACAATTGACCTCGACCCATCAATCCAGCCTGTCCAGATCCCTCTGTAGAACCTTCCTACCCTCAAGCAGATCAACACTCCCACCCAACTTGGTGTCATTTGCAAACTCACTATGGGTGCACTTGATCCCCTCCTCCAGATCATTGAAAAAGATACTAAACAGAAGTGGCTCCACTACTGAGCCCCTGGGAACACCACTTGTGACTGGTTGCCAACTGAATTGAACTCCATTCACCACAACTCTCTGGGCTTTTTTACTCAGCGAAGCATATGCCCACCCAAGCCATAAGCAGCCGGTTTCTCCAAGAGAACGCTGTGGGAAATGGTGTCAAAGGCTTTACCAAAGCCCAGGTAAACAATGTCCATAGCCTTTCCCTCATCCATTAAGTGGGTCACCTTGTCATAGGAGGAGATCAGGTTAGTCAAGCAGGACCTGCCTTTCATAAATCCATGCTGACTGGGCCTGATTACCTGGTTGTCCTCTACATGCCATGCGATGACACTCAAGATGAGCTGCTCCATAAACTTCCCCAGCACCGAGGTCAGACTGACAGGCCTGTAGTTCCCCAGATCCTCCTTCTGGCCCTCCTTGTAAATGGGCGTCACGTCTGCTAACCTCCAGTCAACTGGGACCTTCCTAGTTAGCCAGGACTGCTGATAAATGATGGAAAGCAGATTGGTGAGCACTTCTGTGAGCTGCCTCAGTACCCTTGTGTGGATCCCATCCAGCCCCATGGACTTGTGTGAGTCTAAGTGGTGTAGTAGGTCGCTATCTGTTTCCCTGTGGATTATGGGGGCTTCATTCTGCTCCCTCTCCCTGTCTTCTAGCTCAGGGGGCCAGGTACCTGGAGAATGACTGGTCTTACTTGTTAAAGACTGAGGCAAAGAAGGCATTAAGTACCTCAGCCTTTTCCTCAGCCTTTGTCACTACGTTTCCCCTCACATCCAATAAAGGATGGAGATTTTCCTTAGCCCTCCTTTTGTTGACCATGTATTTATAGAAACATTTTTTATTGTCTTTTATGGCAGTACACAGATTAAGTTCTACTCGGGCTTTGGCCCTTCTAGTTTTCTCCCTGCATAACCTCATGACATCCTTGTAGTCCTCCTGAGTTGCCTGCCCCTTCTTCCAAAGTTCATAAACTCTTTTTTTTTTTCTTTTTTTCTGAGTTCCAGCCAAAGCTCTCTGTTCAGCCAGGCTGGTCTTCTTCCCTGCTGGCTCAGCTTTCAGCACATGGGAACAGCTTGCTCATGTGCCTCTAAGATTTCCTTCTTGAAGAATGTCCAGCTTTCCTGGACTCTTTTGCCCTTCAGGACTGCCTCCCAAGGGACTCTGTCAACCAGGCCCCTAAACAGGCCAAAGCCTGCTCTCCAGAAGTCCAAGGTATCTTATAACACAGTGGGCTGCCATGTGGGAGGAACTCAGTTCTGACCATACTTTAACATTTCCCCTATTGTTCTTTGAGTAGAAGAGCACAGAATTGTCATGAGGGTCATCCTTGGACTGCATAAAGATGGGTGCCCCTGCTCTCAGGTGGTAAGGACTGTAAGTCCCTTTCTGAATGGGGACTGGAAGTGGCATTTGGGGACAGGAGCTCTGCTCTACTGGATTTTGCTAGCCAAAGAATTTCTGAGTGGGTACGATGATGTTTATATAACATTTTGTGTAGATGTTTCTAATCTCTATATTTGAGTTTTACAGATGCAGATGTGTTTTTCAGTACACTTTTTAAATTTTTAAAACAATTTTTAACCTATTATGGAGGGAGACATTTCTCGTTTTTATGGTAGGAATAAGAGTACCTATTCAAAGAAGGCATTATTAAAGACCGAAACATTAATATTATTTAAACAAAGCATAGGTCATTTCAGGATGCTTTTAATAAACCTACTTGGTCCATAAGGAGTTAATTCTCTCCTGGATTTATCAGTTATCAGGAAGATTGTCTTAAGAAAGTTCCTGGTCTGACACTCTTCTGCTATCCCCTCCCTTCTTTGTTCTCTTCCTTCTTTCTCCGATTACTGTTCCAAAAACAACACCCAACCTCCTCAGGTCAACGGTTAATATTCCCGAGTGTTTATATAGTCTCCAGCAGCAGACCTCAGGCCCTTCAGCACTGGGCTAGCTCCAGCACCATGGCTGGCTTCTTGCAGATGACCCTAGCCTTCAGGAAATACCTGATCATAGTGTTTGTACCCCTTTTGTTTCTTCCTCTGCCTCTGGCTGTTCCTACCAAGGTAAGAACTTTTTAAATTGAATTTGAGAGCCAAATCTCCAAATCTCTCCTTAGAGTTGTTCCTTTTAAGTGACAGAGCTGAAGAGAACATACAGATTCTTTCTCAGAGGCACTTCATTTATTGCTTGAAGATCTTTTTGTTCTGAGCAGACCCCTTTGACAACTGATAGTGGAGGAATATAAAAGCAATAGGGCATAGATGGATGAACAGATACATCTGTGATTGCATATTCTAGAAGAATGCTCAGTGACATGCAATTTTTTAACTTTTGCTTTGTGTCTAACTGATTTAGCAAAGGACTTTCTATGCTGAAGCTCATATGTGTGAACCAAAGTTACAATCTAAGGCTCAGTTTTAATCCCCCTTTTGATGTTCTAAAAGCATGCAGTCCACACCCTCTTTTAATTTTTTCTTTGTTGTTGTTGTTGCCAGATAGAAGAGGCATTTTTCTTAGTCAGATGGACAAGGCATTCTGATACATAAGGGCAAAATAATATGTACTTCACTCTTTTTTTTAGCATATACCTGTAAGAATCTTCCCAAACAATGATTTAAAATTTAAAATGTCAAGTTTTGGAAGACACCTTGCTTAGGATTCCTTCAGAAAAAGTTAACTACAAAAACCTGTAGTAGTGGGACAGGTATTTCTGAGACATTGATCATTTAAATACAGCACCCTGAGCAGGAAGACTGCCAGTGTTCTGCTTCTTCACCCTGGCTTATTTCTCCCACTCCCAATCTCTTCATGCAGACAGATCTAATCTCTGGTCTTCAGGTCTCTTGCTACAGTCCCAGCATCATTAAATAGATAGTTCCAATCAACCTCTCCTGTCACTGCTCTTTGGCTGTCAAGTCCTAGCTCTTTCCTCTCGTCTCTGCCTGCCTGTCTCCCAATCTCTGCTGACTCCCAGTTTCTAGTCTCCTTTGCCAAGCTTCCCTCTTCACTCCACTAGCTCTTCCCTGTCTTTTTGTGCAGCCTGTCCCAAAGCTTGCTCTTTCTTGCAGCTTCTTTTCTGACTGTTATCAGAGATTCGGAGCTATGATGAGAGTATTGCAAACAAGAATGATAGAGTAGCACTGGCTTGAAGTGATCAGGCATGTCCTCTTATGCCCTTGGGATGCAGATAAAATAGCTTAAACTATCACTTAAAAAGCTCACTAAGAAGAAAAACAGAAAAAGTACTTCTTTGCTAGTTAACTTTCCATAGGCAAAAGAGTTACTGAAGTTAAAAGAGATCTGGATCAGAAAAGTTCTAAGCAGCCAGAAAGAGACAGATTTTTTTTTTTTTTTTTGTCCTGTGGCCACGAGTTCAAACTTACTTGCTAGAGTCATTGTTACCATACAATAAGTCCCTGGTATTGCCTGTGGAATGATTTGGCAATCTTGGTTCAATTCCTCTTTGAAAATTACTCTCTCTGGTTTCTAAGCAGTCAGCTACAACACAAAAATTTAAAGGGTCCTCGACTTTTCCCTTTGCAGTCTGTAAGAAGATTTCTTGTGTTAAAATTGTGCATCGTGGTACTGCTAAGCAGGAAAAGCTGGTACCTCATCATGCAGAGTCGTAAGCAGACAACTTACAGGATGGAATTCCTCATTTTGCTATTCTGTTGAGCTATTAACCTGTTCTATAATGACATCGCACTGGACACTAAACTATTACAAATGAGAGCAGACAATGTAAGGATTTTGTCCAAAGACAGAGGAATGTCTTTACAGGACAACTGACTGTGCAAAGCCTTATTCCAGCTTTTACTGTGAGCCTGTTCAGAGCAGACTGGAAGAGAACAGCAGCGTGCCTATCATATATGTTCCAAAGCCCTGCTACAGTCTCTCAAAAGGTAGCCACTGGCATCTCTTAATAATAAAAATAGGGAAAAAAGGGATCATCAGAATGGAAAATTGCTTTCAGTGCTTGATAAGATGTATAATTAAGTTTCTTACTGCTTTCATTCAAAAATAAGGCTCAAAAAGGCATCTTCATCTCTTCATGAATCTCTTTAAGCTTTACTTCTCCAATCCTGCTACTTTGGTAATTTACCACCTAGATTGCTATCTTCTTTCCTCCAGACTATTCAGCTCCAATGTTCACCCTTTCCCTTCACCAGCTCTGTAACTTCCATGCCATGTTCAGAAGTCCTGAGCATGTTCTAAAGTATCACAACTTTGATCCTGCCAGCCACTATTCCAGCTCCTGGATTTACTTCTCTCTAATCTAGCCGTTACACTTTCCATTTCTTCATTGTTTTCTCAATAAGCATCACTATATTTTCATTCATACTGTCCAGTATATTTTAGCGGACATCCTTAATCCAAGACCGCACAACCACTTTTTTCTTCCTTTGGATTTGCTGGTGCCCGTTATTGTGCTTGTTCCAAAATGAGGAAGACACTACAACCTGCAATGTTACTTTTCCTTGCTTTCAGCCATATGAAAATCTGTTATGACATGTTATTTTGAATCTTTTTAGCATATGGGGCCGATTTAAATATTTTTACATAAAATTTGGAGTGGTTGTCCAAAGCAGAACCAAATCAATGTTTTCTCAAAAAAAGGAGTAACACGAAATAGGGAATTATCCTTTCTTCAAATAAACAAGTCAAAGCCAGTGGAAGCTGAAACTGGTATGCGACCAGTTTGTCAGTGTGCCTTTCAAAGTCTGTACTAAGCTAAAAATCCAATGAAAAATAGATAAAAGTATTTACAGTACAAGGAATCCATGCTGTTGAGATTAGTTGGGTTCATCTGGGCCAAGTCCTGAAACATGTGGAGAAAAAGGTGGAGAAACCTTGACTGGATCAGTAAGTTTTTCTGCAACTCAAAGACAGGAATATAGAAAAAGAGAACACCACCACCAGCAAAATATAAAGAAGTCTGTGCAGGGACTGCCAATCCATTATCATGAAGGCTTCAAAGTAATGAATTTGTTTCTTTTCCTAAGTTTCTTGTTTTTCCCCATTGGAAGCCCCAATCTTTTCCTCATAGTTCTGACAACGTTGTTGAATAGTTTGTCATTTGATTAGGATCTGCATAGGTAGGAGAATAGACAGGAGAGAAAGACAGAAAATAACCTTTTCCCAAATCCCTTTATCAGGAAATGAATATAATTATGGGCTGTTGCCTTCTCAAAGCCTGAGTGAGATGTACAGTCTGTTCTGATTGCATGTACTCTTCTCCTGTCAGGAGGCCCGATGTGGTTACGTTATCATAGTGATGGCACTGTTTTGGTGCACGGAAGCCTTGCCGTTGGCTGTCACAGCTCTCTTTCCTGTCCTGCTGTTCCCACTAATGAGTATCATGGATTCAACAACAGTAAGAGATCTTACTCTATACATGTTTGCCTATGTATTTATGGGTCAGCTTCTCTTATTATGGGATTATTTCCAGGGTGACTTCCAGCGTGTGTTGCAAAGAGGAAAAAATTGCACTATTGCTCCACAGGGAATCATCTGTCCTCTCCATGGAACAGAACTTGCATGAGCCTAGAGTGGACTCTGGGTGGAGCTGCTAATCTGAAATCAAAGCAAATTCACTGTTTAGATGCAATCCATAGTTGCTGAGTGCTAATGTCTTTGGGATAAGATCCTCCCTCAGAAAGCACCTTCTCTCTAAACATTATCTTCTTGTCACTATTTTTTCTCCTTTGTTCGATGTTACAGGTCTGCAGGGAGTATTTGAAGGACACCAATATGCTTTTTATTGGAGGACTGCTGATGGCCATTGCTATTGAGAATTGGCACCTACACAAGCGTGTTGCTCTGTGGGTCTTGCTTATCACTGGTGTCAGACCAGCCCTGTGAGTAACAGTCATGAAAACACTGTGGGATAAAGGACTTTATGGTGTTAGTTCCTATCTCAGAGTTGCCCGTAGTCTCCTACATTAATCTGCAAATCATAACCTACAAAAACTTTTCTACAGTCCAAGTGAATTAGTGCCTGAGCAAACCTTGAAAATGGGGATCCTTTGATGTGTTACAGGCCTTGTGCCTCTTTTTTGAATTCCAAATGGCTTCAGGTGGAGAAGTAGCAAGAAGAGAGTCAATTCTGAAAAGACAAGGGGGCTGCTAGACTTGTCCAGAAGCACAGCTTTAGACAATCAGGAAAGACTACAGCTGAAACACAGGACATATACTCTCTAGCTGTTATACTGGTTGCAAAGAGAAGAAAAAATATTGGGATGCTTGTTTTGAAAACAACAAATGTTTACCAGACTAGAACTTAAAGATATGCAGAGGCTACACGGCCCTATTTAATTTGTCTCAGATCATAAGAAGAGGGAATACTGAAGGAAATTACAAAGCAATAGAATAAAAATGCATACAAAATAAAGCCCTTTTCATCTAATATATAATCTACATCTCATCTAAAGAATAATTTTGAGACAAATAACATAGTAATACTGAACAAGGATTAGAATTTTATATGAATAAGAAGAGAATCTTTAATGACAAAGTTGGGATAAAATTACAAAAAAGAAATCATCTTCCTTATGACTTAAACTGATTGCCATTTAGGATCAAATTCCATTTGCAATTCCTCTTCAAAATATATTATAATACATTAATATGTGTTACTGAGATGATATGTCTTCCTCTGAAACATGCAGAAAAAGCAGGACACTGACTAGATAAACTGTTTGCTCCAAGATACCAGCTCCACTTTCCTAGTAATAAGAATGTAAAAGCACAATTGGCTGAAATTGCAAAAAGAAAAATTTATGTTAAATCTTACGGTGTCATTTACAAAGCGGACGAGGGCGAGAGGAAGTACTAGATTGCTAAGCATTTTCCAAACCCAGCATTTGTAACCAAAGCTTTGTAACAATAAAGGACATTGCAGTGCTGAGTTCTGAACTGGCTTTTTCAAACTTTTTCATTTCAGACTTCTCATGGGTTTTATGATTGTGACCGCCTTCCTGTCGATGTGGATCAGCAATACCGCCACCACTGCCATGATGGTCCCGATAGCACAAGCGGTGTTGGAACAGTTGCACAAGTCTGAAATGGAGTCTAGCACAGCTGGCCAAGCATCTGAAAACATCAATAAAGCCTTTGAACTGCAGGAAGAGTCAAATAAACCAGATAGCTCCAAAGAAACAGAGGAAAAAGGTGAGAGGGTTACGGGTGTTTTTCTCTTTGGGGTAATGGAGGATGGCATGATGCCTTCTTCACTGTCATTATATATGCTAGCAAATTCTAAAAGAATATACTTAAAGCATCCTGACTGTATCAGACAGCATTTATGAGGCTTTTTCATGAACCAGACAAAAGCATAGTAAGATCTACTGACTTGGCTGAAGTTAGAAATTGAAAATACGAAGAGATGATAACTAAGCAATAAAATATCAAAATGTGTAAATTCTCCATTAGCCAAAGCCTTTACATAAGGCTTGATATTTCCTTAGATATTTATGTTAGTTCCATTATTATTTACTGTGTAACTTATCAGATAATAGGGAATTTCCGAGGGAAAATTTCTGGCCTATTTCATGCCAGAAGGTTAGGGATTAAAATGATCTTTCTAATCCAAAGATACGCAATCATGCAACAACATCTCTTTAGCAGCTGTCTTGCCCTCTACCCACCTTTGAGACAACTCCAGTGTTTCTGAATGTAAATCTCAGTGCCAGCAGTCAGGTGATGGTACAGAACAAGTTACCTTCAGTCCAACTCCTCTGACTCTGTTGTACCTCCCTGAATTCTTGCTTCTCTCCCCTCCATGTGCAGTTCAGACATTGCCCTAGTTCACAGAGAAGTGTCAGCAGTATGTTCAGACTTGATCAAACATTTCAACTTCTCTTCCTCTGAAAAACTGCTCTGTATCAAGACAATCAGTAAAAATGGACAGAAGATCAAAGAATTAACAATGAGGAAATTTGGGTCCTTCAGCGTTGAGTCCATTGTGTCCTAGCCTTGAAATACTGAATTACACAGACACAAGATCTTTTCTTATCAAATCTACCTTCTGTAACTCTTTTGTTCCTGCCTTGGCACCTAGGTAATAGTCATGTCCTGACAGTTGAGGAAGACAAAAAGAGAAATGAAAATCTGCTAGAGGAGAAACACAAGAAATTCTGCAAGGGAATGTCTCTCTGTATCTGTTACTCAGCCAGTATTGGAGGGATTGCAACTCTGACTGGTACAACACCAAATCTGGTACTGCAAGGACAAGTTGATGAGTAAGTCTGGTTGAATTGGGGATTACATACGCTACAGCTGACTTCTAGCCAACACAGAAAGAAATATCAATTTGGTAACTTTGTCGGGAAGTTAGCTTCTCTTCCTTAGAGGCCTCACAGTACCTCTGCTTTTTCTGAATCGTTAATGAAACACAGAAGAGTGCAGAATTTTGGACACTAACAGCCATCTACATTTTACAGGCTCTTTCCTAACAATGGCAATATCATCAACTTTGCCTCTTGGTTCTCCTTTGCTTTCCCCACTATGATCATGTTACTGGTTTTGGCATGGATTTGGCTGCAGATACTGTACTTGGGCTTTAAGTAAGTACCTTTACACACTGTGATACAGCTGAAGGCCTGTTAGCAAGTACTCCTTACATGTTGTAACACAAGTGATACTTTCATTGATGAGCCTATACTTGAAAGTCAGACAGCAAGTGACAAAGTCCTCATATACAACAGAGACTAGCAGAACAGCATACTAAGTATCTGTTAAAATACTGCAACTTTTTCTCCGAGGAAGCTGATCAAATCCCCAAAGCTAAATATACTCTGTAGATGAAAATAGGAAGTTATAACTGCATATAACCTGTTCTGCAGCGTTGCTTTCATGTCCTGAAAGACTGTTGTGCTTCAAACCAGAAAATTGGTTTATACATACAGCTGGTAAATACCTTTGTGATGAGAGTTGCTGCAGACCTAGAGGATTAGTATTGTGCCAGTTCCCAATGCTAATCACCCCATACAACCAGCTTGCATTACCTACCTGTTTAATACTTAGCCTATCACTTTTGTATTATGCCCAACCTCCTTTCTTTTAAATAGAAAGAGCTCTGTAATAACCTGCAATGATACTCTCATCTTCAAATTCCTCCTTTTAAAATTCTCCTTTTCTGTAATTTTAAAAAGCTTGGCAATTATTTACTTCCTGGTGATAGAATCATAGAACGGTTTGGGTTGGAAGGGACTTCAAAGATTATCTAGTTCCAAGCCCCCTGCCATAGGCAGGGACATCTTCCACTAAACCTGGTTGCTCAAAGCCCCATCCAACCTGGCCTTGAACATTCCCAGGGATGGGGCATCCACAACTTCTCTCAGCACACAGCCTTGTCAGTCACACTAACATTGACATTATTTCCCCATGTGGTCAGATAGCATGCCTGTTTATATTTAGATCACAAGCTTTCAAGGGTAGGAAGCTTCTTTTTGATCATCTTGGCAGTATGCAGTACAATGCAGTTACTATCCAACACCTATGGCTGCTGATGCTATGGCAATATTTTTATATATTTTATATATAAATATATATATATAATTTCTACATGCATCTATAAATAAATATATCTAAAAGACAAGATGACCGAGTATAAAATTTTGATTCTTAACTCTGAGATTATCTAACAAATTTCTCTGATATTTCTTGTCCATTTTTTTCTAGTTTTCAGAAGAATTTTGGTTGTGCTGCAAATGCCTCTGCAAAGGCTAAGGAGCAACTGGCCTATGACATTATCAAGGCAGAGGGCAAGAAATTGGGCTCAATGAAATTTGCAGAAATAGCAGTTTCGATCCTCTTCATACTACTGATACTGCTCTGGTTTACAAGAGACCCTGGTTTCATGCCAGGCTGGGCAGCAGCACTTTTGGACAAAAGTGATACAAGGTATCACTACTTCTCCTCACTTTGAATAAAAATTAAATACGTTAGATTTCATAAAAATGAAAGCACGGCTAAACTAAATATTTGACCAATCTATTGCAGCTATGTCACTGATGCTACAGTTGCCATCTTCATCTCAGTTTTGTTGTTCATCATCCCTTCTGACATTTCTAACAATGACAGAGATAAACAACAAACAGGTAAGTTTACTGAAGGCATCAAAAATCAACTGTCAGAACAGGTACACAGGAAGTTTTACATGTTAGATTTACAAAGGAAATTTCAAACATTAAACAAGATTTCAAACTGCTCTTCCTGCATAGCTACAGCTGTATGTTTTAGGTGAGGCAAGGCATATGTCCCATAAAAGTTCTCTGTTTCTTGTAATTTAATGAAGTAGGAAACTCTTATCCCAGCAGTATTCCAGACACTAATGTACACATATGTAAAACCTTCTGAAGCTGGTGTCTTCACGAGAGAATACATGACTTAACAGAAACACATACAGTTCTGCAGATATGTTGCCATACTTTTAACTCACTCTTACCTGTATTCTACTATGCCTTTTGGAGTAGCTACAGATCATTCATTAGTATTTTTGCAAGTCAAGTTTTAAAATCTTTGTTGATGAGGCTCCCATTATTTGCTTTAGGAGATAATTCCACAGTCTACTTGATCTTGCTGACAGAAGTGTTTCCTGACTTTCAGACTAAACTCACCTCCCACCAAGAAGTGCTCCTTTCTTTGCAGAATATAACATGGCTTACAAAACCTTTTTGGATTTTAGGCAGCAAGTCAAAAATCCAAGCACCTCCAGCTCTTTTGGACTGGAAAGTAGTTCACCAGAAAATGCCATGGAACATCGTGTTTCTGCTGGGAGGTGGCTTTGCCTTAGCCAAAGGCAGTGAGGTAACATTCCTGTGCTTACCTGGTATTTGTCTTCCTGGGTGTTTTCCATCTTGCTTTTAATGCATGCTCTCCCAGAACGCAAGAGGGCATGCTGGGAGCACCAAATGCGCATTTCCTCAGCTAGTGGCAGTAGGACAGACTTCACCATCCTTAGGAGGAGTCCTGTGATTAGAACAAACCTTTACTGTTGTTGCCTATGCAACTGGGATGGTACTACCAATCAAGGCAGCATGATTAACTGCATTTCTAGAAAAGTGGATGATTAACAAACTGCCCCAACACATCAAAGGTTCCATTAAATAAAACTTAATTGATGTGGCAAGGATGAAGAGATAATGTGCCCAGGATGGGTCTCCAAACTATTTCAAACAAACTACTTATGTGATTGAAATTAAACTGCTAGAAGACAAATGTAGAGCTAGCTAGAGGACCTTCAGGAGCAGATAAAAACATCTGTCCGACTGAAGGATGTATTGATATACTTCTGCGGGCATCTGCCAGCAGTCCAGTGCTACAAATTATTTTTAAGTAATGACTTAGATGATGGAACAGCCAATACATTTATTAAATCTATAGACAATAAACAAGTTGGAAAAGGCTTCAAGTGCCTGGAATTCTAGTTCAGAATTCAAAGATCGCAATGACCTGTAAAATTGTTTCTAGAAAACAGGGATGCAACTCAATATAGGAAATAGGAAGAAGTATCACAAATGCAAGATGTGGAAATAACAGGATAAGTTTTAACACTGCTCATACACCTTGTTCTAGTCAATATTTTTATCACACAGAATCACAGAATCACTAGGTTGGAAAGGACCTTCAAGATCATCAAGTCCAACCATTAATCCAGCACCACCATGTCCCCTAAACCATGTCCTGAAGCGCCACATCCACACGTTTTTTGAACACTTCCAGAGATGGCGACTCCACCACCTCCCTGGGCAGCCTGTTCCAATGCCTGACCACCCTCTCAGTGAAGAAATTTTTCCTAATATCCAATCTAAACCTCCCCTGGTGCAACTTGAGGCCATTTCCTCTTGTCCTGTCACTAGTTACTTGGGAGAAGAGGCCAACACCCTCGTCGCCACAACCCCCTTTCAGGTAGTTGTAGAGAGCGATAAGGTCTCCTCTCAGCCTCCTCTTCTTCAGACTAAACACCCCCAGTTCCCTCAGCCGCTCCTCATAAGACTTGTGCTCCAGACCCCTCACCATCTTCGTTGCCCTTCTCTGGACACGCTCCAGCACCTCAACATCCTTCTTGTAGTGAGGGGCCCAAAACTGAACACAGGATTCAAGGTGCGGCCTCACCAGTGCTGAGTACAGGGGCACAAGCACTTCCCTACTCCTGCTGGCCACACTATTCCTGATACAGGCCAGGACGCTGTTGGCCTTCTTGGCCACCTGGGCACACTGCCGGCTCATGTTCAGCTGGCTGTCAACCAGCACCCCCAGGTCCCTTTCCGCCGGGCTGCTCTCTAGCCACTCCTCCCCAAGCCTGTAGCATTGCATGGGGTTGTTGTGGCCAAAGTGCAGGACCCTGCACTTGGCCTTATTAAACCTCATACAGTTGGCCTCTGCCCATCGATCCAGCCTGTCCGGATCCCTCTGCAGAGCCCTCCTACCCTCCAGCAGATCAACACTCCCACCCAACTTGGTGTCATCTGCAAACTTACTGAGGGAGCACTCGATTCCCTCATCCAGATCATCAATAAAGATATTGAACAAGACTGGCCCCAGAACCGAGCCCTGGGGAACACTGCTTGTGACCGGCCGCCAGCCGGATTTAACACCGTTCACCACAACTCTCTGGGCTCGGCCATCCAGCCAGTTCCTCACCCAGCAAAGAGTAAAACTGTCTAAGCCACGAGCCGCCAGTTTCTCCAGGAGAATGCTGCGGGAGACGTTGTCAAAGGCTTTACTAAAGTCCAGGTAGACAACGTCCACAGTCTTTCCCTCATCCACTAGAGATTATATTGCTACTGAGAAAAAAAGCAAACAACTGGAAACTATAGGTAGGACCATCATACCCAAGACATGTAAAATATAATCCTTCCACTCAGGACTGGTAAATCCTCAGGTACAGTAATGTATTCAGTTTTGAATATCAGTCTTCAACAACATGTAGGCTATATGAAGAAAGTTTAGAGGAAGGTAGTAAAAATTATCAGATCTCTGTGAAACATGTTTGGAAAAGGAAAGATTCAAAAAATTACACTAATTTATTCTAGAATAAGTAATCAAATACATAAAAGCTGCTGCAGAAAGGGAGATAGTATACTTTTTTATATTCTGATGGTGCTAAAGGGCTTAAATTGCAGCAAAGGAGATTTAGGTTAAGCAGTGGGAAAATGTTCCAACTGTAAAGACAGTTAAGCACTTGAAAAATTATCTGGGCAGATTTTGGAAACTTCTTTGCTAGAGATTTTTAATAACAAGTTTGAAAAACATCTATCAGTAATAATTTAGGTAAAGCTGATCCTGCCCTAGGACAGGGAATTAGACTAGTCCTTTCAAGATAGGTTCCAACCCTCCTGGGAGACAGCACTTTTCAATGTCCGAAGAGACAGGCTGAAGTAACCAAGATATGAAATAGGGAGGACATGAAGAACAGTGGTTGCCAAACCAGTAAGAAAGCAAGCTAGGCCATAATGCATGAAGCAGCAAGACAGGCACAGTTAGGTTATGTTCTCTTGAGAAGCTGAATAATAAAGATGCTCAAACTACAGCCCAGAATATAGGGAAGATGCTGGTATTTTTCAGTGACTGAGAAGGATGAAAGATATGAAAAGCTTCAGATAGTTGATCAAAATCTCAGATAATGTGATGAAATTACATCAAATCATGAGAATATCTGCTAAGATATATGAAAGTATTTTAGAAAGTGAGTTCAAAGATCTTTGTTTAGATTCAAAAAAAAGCCTCAAATATTGATCATGTACAACTAATGGCCTGAACAGAGAAATAATTATTTGCTATCAATAATGTACAGAAAGCAGTTTGTATGAGAACTCGTATAAGAAGGGAAGGTAGAATTGGTATGAGAAATGTAATTGGACTGTGATGTGGCTATTTCTTCTCCAGCCTACTATCTTGACAGACCTCTTTCCACTGTTACAGGAATCTGGTCTGTCTTCATGGTTAGGTAGCAAGCTGACTCCTCTGCAGCAAATCCCTCATCCTGCTATTGCTCTCCTGTTGTGTCTCCTCATTGCCACTTTCACTGAGTGCACCAGCAATGTGGCCACCACTACTCTCTTCCTCCCTATTCTGGCTTCAATGGTAAGTTCCAGTGTTTCAAAATACTCTTGTAAGAACAGTTTTCAACTCTTCTCCAAGCATACATCTGTTCAAGCACTGGTTTGTGTATCCAATCAGGAATACAAGACTTAAAATATACATATATGTACATGCATGCATATATATTCACACACACTGTGCTTAGTTCAACCTTTCTAAAATCATTGCTGGTGAAAAGTAAAGGGATTAAATTCATTGGCATATTAGACTTTGCCTTCTGGCCTAAACAACCTCATGAGGTCACTGCCAGCTGTACTTGTTTTTTCCTATTTGTTCTGCACAGAGACAGCAACAGCAGCAGCATTTGCTTCCCTGCAACATTCCATTACTGTATTTCACTCCGACCACTAACCTTCCAGAAGCCTCTGAAGGTGATAGCATTAGTCAAGCTGTATGACCTAATTCAGACTTCTGCATTTCCACATGAGATTCCTGTTGCTGGGGTAGACATAGTTCTGCAGTGTGAAAAGCTGGTTCCAGATAGAAACTGGAATAAGCTCCACCAAAATCTTTTTGCATAGGCCACAGAGTCCAGCTAACCCCTAAACTGATCCACTCACCTTCAGAGCTTGGGCAGTTTCCTCTGATAATTCAATTTTGTTCTTAACCACTTTGAAGCCACTCCACATTTTTTCCTGGTTTTAGAGTTGAACACAACCCTTATTGTTAATTTATACTGCAGCAGTGATCAGATTCCACAATGAAAAACACAACGCACTGACCACAAAATCAATTCTTGCATTTGCTGCATAAAGACATCGGCTAAAAGTTTCTAAAGCAGAACAAAAATATGAGTGGGTGCAGTGTTTGTGAAAGAACAAGATTTCTGACACTGATACAATCAGTCATCTGCCAAAAGATTTCTATGCATTTTTGTATATCAAAACCATCATCTTTGCTTTCCCTTCTTGCATAGGCTGAAGCGATCTGCCTCAATCCACTCTATGTCATGCTGCCCTGTACACTTTCTGCATCGTTGGCATTCATGCTCCCAGTGGCCACTCCTCCTAATGCCATTGTCTTCTCATATGGACAGCTCAAGGTTATAGATATGGTGAGCAAAAGCGCATTCTTTTCAGAATTTTCATCACTAGTTTTGATCTTTCCTTTTTCTAATATTGGCTCTTTTTGGAAGAGTGTTAGAAAACTCACTGTACTGAGCTTATGTCAAATGGAAAGAACAACATACATGTGTGAATTAGTAAAGGGTCACACTGACTCTAATATATAATCAGAGCCTTATAAAGATGCTATTGAGCTTTTAAAAAACAGCCACAGCTTCTTCAAGATGTTCCAACAAGAGCTTGCTGTCAATGAGAAATGGCAATGTCTAACTGTTCAAAAAGCCCAAATGTAGATCATAGGGATGTCAAAGAGCCCTGTCATCTGGACAGTCCTTCTGCAGAGACTAGGAAGCCTAGCACATCTCACTAGGCTGCCCTGATGCCCTTTCTCACTATGTTAAGAAAAGACAGACAAAGATGCCATGTCTCTTGATAACTTTTCTAATTTATAATGGATCCAAGAAGAAATCCAAAGTAACATTAGAGACAGATGCCAGGTCAGAAGAGAAAGTCCTAGATAAGTGGATTAAAAGGATTTCAGAACTTCTAGTTTAAGAGTTTTATCTAATGGAAATTCATTTTCCACTAATACAAATTATGTTTGTGAAGAAAACCAGCTTAAATGTAATTTGATGGAGTTGTGAAAAAAGGCCAAAGAGAAAATCTAACCGTATAAACAATCCTAATCCGCAAGGAAGGAAAAAAAAGCACTCACTTCAACTAATAACCTGCCTCTTTTCTAATTCTAGGCCAAAGCTGGGTTTGTACTCAACATTTTAGGAGTTCTGACGATAACTCTAGCCATCAACACCTGGGCTTCATCTCTGTTCCAACTGCAAACTTTCCCATCTTGGGCAAACAGGACAGGTACATGCCCATAATATGGAGAGGCACAGGAACCAACAACTGCTTCTGTTAGAGCTGCAATGAGAGCAAGACTATCATCTACACAAGTTTTGCTGAGGCAGTGGTTAAAAGGCCTGTTCTGTGGAAATGGACAAGCCACCTACGAGCAAAATCATTCAGTTGATAATTAAATTGCCTAACAGTGTTGTTTAGCAGGCAATTTTCTTACCCCAACAGTAAGATGAGGTAAACTTTGGCTTTTCAACTGTTCCAGGTATCTTTAGATTTTTTGTCTCTGCAGGGGTAGATTTTCCCCAAGCACTAGCTCCATTGCTTTTCAAGATCCACCTGTAAAGTCTGAAATCTGCAGTGAGAAAACACAGAGAGGGGTGTATACAAAAGCAAGGAGAGAGACTATACGTACCTGATTTCATGCATATGTCTGTGTATTGTCACAACTAATATGAATATTCACCTGTATATGAGTCCACTTCAGGACATGGTTTAGTGGGCATGGTGGTGTTGGGTTGATGGTTGGACTTGATGATCTTAAAGGTCTTTTCCAACCTTAATGATTCTGTGATACAGGCCTCTGAATATATGTTCAAAATGTACATGATTGTTATATACTCTATGGGCATTCACAGCAAGGCATGTGTTGTGTAATTACAGACAGATCACATACTGTGTTGTGGTGTAGCCCCAGCCAGCAACTAAGTCCCACATAGCCACTCACTTGCCTCCCCCTCCAAGGTGGGACGGGAGAGACAATTAGAAAAAAACCTCATTGGCTGTGATAAAAACACTTTAAGGAAGAGGAAATAATAATAACAATATTACTGATAAAGGAATATACAAAACCAAGTGATGCACAATGCAACAAGCGCTCACCACCTGGTGATTGATAGGCCGTCCTCAAGCAGTGATTCCCGCCCCCCAGCCAACTCCAGTTTTATACACTGAGCATGACGTTACACGATCAGGAATATCCCTTGGGCCAGTCTGGGTCAGTGTCCTGGCTGTGGCCCCTCTCACCTGCTTGCACACCTCCCCGCTGGCAGAGCATGGGAAGCTGAAAAGTCCTTGACTGAGTATAAGCACTACAACTACTTAACAACAACTAAAAACATCAGTGTGTTATCAACATTATTCTTGTACTAAATTGGGAACACACCACTATATCAACTATTAGGAAGAAAATTAACTCTATCCCAGAAAAAAACAGGACATACTGTCAGCCTGTTCTGTTAGTTTGAAACATATTTATTTGCAGTCTATTTATTATGAATGTAAAAGACCATTTTTTCCTAGAATATCTGTCCTATTGTTATTTATGTAAGATTACAGCCTGCCAGGTCATGATAAGAATAGCAATATGTTCTTGAGAAGGGGAGAATCCCTGCGTCCTAAAATATATATGATTAAAGATTTTTTTTATGTACCCCCCGTCTTACGGAGATTTTTCCTATTATATATCACTGCTTCTACTTCTGTCCTCCATGTATTAACTACCTGTCTGTGTGCTTCCTTAAAATATCTTGAAATAATCAGAGGAGTTAGCATAATTTATTTTCTTTTATTGTTAAAGTATTAATTACTTTATTATTAAGAGTCCAATTTTCTTAGACTCTCAAAACCAAGATCTTCTTTTTCAAAAGCCTTTAATACTGTTAAATATTTAATCCCTCTTCTGCTGGAACTGACTTTGAGTAGCATATAGACTCCTAATGACCAAACTGACAAAGGTACTGGAATATCCAAAGTCATTCTGCCAAATCAAGCACTTAGTACCATAAAGGAGGCCGGGTTCAGACACATCAGTTAAACAATACGTGCCCCTGAACTTTGCACCAAATGCTTTGTTCTGTTGTTGCCTGCCTTCATTTTGCACAAAGTCTGTTGCATTTCTGAAATCCCACTTGAACTGTACTGGTTCAATGAGAGCGAACATGAGTGAATTTCACTCTAAAATAGCATGCACGCTCTTCAAAAATCTTTCTTCTTCCTTTCTCTATCCTAGTTATTAGAAGACTAGGACAAAGCACATTGTACATTTGATTTATAAAATGTTAGAATTCACTGACCTACAATACTTTCTTTCTGGTTCCAACCGTCAAGGCAATTCTGGTATCTGCTGATCATTGATTCCGTTTGCACTGATAGCTTCATTGGCCTGGCAAGCACAGTTGCTTTGGAAAATCAGTGTCTCAGAAAGAACAGTCTGGAATTAACCCTTCGGTGGCTTTGAAAGATAGTGTTTTGATTTGATATGTGATAGGGATCCAATAGAATATCCACAGCACAAGATGGAAGAACATTATTCTCTTTTGCTAATGAGCTCCTGTGTAATTGATTTCAGTCACATAATGACTTGCTCAGGTCACTGCTAAACCACCCACCTTCTTTCCCTTTGCATTTACCTCTATCAAATAACATCCAAACTGTCCAAATACTTTTATTACCCTGCTCATCCTGTATGTGAGTACCTAGCAAAATGGCAAACTCAAGCAGATGATTTGCTGCGAACCTCTCCCTTCTTTTCTTTTGTTTACAGCATCAGGGCACTGTGCACAGCTTTTGTTTGCTTTTTGTTTTCTTTGAAATACTGGCACATAGTTTACATGTCCTTCCAAATTACTGCTTAGCTAAGCAGGAAATGTTGAATTCTTATAACATTTCCCATCAGTCTCTCCTTCCAGCCCTTTAAAACTGTGTTATGATTCTTTGAAGTCTTTTCTATTAGTCTACATTATTCAGAGGCTGTGGTGTGCATAAGTACATGCAGGAGCACAGGTGCAATCTTTATGGCAATCTCAAGAAGAAAGAAGAGAGACATCAAGTAGCACAGAGTGTCATAGGGCCAATGCAATAATGCTGGGTGTTCCATGTTCATTAGCATGTATGAGTATATAAAGGTTAGAGACTTACCAGAAAATGGCTGCAGCGAAAGTTACTCAAGGGATACACAAATGCCCAGCTTCCAGAAGATGACAGATGAAAAGCTGTAATCTGTAGACAGAGAAGAAAAGCTAACAATAATACCAGGACATAAGGAGAATGGCAAATTTCAATAGTTCCCACCTTGAAGTGACGGTAGTAGCAAGTATGCACTGGGCAGTTTATTGCCTTGGGTGTGTCTGAGTGCAGGACTAGTTGAAGTACAGCTAAATATAGTGTGCTTGTGCAAAAACCAGTAACACTATTAAAAATGTTCATAATTTTCTAAGCAAAGCAGGTAGAAAGTGTTTCTAAGCCCCATTATTACACAGATCACCTTTGAAGGGTGGTTCCCCATTATGTTTCCAGATATTGCCCTGAAGGAGTGGCTCTATTTCCCATTGTGTGATCAAATTTCACAATCTTCTGTGAAACTGCCAGCTCAGCACCTGTTGTAGTTAGGTGTGATTGCCAATGCAGCTCTTCATTTCAGAGTTGACACTAAGTTTGTTTTACATAAGAGTTGTAAGTGATAAATTTGTTAATGAGAAGGGGATGTCTGCCTTCTTGCCTGCATTCTCTAAAAAGCAAGTGCTCTACAAAACCACAAAATACAGGTTTCCCACAGTATATGCCAGTGAGTAAGTGGGTGACTCGCAGTCACCTCCTCCATTTTCCCTGGAGTTATGGTGCTGTCTTGCCTTGCCTTGCCCAGACACACGCACACACACACGCACACACACACAAGTTCTACAGGCACATACATGTACACCTAAGACAATATGAAGGACTTACCTTGGTAAACATATACGTTTCTGCAACACATGACCACACCAGAAAAACAGATTAATTTTAAGCAGGCTAATACAACAATGAACATAGCTTACATTTGAGAAAGGCACTTCATCATAAACATCTTGACAGAAATTTGTAAAGTGTCATGTAAGTGATGCAAGGGTCACTTCATCAAGCACTGAAATCATAAACAGACTTAACAGAACACATGACAATTTTAAAGCCAAAACAGGATAAAGCCAGCATGTGTTTCTAATGCTGAAGTTGGTTTGAAGAAACCAAAAATTTGCTCCCGGTCACTTAAAAGCTATTAAAATGAACTTTAAGGAATCTTTGTTGCATAGCACTGAAACCTTGAAATATATCTAAATCTTACAATTTAATTCCTTAGCTTTCATTAAAAAAAAAAAGCTTTAAAGGAAGCCTTATCATATAACAGACATGAAATAATTTTCAAAAAGATGAAAAAATACCTTCAGAAAACAAAATACAAACCGACAGAACATGAAGGTCCTGTGTTTTATCCAACAGTCATCAGCATATATGTAAATACGGACCTTTCTCCAGAAGCTGTAAGAGCAGTTCCACTCTCATCCCTGGAGGTAATTCCTCCCTCAGATAACTATGGTATGTGGGCAGTAGTTTGCACCTTAGTGCAAAAATCCAACTCTCTCCAGTTAGCATATTTGTTCTAAGAATACAACTCTTGGCACTCAATTAGCATGTTGGTTTTTAGTGTTTGCAAAGGCAGAAACAGAGTTTAGAATTTCTGCAATGATGAATAACCAGGTAAAGAACAGAAAGTAGAAACAGAAGGACTTAGGAAATATGTAACTTTAAATCATCAAGGAATTTCACAAGCCTCAATTTTCCAACACGGAACCAATAAAACTATTTACAACTTGATTCACTGAACTTTATGATTTGAGTTAGTTAATGACCAAGGTGCCAAAGTCTGGAAATGAAGTGGTTTGAATACACTAATCACCTGGTGTCCAAAATAACAACTGTTTAATAGAACTTAATCACTACTGTCAATGCTGTGCATTTTCTCCTATTAAAGAAACATTTAATATTATTTAGTCTTTAATCATATTAACAGACCGAAAACATCAAGTTGCTGTTCAGGATGTACAGATGCTCTTGCAATGTGCCATCTAGTGGCTGCAGACACTTCACCAGGGCAGGCCCAAAATTCCTAAATCCAGGCCAAGCACCTAGTCTGGTCTTGATCTTCCTCAGAAAACATCCTTAAATAGCTAAGGAGAAAGTAATGGAGCAAGAGGAACACTTCTCAAAGGCAGTGCATGACAGCATATCTCCAAAATTAGAAGTACATTAATCAACCCAGTTAAATAAAAATTGATTGAAATTGTCAAAAAGGAAAAAAACAAACCACAAATTGACTTGAAAATAGAGAAGGGACAGAATGGTTAATTCAAGGGTTCAATGCTTATTTATCGTTATGCATGATTTAGATCAGACCAGATGCAACTGCTTCAAAGTTCAGACCTTGTAGGTCTATATAAGGTATCAAGATAGATATCAAGCATTCGTTGTGACTACTTTCAGATGGCACTGTACTTGAAATATTAAGTATGATCAACTAAAACATCAAAACTTTACTCTGCTTCAAGTTGATACTATTCAGCCAACTTCAGATTAGTATTAAGGTTCTCTTGCCAACCTAGCAGCATTACAGGAATTTCCTCATTTCCCTTGATCTCTGTCCAGTCTATGAGAAGCAGAGCAATTTCAAGTTTTCCCAATACCTGCCACTGGGACCTAGGGCTTTCCATTCTTTGGAAGGGAAGGGAAAGCCCTAAGACACCAGATTTCATTAATTCTGCTGATTACAGAGCTTCTAATTTCTTTCTATAAAGCAAAAGGAAAAGTGGTCAGAGTTGTCCGTGAAACTAATGTCCATATTAATATGGAATTGCACAATGTCAGAAGGGCAAGTTGTGTGCAAAAGCAGAAGGGGAATACAGTCTCGGTACAGTTATCTGTTATGGCACCAGTTTTCCTGGTTGCCTGTCAAGGGGATCCTTGACAGTGAGTAGTGGTTATTCTGGAGCAGTTGTAGCAACTGCAAAGGGAAAGTCACATTTCCCTTTTTGCTGTAGGACTATCCTGATGAGACTTGCTAGAAAATTCAAAAGGATCCTCTTTATTTTTAAGATGTCTGTCACCTGAAGGGAATTTGAATTTTCCTCCTTATTCTTACCTCTGGCAATATCATTCCTGCCACATGAAACATGCAATCATAAATCATTTGTCTGCATTGCAGATAACACAGTTGTACAATGCAAGCTTCCTCACACCTGTGCTTTTTCTTTTCTCCTTAGACCTAAGCAAGCGGTGTTGTGGTATCAAGAGCTACAACCGGTACTAAAGAAATAGCAGTCTCAGAAGATACTGCCTAGGCAATCTGAAATAATCTTTGTAATTCCTTTAGTGTTACATCTTTATCCAGGCTACACAGAAAATAGTAACATCATCAGAATTTGTTCAGATGACTTTCAGAGACTGGACTGCTCAATGTAACTTGAAAGCTTAAGGATGAAGACAGAACAGTTTTTCCTCTAATTAGTGGCGAAAGCCAATGACCACAGCTAGTGCTACAGTCCTTCTGGATAGTCACAACAGAAAGATCAGTGAATGGCACAGAAAAAGCAAACTCTATTTTCATGCTCGTACATTATCTCTTAATTTAAGATGCTCTGACAGTTGATAGAAAGCATGGTGTATGGACAAGACAAAAATAAATTTCTGAAATATACTGAGAAAATACTGAAGCGTAGCTGCCAGGGGGGCAGGTTCTCTCTGCCATCCTGGCTCCAGAAACAAGTCTTTCTCCCCAGTGTACACGGGGTATGTGGAAGTGCAGGAGTTCATACTCTATGTTTCTGTATTTTGGCAGAGATACTATAAGGAAAAAAAAAATAGCTTATTAGCCTAGAAGAAAAATCTTTGATCTGTTTACACTGTAACCACACACCTGTATCTCAGAAATATGAGACAATTGATGGGGAAAGGGGAGGGGACTGACATCTTTAGTTTCCTCTGCACCAGGTGCAGTCAAGTATGTAATATCTTTCTAGCCACTATTTTGAATCAGTGCCACTTTTGGCCTACTGTACCTGCTGAACAGCCCCTGCAGGGAATGACTCCAAAACATGCCCATGCTCTCTGCTCCAGCAGGATCAGTTCTTACCTGGAGCCCTGGCGGGTGCATGCATAAGTCAGCCAAATCCTGAAACCATTCTAGCACAGCTGCAGTTCCTCCAAGTCACAGAGAGACAAAAACACTAAATTTTGTACTGAACGTTTGTATCAATTCATTTTCCTTACAGGATGCACCACTTAGTTTCCTGTTGCTGCCAGTTTACATTCCATTTTTACAGGACATAAATGTGGCATTAAGGAAGATGGTTGTCTTGTCACAATGCAGCCACATCATAAAACATCAAGGTAGGGGACAGGGACAGAGCTGGACAAGACTGTCCCGTCTCCTCAGTTCCTTGAACTAAAGCATAATACAGTAAAATCCAGTTGGATTAACAGTAACAAATCTAAGTGTCTGGTTCTCCTGAATATGATTGATTGATATTCCTGGGCAAACAGGGAAGAAGCAAAGAGGCTTATATATAAAATAACAAATTGATTTTTTTTTTTTTTACAAGAACAACTTTCTTTGTATCATGTGAATGACAGACAAACATGTTTCATGTTTGTTCAGATAGTAGCCACATGCCTAAGGACAAAATAGCTGTTATTGCAAAACTGATTACGAGACCAACATACCGCTGGCCATGAATATAGTAAATTTATTTCCTAGCTCTATTTCTTTTGAATTACTGTCTTCTCTTTAGGAATAGTGTGACATGAAATCATTCAGTATTTACTGAAGCAGAATAAGCAGCGTAAAACTGTTTAAGAAAGTATGTTTTGCCACACGATACATGACCAAGCAAAAGGCATGACATGCTTTATCAACAGCTCTTTACAGATAGTGAGGGGTGGAACTGGACTGTGCTGCTCATAAGGGACAGCATGGTACTGCATTAGCCCATGCTGAAATATACATAGTATTTGTATCATTTTTTTTTTCTTGTATCTGACTGCATGCAACCCTACAAACCAGAGAGAGCAAAATCTCTATTTTTAGGAACTTACATCTTCATTGGGAAAGGAATATTTAGCATTCTTTGGTGGTGATTAACATGAACTCTGAGTTAGGGATTATAAATAGGATGAGTCTTTAATTTACACAACAAGTAGAGTAATAAAGATTAGAGGAAAGAGCTTGAGAGGGAGGGAGATACCTTTGTATCTAACTTAGGCTGCTAACACACTCTAGTTACAATTGGTCTCACAACAAAATCTTTCAAGAGTCAGTATGTTTCAGCTTAAGATTTAAAAATAGCCAAGTGCCGTATGTACCATGTTAGCACAAAGAATCATCAAACACATACTACAGCAGAATGTCTGTTTTTTCTTTAAATCTTACTCAGGTTATTTATTGTCATGAAAGAAGTACCTCCATCTTTGGCAGTTGTAAAAATATCATGCATGGCACCACCTGCCAGACTAATAACAATAATTAGAAATGTAATAAACTGTTCATTGGCAAGGTAACAAATTGTCTTATCCTTTGAAAGTCACACTGGCCTGAGGCAATTCCTTACAGACATTCGCCACTGATGTCACAAGAGCCTGAGTGAAAAGCATACAGTGCAGAAAAACAAGAGAGGAAAAAAAATAAGAAAGGAAAAAAAAACACTGACAAAGAGACATTCAAGCAATGTAGAGTAGCTGCAGCGTATTCTCATTTTACTGAACAAACCATTAAAACTAATGACTTAGAGTTGACAGTGAAGGTGAACCAGTCCTTTTGGACTACAAAACCTTACAGACTGGAGTGTTTGGAGATTCACATGAACTCATAATATTTGCTCAAGAAGATAAAACATTTTTTACTGAATTTAGAATGAAAACTTCACTTGCAATTATTTCTTTTTATGCTCCTTAATTCTTTTCATCTTTTGTACAATGATCTTCCAAAAATAATTTGCACTGAATACCTTCTATAGTGGGTTACTCTGACTCTTGTATCTCACATGTCTAATTTAAAATCTGGCAATCTGAGATCAATATTTCTTTCTCACTGAAGCTCCTCTAAGTGCTAAAGCAATCTTGATTTTTCTGCCAGATAGGAATTAATGGCCTGTTCAGGATTTTTACCTCCCATTATAACTTTCCATTTGAACAGACCACATAATTTCACATTACTTGTTTTCTAAGAGTGTTTAAAATCATCCTCAGCAATGAAAACGTGGTTTCATATTTTCATGACCTTATAATGTTTATGCCCCCTCTTCCATGCAATATGTTTTATCTCTAAAAATCCACTTTCCATTTCTGAAATGTAAAAGCCATCCAGAAATCTGTGAACATAAAATCTTTGCTTCAGTCCATGCCCTTCCTCACCCATCTTCTAGAATATATGCAGGCATTCAAGAGAACACACTACCGGTTCTATGCTTACACAGAACTGAAGAGAAGAAAATCAAGTCATAAATGCTGCATAAGCACTTCTTTCTGAGGCTTCTGATGATTTCACAGTCCCAGTAAGTCATCTAGGAGGGGCCCATGCCAGGCAGCAGCCTGCTTTTGTTCTTTGCTTTGTACTAAGAAGGGAGGGACATTGCTGAGGTACAACACTTTGAGTATTTATATGATTCATTCCTTCTTTCATTGAATCATTTTCTAGTTTCTAAGATAATACCTCTGGGATGATTTCAACTGCTCTTTGCGGAAGCACAAGGTTTTATGTTTTCCACTATTGTGTGTGAAGATAAAGATGAAGGAATGATTGCCCAAGCCAAGATGTGAAAAGGTTTTGGACAGGATGGGGGAAATCTCTCTCATACAGTTCTGATTACTGACCTGATGGCTCTAAAGTCTTGCGTACAGGAGCTAGGAAGGTCAGCTCAGAACCCTGACTAACAGTGAAGTATAGCTCCATAATCTTCCCACTGAATGTGCTGCACATTTCCTCAAATCCAAGCAATGCCCTAGACTGTGTCAAGTAATTCATCCCAGGCTGTGTTTGCATTAAAATTGGTTAGGAAAACCCAAGTATGCTCATCCTTATGAATATCCCAGGTAAATTCTTCACACTTTTTCTTTCTGTTTCAAAATCCATACAATAATAGCTGGTAGAATTTCAGATAAAACCTTGGAGTGGTGCTATTAAGCACCTGTGAGTTTTGCCAATAAATACTGCAGATATAACTGTGTTCTCTTAATAAGCGTATAAGAAACTCATGTTTGAAGAACTAAATTTGAGTTGTATTCCTAAAACAGTTTTTTCTGCAATACAACTCTACTAATCCTGTTTTTGTATCTGTATTTCTCACATTAATATTGTCAGTGTATTTCGGGAAGCTTGGGACAAATGTTCCCCCAAAGTCTATGGAAGTGGAGAAACGCTAAAAGGGCGTGCATGTGTTGGCACTAGCCGCTTATGGAGCACTGTAGTTAGGAACATGCAAGCACACTCCAAGAAAGGAAGAAGACAGACCAGTTGTACTGGTTATTAGACATGGTTAAGGGGCTAAAAAAAAAAAACAAAAAACCAAAAACCAAACCAACACACACACTTCTGCCAAGCCAGTTATAAGAAGATAATCATGTGCTAGTCTAAGCCTCTGGCAGAAGTAAAACACTGTTAGCTGTCTTCTAGTTAGCTAAATAGCAATCATCCTGTTTAGAACCAATCATGTCACTAACTGGTTAGAAACTTCGTTAAAGGTTGTGGTACAGAGAAGGTGTACTGTTCTATCTCTAGCTGCAGTATTCCTAAACTTTTACAGAAAATATGTTGAACAAGGCAAATACAAAAGCAATATTCCAGTTCTTAGCAAATTCATAAGATTTTTGGAAGGGATACAGGAGGTTCTGCAAGCTGAGAAGTACGGCAGGTTCTGAGTGCACTCCACTGTTCTGAGCACTACACGAGAGATCCTCAAACAATTCAAAACAGATTCTCTTCAGCTGTTGTAAAGGAATCGTGCAAGAATACAATGTGTTTCATCTTGAGTTGCAGAGTAAGTACAGTAAATTGCTAAAATGCTCATCTGTACCACAAAGCAACATCACATGTCATTCACAAACAAATGTTGTTTCTAAGCTCTGTCACAGCTCCAGAAAGGATGCTGCATGTTCATGCTAGAATGTCAGCAAGGAGGAACAGACCAGAAAATAGCCTGAGAACTAAAAGATGCACACTATTTGGGGTAGGTGTGGGTTATTCAACACCTTTGAAATCATCTTGCAGCTTAAAATAAATGGAAAATAAAAAGAGCAGGCAGCAAGCCTTAGAAGCAATAATATGAAGTAATGTATGAGTGATCATTTCATTGCTTATGCCTTAACGCTAAGTGGCCAAACCTGCATAACATATTCAAAATCATGAATGTGACAGGATTGGGTTTGGAAGACTCATACAGTTCAAAGGCCTCACTTGTAGCTCCACATGTTCTTGAAACTCCCACAGTCCCTCAGGGCCTTAAAACCTGAATGCAATAGCATCCTCCTTTGAATCTCATGTGGTCTGACCTTTAGAAAGTCCTATTTAGATAGAGGAGTTAGAGGTGACTAGACAGAGGATCAGCCAACTGTTCTTTTCTCTCCAGTACCAATAACCAAAGTTTCCAGTGCCGTTGTCAGGTGGCTTAATGAAACACTTCCAGGATTCAGTCATTTGTCTTCTGACATTGGCCACACTCTTCTTGAGTCACTCATTCTTGACTTTGACAGAGAAGGCACTCATCAAATTACTGCACTCTGGTAACTGATGTAAAGTAGACTTTTTCCTTATTATTGTCATGTCACCAAAACTCCCCCAATAGCCTTGTTCTGCACAACTGTGTTGTTAGAACCCTGGCAGCCAAAAATGAAGAAGCCATAAGACCAAATAAAGACAGCCTGCCAACCTACCACTTATCCAGCAGCTTCAGGCTAGGAAAGTTTTCTCTCGTTATGTTAACCTTGTAACAAAATAAGGGAATAAAATCACAAAAGACTCTTTCTGAAGTGCAATGTCAACAAAAAAGAGAAAGTTGACAGAATGCTGCCAACTCTTCACAAATTACATTTTGTGAGAAGAGAAGAAAGTTTATTTTTCATTACAGGACATTTCAACCTGATTCCAAGGTCTGAAACTGTACACATATACAGTGATGAGCTCCAAGGAGGAATGAGCATTCCTCCCTGAGGACAGGACAAAGGTCCAGCTGCCCTGGAATGATACAGGGTCCTAAACATGGCATATGATACTGAATAGATATAAGGAACAAATAACTAAGCACATGACAAAAACCTGTGAGGAGAATCAGAGTTTATTACTCTATTAGCCCAATATCTCTGTCTTAGATTAACTATCTAATTCCTATACTGAAAGTTGCATACTAATAGCTGTCTTGTCAAAAAAGCAAAACAAAACATATTGCTAGATGACACAATGACTATAACACGTGTCTAGATCACCTACCTGAATTTCACCTAGAGCAGAAAGGCACAGAGTCAAGTCTAACACCACATCTTGAGCTCATCCTCATTTCTAAAGTAACAAAACAACAATAGCTTATAGTGGCTGTCACATTGCTACAGATGCTATGCTTTATAGGAAACGCTATATGACTGATCGGGAAACAATATTTCATATATAATAATGGTTCTCTATATTTTAATTTAAGATTAAACAATTAACAACCAGAAAGTTCTGCAAATGCCAGTAAAAGAGCATCTTATATGGGCGTGCCAGATTTGGAAGCTATAATTCAGATGTCCCTGGTGAATTTTATCCTTCAGTCTTCCATCTGAATACTGCAACTCACAGCTTTTCTAAGCTATAACAATGATAGGGTAAAAGACAGATATATTCTGTCAAGAGAAAAGCTCAGAAGGGAATGAGAATGATACTCTCTTAAATATATCAAAAGTTAAAATCATTAAGTTCAGTTTACCAGTGTGTTTTTCTAAACACTTTAAACCACCAGATAAATGCACTTGGAATTATTTCTTAGGGACAAAAATGGGCTGAAGTGTATGTAGGTTAAACCAAGGTGTGTATTCCCTAGGGATATCTCAGAAGATAAAAAGCAAACCCTGACTACTATTTAAAGGCAGCACAGCAGACGGTTAAGTTACACCCAGGTGTGTCTTCCCTCAGGTGATCCCAAGGGAGAGATGCTAGGCCACTTTTCCTATTTAATGGTGGCAGAATAGCTGGTTAGATTACGTCTTAAGACATTTTGTAAGCTTATCATCCAAATGTTAGGATACAAAAATTGTAAGCCTACAAAGCTATTTATGATAACAAATACTGCTGCCATCACTGCATAATAAAATATAAACAATGTATTAAAAATAAGCAATTATCCCACTACTAAATTAAGTAAGAATATTTTATCAAAGGAATGAATTTATGTTCTGGTTGGGCACAAAATTAAGCAAGTTCATAGGGAGTACTCCTCACCAACAAAATTCCAGATCAACGAGACAGTTCTTGCAAGTTTTAAATAGCAGGAGGGGTTTATAATGAGGTCAACAGTGGTGTTACATGTAAGGGAGCCTAAGAACATTTTACGTTAAAATTGATCAGATATTCTGAACCAGATACAAAACGTAATGCGCACCTTTCAGCTCAGTTTATCGGTTTCCAGTGCACTGCTTTGAAAAGCACTAGCTAGTCCAGGAAAAAAAAACTTTTGAGACAAGTATCAAACTGTGGAAAATAAGAAGATAATCATATTTTTCCAACTTCTATTACAAAACAACTTCATATACCCCAGATGCCAAAATGTGGGGAAGCAGATCATACAGGATGACACCCCCTAAACGAGGGAAACAAATATGGGAGTGGGCTCTTGAGCCACTCATTCTGGACATCTGACAAAGACACCATGCTGTGTCAGTTATGCAGACTGTCATTTCTTTTCCCTGTGCAGTACTACCTGTTCAGAGGTAACAAACAGCACTGCCCCTTTAGTAATCTTCAACGGTCAGCTCAGTCCTCATTAAAGTAGACAGGAGACATTCCACCTGCTGATATTATTCCTTCAAACTACAGACTCAGTCAAATATCACTGAATTGGTTCCACTGACTTGCATTTTGAATATTTACTTTGCCACTTTGATGGTTGCCATTTATTTTTTTCTCCCAAAAAATGAAAGATCAGATCTGGGAAGAGAATTTAACAGTTTAGAATAGCTGCCAGTACTCCAACTGAACACTTCAGTCTGTCAATAAAAGCTTAGACCAAGAACAGACCTAAAGTTAACTCATTACGAGTCTAGTCTGGATCTGGCAAAACTAAGTTTTTTCTGATGTAAACCTCTCTTCTGTTCATTGCTTGTGGCATATGGCTTCATCTCCTGAAGAACAAACTGTTTTAGTTTAACAAAACCCTTCAAGTCGACTATAACACAGCTGTGAGAAAAAGTTTTAAAAAGTACTGTCTTCAAATTCTACAAAACTATTTTGTGAGTCAAAAGGAGAAACACTACAAAGCAGTACTGCTAGGTGGGCTGTGCTCTTTATGTCCACAAAAGTGGATGCTGATATCAGGCTGTGGCATTGGCAAGAAACAGGAAAAGTCCGCAGCAAATACTGACACCCCCCTTTCCTCTAGGTATTTCCTCCTGATAGTTATCCCAGGAAAGAAGAGATAATGCTTGCCAGTCAGTGGTTCACTTTCATTCAGGATCTTATCTCTGCACGGCAATCGACCTGTGACGCCAGCTCAAGTAAACACACCCAACAAGTTAATGTTGAACTAGCTAACTTAGGTACCAATAACTACATAGCTGCAGCAGTCTGGATTTCAAGGCAGGCTGCAAAGCTCGCTACGGAGACTGGGTTAATAATCAGACCATTAGCCTACTTTGGTTCTGGGCTATTGCAGTTAGCACTTAAGTTACTAACATAAAACCTCTCAGATTTGTCTATCTCAGCCATCAGAGTAAGAACCATAAATTAAGGGTAGTGCAGAATTTGGGAATAATTAAGTAAAGATGTCGAGTGTAGCCCAAACCATCTCAGAATCTTCCCTGCCAGCTTTAGACATGTAACCCTGAGGAACATAAAATGTGAAAGCCCTTGGAAAGGACAAGTAATTATGCAGCACTATCTTTGAGATCTTCCAGACAGGAAAGAGAATATCCACCAACACTCCATGCCCACTATCTCTTCAGGATCCAGCAGATAAATTGACAAAGTCTTCATTTCTAGTATCAGCAGTTCCTGATAGTTCTAATAAAATCAAATTGGCAAACTCTTGATTGGAAATAATTCAGAGGTAAAAACATGGCTTCTCTTCCACCAGTCCTATTATTATGACATGTGGATGCCGTGGTAGATCTTTTCTATCACAAATCTGCATAAAGTATTCTGCAACAGGAATCACAAAAACACTTCATGAATAGCATGAACTTAACATGAATATAAATATGTCCTCCAAAGCAGAGAGCATGTTTTTATCAAAGTTTTAAAACCTTATTCCGTATCTTACCATAATCGTGGGAGATAAACATGGGTGTACCTATACAATAACCTGGGGGCCGCAAAGATGTTTCTACTGTTTTGTGGAATGACGATAATTATATTTAGCACTCATTCAAGGCTTTTCATCTTCAAAGCACTTTACAAACATTAATTAATCCTCACAACACCCTATGAGGTAGGTAAGTATTATTACAGTAGGTGTGATCAGGTTTGTGTAGGGGACTGTAGAGTGTGCACAAAGCCAGGTAAGGGCAGCAGAAATACATATTCCTGCAATTGCACATTTAAACTCATATTCCTCTCTACATATTTGCACACAAAAACCAAACCTCTCCACATAAATATATATACATACATGCCCACACAAATGCATACACTCTTCCAATGTAGGTTTATTTTTATGACTGTGCTAAGGCACTCTTTTGGGGAAGGAATATTACCTTGAGTATACTGGTCTTGTAGTGTTCTTCTCACATTTAAATGGTGCAGCATGTTTTGACATTCTATGGTGGAGCCACAGTTCCTTTCCATGATGACAGTTCAGGCTGTATAAATGTAAGACAGACACCTATTTCTGGTAGCTGAACGCTTTCCGATAGTATGGCAAAATCCATGCCAGGAAAGAGTGTTTTTAATAACCACAGGTGGATAATAGGTTTGCAAAACACAGTAACAGATGAGTATTTGAAATCAAAAGAAAAACAGAGGTTGAGAGGGAGCACTCTCTTTCCAGACAGTTAGAGCTCAATACCTGCCCAACTTCTCTGAAAAATTACCAAGAGAACAAGGTAAAAAAAAAAAACCTGCAGCTTAGTCATATTTGTATTCTTATTAAATGCAGGACTGCCCGAGGCGAACAAGAGCTGATATCATAATTATTGGCTTGCCTAGCCAGCTGCCTTCTCTCACCTGATGTAAGATCAGATCTTTCCAGCCTTTGGAGACTCTGTACCGCTGAGCCTCCACTCTCTCTGCAGGGCTGTTTGAATGACCTAATCCTGTCCTGGAGCAGCAGCACGCCGTTTTGCTTCAGTAAAAAGGTAAGAGGAAACCTCTGACAACTTCATATAGCTTTTTAGAATTCAGCCGTGAAAGCCAAACGGAAGGGGGAGCAGAACTCTTTTGCCTTGGCTCATCTATTTAATCTGAAGTCCCTGAGGCTGACTTTGAAGAACTTCAGTCTGAGGGAAGGGGAAGGTCAGCACCTACATCCCGTTCCTCAGCAACTCCTATAGGTATTTATCAGCCGCGAGTGAGGAGCAGCAAGAGAAGGAGTCAAGAAAACACCAGGTAAGTTAATAGATCCATTGGTCTAGTGGTGGGAGAAATTAAGACTGTAGGTGATTTCCCAAAGGAAAAAAAAATTAGCTCGTCTTGTCTCAGGTGTATACCAGCTTAATCTAAGTTACATTTAGTTCCATAGTTACATAGAAAGCTGAAGGTGTTTACCATTTCGTGGGGAAAAAAAAAAAAGAATTAAATAACAGAAAGACAAGCCAAGAAAAGTATTTCTAAAAAAAGTGGGAAGTCTCATGTCTCACAGATTCATAAGAAATTTATTTCAAACTTTTCCAATGGCGAATCAAAAACTGGGGAAGTTACATGTTTTGAAATCAAGCTTGCTTTTACTGTGGCCTCTGTTTTAAATGTTACTTTTGCCTTGTGTGTTTTGTAGTAGTAGATGAAAACTTTTTTTAGACTTACTCCTATATCGAAAGGTGACTAAAGTGACATCCAGACAGAAGCTAGGATGTGTTAAACTGCAGAAATGACTAAATTTCGAGTACTGCAAATGGAAACTTGTTTCTTATTTCTTTACATGCACAGGAAGTATATCGCTTTCTTTTCACTTCATAGTTTCAAACTGTTAGTTTTCCAGCGAGAAAGGAACTGTTTGTGTTACAAACACAATAATTATCAAACCTATAAATAACAACTAGCCATCATTCACTCTTGGCTCTCCTGCAAATTTACTGGACATCAGATTAAAATGTGGGGAATTAGTTTTTATTCTATAAATGTTTCAGTTTGGTTTATCCAAATCATATGTTTCTATCTTGAATACTGATATGAGCTAGGTTGAACTGGATGAGTTTTAGGCTGAAAAATGCATGTATTTTGTTCATAACTAATTTTGAGCACAGAAGAACAAAAAATATTAAATATATAGAGTGCATATTTCTTAAGGAGTAAAGGATTGTGTACATTGCTTACAGTGATGCCCTGTATTATATATGCAGCCACAAAAATATACAACTAAAGCACATTGTTTACCCTACGTTCTGGCGAGGGGAGACAAACATGGGTAGAAGTAGTATTAATGTAAATGAAATAAGGGATTTACATCCTGGAAATTTGAACATCTACACAACTCAAATGTTAAAGTATAGTGTAAGAAAGTACTAGCTTGTACGTGGACACAGATACTTGTATAATATTGCCGTGTTCCCAGATATAACTGGAGCCACGTGTCAGTTACTGAGATAGGAGTCAGTCGAGTACTCCGTGGAGTAAATGGAAATATCTATATGCCATTGTGATAAGTGCAATACAGGAATCTGCCAGGAACACATGAAGACGCTTGCCATTACTGTAAAACACTGAGCTGAAAGAGGAAAGCATAGAAAGAGGGACATCTACATGAAACAATGTCTTTCTGATCCATTCCTTGTAATAACAGGCTTTTTCTTTTTTAGGAGAATAGCTTGCTGCTCAAATACAGGTTTTGAAGGGGATAATGAGAAAGACACAAAAAAAACCCCCAGAGAATGCACTATGTCTTCTTAGAGCATCTATTTTATAAAAACAGAAACAAAGAAAAAAATAATTGTTTAGGATTTCTGGAAACTAAACATTAACCACAACAACAACATTCTAATCTTTTCGGCCGCAAACTACAGAATTTTAACGTAAGAAGTGGTGTCATGCAGAACTACTTTCAATCATGCAATCCCTCACTAGTTTCATAGGCTGATAAATGACCAAGGACAGGGAGAGAGTAATGCGGCCTCCAAAATATCTGAAATGGAAATTTCCAAGTCCTGCAAAAAATATTGATAATTGATTCACATTAGAACCAAATGGAGCTTTTGATTACAGCCCAGAGTGATCACAGCTAGCTCTGAAGCCAGAAGTTCTGCAGTAATCCATGCAATAAAATTGAAAAGGCATAAAGTTAAAAAAAAAAAAACCACAAAAAAACCCACCCCACCATGTACTTGGCCTTTAAAAGGTTGGGACTCAAAGTACTGAAGATTGTATAATGAAGAATTTTTACATGTACTACTCTGTCCTGCTTATAAACCAATTACAGATGCAAAATATTCTAGCAGCTTACACCTCACTCATGCAGAAAGTTTTGAAGCTGGCTTTTTCTGACTGTGTCCATTGGAAAGTAAGGAAAGTGTTGTTTTGGATGTGGCATCACTGAAACATTGTTTGGTAGGTCAGTGACTATAAGCCATAGAAACAGTAAATGGAGATAACTTCCAAGCAGATCGGATTTACTGTTTGTGGCCATGTCCTCTATTGTTACTTGGAAAGCCTGACCTTTATGATTTGGGTCAAACACATCTCTCTGCTCTCCTGCATCTCAAAAATCATTAGCTCAAAATACAAAGATATTAATTATGGAGATAATAGAGATTAAGCGAGAGGTACAAATGAAATCCTCCTCTCATACATCTGTGAGTATGGCCAGTGCCACATCTTTCCAAGGCAATTCTTTATTTAGGTAAGACTTGAAAGCTATGCAAGGTTTAAAGACACTGGAATACCCTGAATAGGTGCCCACTAATAAACCACCACAGAATGGCATCATTCTGTCTGCCTTAGGAAGCAGAGCTGTGAGGTGCTGCGCTATTGTATCTATTATCACTATTGAATCAATGCCCTAACATGGTGCTAACGACAGGATGCTGCTACTTACATTAAGAACTAAAAGCAAAGTCTTGGCCAGTTCTATTTATCACACTATGCCATTTTTAATAAGATTAGGGAAATAATTAACCCTTTTGCCACATTTCAAATATAAATTCAAGTCATGCCCTCATATTCACAGCCAGCTGCTTACTACTTCCCTAACTGGCTCCTCACCCCATAGAAAAACATCCTGGGTTTTTGTTGTTTTCTTTTTAATCATTTAAGTCCTGTACAACACAGCCCATTTCTTGCACCCCTCTTGTGCAACTAAGTCTCCTGGTCATACATGAGAAACTACCAGTGGTTTCTTCCACAATGCTGAGAAAGCTCAAACCCCTCACTATAATCCAGCATGCCATGCTAGCTAGCTTCTTGCAAACACTCTCTTCCCATGAGGTCTACGTGCCACTATTCTTCCTTCAAATCCACACTCAGAAGAGCCACATATTCCAAGTAACTGAGATAGAATATATTATTTTTTATTTTATTTGGGATGCAAGACCTTTAGAGCTGTCCACAGAACAACGTTACCTTTTGCATTATATAAACAAAATAATGATGCCTGAGATTATTATATGTATTTAGCTAAATTCTCTAACATTTTCAAATGAAACCTGCATTCTTTGTGCCCTGTTAAATGTTGCCAAGTATTGAAGGGAGCTGCTAAACATGTGGTTAGTAAAGTGATCCCTGTATAGCCTTTACAAATCTCAGCAGTGTCTTTTGAGGCTTAGTAAATATATGTAAAATCATTTTAAGATGTTTGGATGAGACAGGGCTACTGCAATCCAGAGCATTATTATCTTTCTGTTGGTGAAGTGCTCAGAAATGAATGAAGCATATAGGGTGAGGTTCCATCAGAGTCATGTAATGAAGCTAAACATGCTGTCATTTTAACCCAATTTGTTTCCCTCTGTACTGCTGCCTCACCAGTTTGTTAGAGCCTCTCAAAGGAGCTCATCTAGTGTCAGCTTACAACTTCCACACCTAGCCCGTACTTTACTCCTGGAATGGGTAGGTATCCCTGCCCTGCAAACTCTTAACTGCTGGTTCAACAGACCTGCCAGGACAGGTCCCTGCAACATTCCCCTCTGTGGGCAAATGGTAGGATGCCAGAAATATTAGACAGGAACCTGTTCTCCCAGGAATGTAAGTAATTCATAGAAGGAAATAATTTACTATTTTCCCAGCTGGAATAATTAAATAGCTAGGCACTGTCCTCCCAAGCTGCAGAAAAGAAGAGCAAATGAGAGGGGGAAAAAAGAGCTGGAATGTCCTTCAATATAAATTCTCTCCCAGACTAAACAACCTTAATTCTGTAAATCTTTCCTCATTAGCCACATTTTCTAGGCCCCTGACCATTCTCACTCCTCTCCTATGAACTCCAGATTGGAGTCCACTGTTTCAAAATGCAGTGACCAAAACTGGACACAAACCTTCAGCTGATACTTTACCAACACCAAGAGGAGTTAAATTCACAAGTCTCACCGAATATACTTCTGGAAGAATCTTATACCAGCTAGCATGTCTGTCTTTTTAATCATGGCATGATGTGGCTGGTTTAGGTTCAGCTTGTAACCCATTAAAACCTCAAGATCTCTTTATACAGAACTGCTACCTAGTCACTTGTTCTCATTCACTAGCTGCAGGTTTACTGTCCCTGCCTAGATGCTGAACTTAGTTATTATTGAAATGCATTTTACTCTCTTCAGATCATTTTTCCTGACTCCATTTCAATATTAATCCTGTCCTCTAAATAGATATGCAAAGCCTTTAATCTTCACACTGTCTACAAATTTGATTAGTGTTCCTCTCCAGTCGATCACACAAGTCATTAGTGAAAATACCAAATAATATCTGACTCTCTAAGAAATCCACTCAAAATACCCTCTCATTCTGACAACACACAGTCAGTAACTACTCTTAACGCTCTACTCCACCCAGCTCTACCCCCTCTCTACTAGAGTTTTATCTAAAATAAATTTTCTTAGTTTCCTTATGAGAACGTCATGGGAGACAGCATAGAAGCCTCATTAATGTCAAGCTCTATTACCTGTACACCTCCTCCTCTTCTTGCAAGGCCAAGGAAGTATACAGGGAAACTACACTGGTATGACAATTTCTTCTTAGCAAATTCATAATGGCTTTTACTTTTGCCTTTTTTCCCTTAGTTTGGTGTTTTGGTATTTTTTTTATTTTGTACTCTTCTGGGAATTAAAGTTAAATCTGCCAGCTGTAATTCCCTCACACTTTCTAGTTTCAAGACAGGCGCTATATTTACCTTCTTTCAGTCGTGCGTTACGGCACTCATACTCAGTGAATCCTCAGAGACAAAGACTTGCAGCTCTGTAGCAATTTCAGCTGATTCTCTAAATTCACTAGAATGAAATTAATTGTGGCCACTGAACCTGAAGATGTGAAAAAAGCCTCAGCCCTGTCCTCTGGGAGGTGAGAACACACGTATTCTTCAATGCATGAGATCAGAGGCAAACATCATTAATATTCCAGAATTTCTCATACTGTGACTTGGCATTGCCCCGTTAGTTTTCCATCGTGCTTTAAGGTCACTAATTAATGTATGCCCTACTTTTCCACCCAGGAATAGATTTGGGCTGGGTTTTTTTTTTCTTTGAAATGCAGAGTGTCTGGAGAGCACCTGATCTACCATATGGGTTTGGGGTCAGCTTTGTGATATCTGAATTCTGTTTTGGTAACAGACTAGAAATGCTATTGTCTAACATCTTTTGTAAGAAACTTTCAAAACACTGAAAAATTATATACTAGGGCAAACATTTTCAAGACTAGCCATTAATGTAAGGTACTCTGTTTAGGATAGCCTACACACAGCCTTTTAAGGTGTTGAGCAATAATATAACTTATTTAAATCTATGGGAATTTACTGTCCATAGGTATGGATCCTTTCAGTACACAGCATAAAATACTTGTACTCTTATGGAAAAACTCTTTGCCTCACAAAATTTTCATTCAGTGGTTAAGACTCACTAGAAATCTAGTAATGGCTTCCTAGATCTCCATTCTCACATAGGTAAGAGTACCCTGCAGCCTAATTTGACATGTGTTGGCTAGGAGTAGTTTTCAGTAGATGAACTTAACAGCCAGAAAACAAATGAGGGACAGCATAATTCAGTCACAAGCATTCTTTTTTCCTCCCTGACCCTATAAAAATACATCAGGAGACTTTTCAACAGGGAAAATAAGCAAGATTTATCAATGCTTAATGTGCAGAGTGGCTCAAAAGGACTGCAAAGGGGACTGCAAAATCTGTCTCAAAATGATGGCGTTCCTTATTGTTCAAAGTCTCCACAGAAAAAATAATTTTTAAATAGATATTCAACAAACATAGGAAAATACCAGGTGTACATAAAGAGAAGGTTTTCCCACATATAAGGACACAGCTGAGCTAAAAGATTTGAGAAAGAATAACAAAGTAAAATTTAAGAGAGAATGAAAAGGTGGAAACTGGAAAGACGCGTATACTGAAACTGAAGGTAGGATGTACCAGGAACTAACTCCTTTAATTTAACAGTATGGATAATCAAGTCTTACCATCATGGAATTCTGAAAAATAAGCATATGATGGATCTATGATCCTTGCTTCTGGTTTTAGATGTTATAAGAATCAAGTTTCCACCTTCATTTCATAAACATCAATGCAAAAATATGTGTTCTTGACAAAAACTGCAATTCTCGTATACTCACTATTCCAGCTGCACTGAGTTTCTCAAAAAATGTAAAATATGCCAAGATTCACAATCAGAAAAGTGATAACTGGATATTTAACTTGGAAAGACAGAAGGAAAGGAATACTTTACAGAAAACCAAATAAAGGAAACCAATATGAAGAATTCTTTTGCCCTAGTTTAGCAGGTCAGATTTGATGATGCGTTCATTACTGATGTTTAATGTTCAAACACGCATGGTTTTTGTAACAGACACAGGCCCTATATTTCCCTGACAGAAGAACCTAGGCACGTGCTTTTTATTTTGTAGCTGTTTTCCTGCTGATACTCTTCTCTCCACTTTAATCTAGCTGACCTGGCATGAGCAGGGGGAGTTGGACTAGATAATCTGAGGTCCCTTCCAGCCTCAGCTTTCCTGTGACGCTGAATCTTTCCAATGGTACTTCTGCTATATAGATCTTGTTATGAATTGGAAACAATAGCTTTGAAAACCAGGCACCTTATAGCTCTGCTCTGCAGACTACCAACCACGGAGAAAAATGGTCTTTGACCATAGCATAAGATCTGCCGTAGGAAGCTACTG
This sequence comes from Phaethon aethereus, assembly GCF_964289735.1. NCBI lineage: Eukaryota > Metazoa > Chordata > Aves > Phaethontiformes > Phaethontidae > Phaethon > Phaethon aethereus. Next base: position 5,833,011 of record NC_138595.1, on the reverse strand, counting down.
TCACCACAAAACAAGTTGACAGAGAGAGCAAAGTATGAGGTTGCTTCCAGTAGCTGACTGGCCTCTTCACCAGCAAAGAATAACTAAGGCTGACAAAAGCTTCTCATATAGAAATTCATTAGATAAAACTAATCCCAAACATAAATCTTCTCCTCAACTATAAAACATGTTCCACACTTCATAACTATTAGCTACTATAATATAAAATTCTGGGTTCAGCTGGAAAAAATATTGAATCAGAGGGCATAAATATGTGAATGCAAATGAGAAAGTCTAAAATAATACATACGTTATTTAATTTCAAGACATTACTTCATGAATAAATATCTAAGAAGTCTCCAAGCAGCATGCTCTTTGTTCAGGACCCTATTTTCCCTTCCTGATGTTTTTTTCATTCCGCTGAATCTGCAACACTATCTTCTGTTCTGCAGTCCCCCAAAATAGCATAGTATTTTAAATATTTAGTCCTATACTTGTTTAGCCAATCTGAAAAAGCTAAAACACTAAAACAAGTGAAAAACTGTATTACACATAGAGGTCTTTAAGAAGAAGGAAAATGTTGAGCTGTTGCTGATATCAATGTTGATATAGATTTCTGGGAGGTTTATAAAATATAAATATACTTTAATACATAAATTCTCTTTCTCTCCTGAAATTACTATTCTGAGGACAGAGTTAGTAATAATATAAAACTCTGCTTCTAGTCCCTTAATGAATATTCTTTATCAGCTGCGCTTTAAGCATTGGAAACAAACACCTATAAAAAGTTTAATTTGCATTATTTTTTATGTATAAGAAAACAGAATGGTTTTTGTAACATGTTTAGTTTTACATCTCTTTCTTTAATGTGGTAATCCCCTTAGATCAGTTAATTATGTTTTATGTATCATTGAAATTTAATATTTTAGGAGAAGAAATGAGCATAGTTTCAACCTCTTTATATTTAGCTACTCTCAAAAATGTAAGATTCCAATTCAATAAAGGAGTAAATGTTTCACACTAAGGGGCGAATTGACAAAATCCCTGTTACAGGGGGCACAAGTTCCCCAGGAAGAATCTCTTGTGCTTCATAAACTGCATGACAATATATGTGCATCAAATGCAACATAAGTACAAGGGAAAAATACAGGACTTAAAGGATTCCTGTTTAATTTTACCCTTTTTCTTGTATCTAATTTTCATCTCTATTAAGAATTCTGTAACAGCATCAAGTATGTAGGTATAATTCAATACACTTGCTTAAATGATGCTTCCTCAATGAAACAGAGACTGTTTATTGCAAAACTGTTTCTGCACACAGAGTTTTTGGTTGTTTGCTGTTTCTGTGAAATTCCTTTCCTTTATTTCATGGGTGTTGTTACCTCATGTTTTGTGGCAAAGGAAATCTCTATTTTCTAAAGTCACGGGGGCCTTCCTACAAGTAAGAGGTGGGGAAGGATACTTATTGTGTAACAGAACTGAATTTCTCCTAAAAAAGCTGTGAACTTCACATTTTCTAGTTTTTGTGCTTTATTTAATCTAGTTTTAATTTTTTTTAATATACTTTGCCATAAGATATGAACCATGATTTGGGACAGAAAGAATTAAAAGTGTATTTGTTGTCTTAGGTATCAGTACAGTAGATATGCATACCCTGAAGGGATCACCTCAGTAGATGGACAGACACACAAACAGATAGAATTTGGAATTTGTTAAGAAACAGTGGAAAGCAGATATGCTATTTTGAATATAAATATAGCTCTTGAAAGAGATCCTCTATTGTTTTAGATATTCATAAAAAGGTCAAAATATTTAAGCGTGGAAAAGACTACTATCATGGCCGCCATTTCTTAGATACTCTATTGATAGAAATTTTTGAGATTTAAGTCCAGAAGAGGTGCATTTAAGCCCCTGAAGAGGGGTATGCATGTCACAAACATGTGCCTTTTATTTTCAGTGCTTTTTGCTGAACACAGAGACCATTAATTACCTAGTACTGCTCTCCTGTTCAGTCAGCTAATGACCAAATAAAAAAATTAATATAAAAGCACCTCAAGTTTCACGAGGTAGATGGACCCGGATGAAAAGTTCATCCTAGATGAACAAATCACGTTCTTTTGAAAAAAGTTTGCATCAAGCATTTAAGTCATGCTGGCTTAAACAATATGCTTTTGAACAACCAGGAATTAAGAGAACTGGGGAAAGAAACTTAGCTTTGTTTTGCTCTTCTTTTAGAAGAAACAGTTTTCACAAAGCTTGAAGAATTTTCCCGAAAGAGTCAAAATAGTTTAAGATGAAGAATTAAATAAAAAAATATATAACTTCAATATAAAATACTTCAAATAAATCAAATAGGTATTCTTGATATTTTTGCTTTTAACAGTAAGGATGCAGTGTTTATGAAACAGGAAAAGACTCTAGGAATGAATTAGGATTGGGAAAACAGGTGGGTGTAGCAGAGGAATGAGTACTTCAGAAAGTGGGTGAAGGGGAAGAACAACCACTGGTCACTTTGCAGTGAAGTGGAGAGAAGGTTAATCAGGTGAATGAACTTTGGTGCAACTTAGTCTGTCAGATATAGCCATATTTACAGTTTTTAGAGACTCTTGTGCTGGTCTTATATCTCATAACTGTAAATAGGGATTTTCAGATCTCTTTTTTCTCCCCTAGGAACTTCCTTTGTAGTTATATTAACAGCAGATATTATGTTTTCCAAGGCTTACAAAGAATGAACATAATCCTCCCCAGGAAGTTTAATGCCTTCATGCACAACTTCTTGTTTTGTACACCATATTAGATTTTCTTTTCTTTCCCCCTCCCCCCTTCTTTTAGTCTTCCTAATTTCAAGTCACTTGTATCTCATCTTGTTCTCAGCAGTTATTCCTTCCTAAAGGATTAGCGTATTTGTATGTTACTCATTTTGCAAAACAATGTCAGGCCATATTTTCTCATAGGGTTCTTTAATCTCCAAACTGTCCCTCTTTTATTCTTCAGTCTGTCTGGCTGTCTCTTGCTCCTCCTGGTATTCCAAAGACAATGCTTTAAATTACAAAACTCAGTTCTCAACTTGATGCTATGGTGTGAATGACTTTGTAGCTTTGGGGGCAAGGAGAGAAGAGTGTGGGGATAATCAGGCATTTGCCTTTTTATTTCTTCACCCTAAATTTTTTTCTCTCTCCTTTTTCCCTAACTAGAGTGTTTGCTTCTGCAGGTACGTAGCTATATGTCTCTGGAAATATGTTACCTTTTACACCACAGAGAATTCATGGCATTGAAACATGAAACATTCTCTGGTTTTATGTGTTTAAAATAGTGTGCAATGCAGTGCACATGATACTGAAAAAACATCCATCCTGGGTGAAACCAAAGGCCCATCTAGCCCAGTATCCTGTTTCCAGCAATGGACAAGACTAAATGCCTGTAGAAAAGCATAGAAACGGCAAACATAGTTTGCAAGTCACAGACCTCTTAAGTCGGAGCTGGTGTCCATCTATTTAATAAGCCACAATGGATTTTCCTTTCCATGAACTTGTCCAGCCAGCACTTGAATGCATACAAGTTTTTACATCTACAGCACTCTGTGGTAGGGGCTTGCACGGCTCAGCTACACACTGTGTAAAGAACCCCTTCATTTTACTAGTTTTGAATCTCCTTCCTACTAGGCTCATCTGATGGGCTGCAGCTGTTGAATTAGAAAAAGACTGCCTTCAGTGCCTGTTGACCCACTCCATGACACTTGTGATTTAATACATCTCTTTCACTCTTTCACCATCACCAATCATCTTTTTTCCAGGCCAAAGCCCACTTACTCATTCCTCATATGGAAGCTGGTACAGACCTTTGATCAGATTTGTGGCCCTTTCCCCAACCTATCCCGTACAACTGTCTCCCTTTTGAGACAGGGAGAACCAAACCAGCACGCTGTTCAAGATGACAATGCGTCATGGTTTTATACTGTGGAAAAAATGTTTATCTGTCTGTTCTGGTTTTCCCTCACAATTCTTAACATTTGACTTTGCTTTTGTGATTGCTATTATCATTGAGCTGACATCTTCATGGAACCATCCATCATTGCTCTTTCCTGAGTTTTAATGATCAGCTAAATGCCCTTTCTGTTTTGTTTTAAAAAAGGAAGTTAGGATTGCATTTTGGCAAACAATGTTTTTGTGCTTCTCTTTCAGTTTACCTATAAGGTTAAATGCCCCGTCACCGAATTTCATAATGTCTTTTTGCTGTTCCTCCCACTAATCTTCATCATAACTATGCAGAATAACAGTATCACCTGCAAATTTTGTCATGGTGCTTTTCATCTCTTTTTCCAGGTTGTTTGTGAATGCATTAAGCAACACAAAGCCTCAGCAGACCCCTAAAGATCATCCTCAGCACTGGTGACCTCCTTCCTTGTGAAAACTGATCACTCGCCTTTACCTTTCATTTTCTATCTTTTAACCAAATACTTATCCATGCAAAGACCTTTTCTGTGGATATCCAGGATCTCAGTGTATATTTAGTTTCCTTAAAACCTTGCAATGAAGCATCTTGTAAAAAAAGCATCTTGTAAAAAACTCTTTCTGATAACCTAAACAAATTATCACCCCGATTTCCGCAGTATACCTGTTTGAAATACTTTAACATGCTACCCTGTATTGACTGCTGCACATATAAAAAGTAAAACTTAAGTTTTGTGGACAGAAAGGCTATTACTAGGACTGGAGGGTGGGTTCCCTCCCAAGAATTAAATGCCATTCTCCATTACTTGTTCCTCCATCTTTACTACTTTATATGCAACATTTTTCATGCATGCCTAGGAATAGGTGTCAGCAGAATACATCACTCCGAATCAGCTGTGCTTCTATGAGCTAGTTGAATTAGTTACTAGTTGCTAGGTGCATGCTGAAAGACCTTTGATCTTAAGAAGTCAAAGTAGGAGGTTGAGTCTTGGGGGGTTTTTTTGGTTTTTCTTTTCAAAGGTTTCCCCAAAAACTAAAGGCTTGAACTAGCGCTGCATTACTTCTGACTGCATACAATTTCTTTTCTCCACTAAGTGTCTTAGAGGTCAGTGTAACCTAGACTGCATAACCCAGACTAAACATATAAAACAAGTACAAACTGAAGTTTGCACTGATTCAGTTTAATTCAATGTAAAACTAACAGAAACTGTTCCAATGAAAACTGTAACTTCCAGCAGCTTTGCCTGCTAACATTAACAACTCAAAACAGGTGATAACAGGTGAAATTCCCTTTTGTATACATGTATTGTTGTCAGACATTTCTAAAGCAAAAACTCCAAAGACACTTCAGTTAAATAGTCCCTGAACTTGGTTATCTGTGTCTCTGCTGCTTCTCTACTTAACACATCACTGCTCAGTGAATCAGTCATTCAAAGGTTTTTGTTTTCTGTTTTAACATACTCAGCTTACGACTGTGCAAATAAGATTCCCAAATCCATTCCTCAGATCAAATAAAGGTAATTACAGAGCTTACTGTGGGCGATTCCCAGTGGGAGGGTGGGAGTGGCCACGGGTGGGGCTGCAAGGTGAATACTGTACATGCACAACAGAGAAAATGGGAATGTACCACACCCATCATAAAACATGCTGCCACAGCCAGCAACAGAAACCATTAGGGTGGATCATCATACACACCTTCTCATAAAGACAGAAAGATGGCATGAGATCCCAAGATGAACTCCCAAGTCACAGGGAGATGAGCATGACTCATTGAGAGAGAAAAGGAACGTAAAACAAATTATGAGACTACTGAAGGATCTATGCCATGTGTCCCCCACGATTCCCCTACATGATGTTCCCCAAAGAGGATTAATAGGGTACACCCCATTGCATACAGCCCTTAAGCTATTAATAGGTAATTCGTGGGAACAGCTTACTATTAATCACGTTTATTGCACTAGCACATAAGAAGCAAGGAACAGGGCCACAACATGTTATACATTGGGTACAGAGTAGCTGACAATTCCCGACCCATATTAGTTATTATATCATTCAGTGGTTCTCACATTTTTTGAAACATGAACCAATCTCATCTCTTAGCATTGCCTTTAAAACCAACTGACATTTGCCTTTCAATTAAAATTTAATGGTGAACTCTAAAAAAAGAGATCTTATAGTACATGTTGTGGATAGCCTGTCGATCACTTTGGAAACCAAGAACGAGAACAGCCAGAGTAGAAGAGAAAGGGATATATTGGAATATATCAAAAGAACTAATAACATGATAAGAGAAAGTAAAGTGACATAAATTTTCATTGCAGGGAAAGGAAAGAAAAGAGGATGGATAAAGAAATACTTAGAAGGAGACAACCTACATAATGATAGGAGAAAGGGACACTGAAGGCAACAAAAGATTATGCGAAACAGGGCTATAAAAAAGGTAAGAGTGAAGCACAGATGTAGGGACTGTAAGGGATATTTGGAGAAGAGCAAAGTGCTAATTCCCTAGCACATTCTCCTAGCTTTCAGCAATCTGCAGTTCATGCCTTTTTGAGACAAATAAGGTACCTCTTTATCTACCATTCAATTTAATGCTATAGCTGCTTTATCTTTGCTTCTTCCTATGATTTTTTTATGTCACATGATTGTACTATAGCTCTACTACACTTGTTGCATCTATACATTGTCACTCCCCAGACCTGCTGCAGAGTAAAACTTTGCTCTGAATTCAGTGCAAAAAATTCAGTTACATACTTGTTATGATCAGCCTGTGAATACACTATGCCGTTATCTCTTGTGCTGGTTTGACCTGCCAACCAGGTTGGTTATTCATGAAAGAATCACACAGTTTCAGTATCATATTAACTACTTCAACTCTTGGAACTGTGTCTAACTTCATGCTTAGATGTCTAGTATAAAGCAATGAAATTTCATACTCCTCATTCAGGAAACAGCACAATCATTCATCCAGAAAACAGGACAGAGTATGCAAAGGATAAGGTTTTGAAAATACCATCAGAGCTGCAAAGCTGGTAGGGAAAGCTAACATCTTTTTTTGTTAGGTTAACTGGTGTAGTTGGAAAGACGTATTAATGTTTATTATGATGAGGAAAAAGGTGCGGGGAAAACCAAGTCCAAATGTCAAGCTCATTCACCTTCTTAGATAATTTTTTCCATGCTTGGTTTCTGTTCAATGCTGAGTTCCCTTTCTGCTGAGCTAATTATACTGGTTCAATATCTGTGAGGGACTTTTCTCTATCAAGGGCTTCTCGAATTATGGGTCTGCCCAGTCTACAAGAAATACAGAAGTTCTTTACAATGTTGTTATCTCAGCCATACTGCATGAATTTCTGCCATGTTTTCTATTTCTGCATAAATGAATCCTTTAGCATTAGAGATTAAATACATACCCAAATTTAATAGGATATGCAATGCAGCTGAGGAGAAACCCTATGATCTGCTTTTCTCTTATTTTGAGTGAATTGCTCTGAACTTGGAGAATATCTGCTGGGTAAACATCATGGCATGCCTACATCTTGAACACTACATGTAGTTTTGGCCCTCCCATGCCAGAAAGGCATTAGCAGAACTAAGGAAGTTCAAGGAAGAGCTGCAGGTATAACCAAAGGTCTGGAATGGCTTCAGAATGAGACATGACTAAGCAAGTTTCAGCCTGGGAAAGCGGAAAATATAAAAAAAAACGTAACAAATCACAAAGTCCTCTGCAGGAACAGCCATGCCCCTCCTTCCTCACAGCTGGTGTTAGAAGTAACAGATGCAGGATAAAATACAAACAGAAAAGCTAAAATGTCGATGTAAGGATAGGAACCTGGACTAAAGACCACAATGATAGTAACATTGCTTGTATATTTTACTACGCTCAGCCATGCAAAGACACGTCCCGGATCTGCTTCTTAAAATGTTTTTTTCCATACAATAGATTTAGGACAAATGCCTTTTAAAAAAAAAAGTTTGTTTATACAGATAGTTGCAGTATTTTATAAATGTGTTCCTATAGCAGATTAAAAACCTGCTGCAAACACTCCACTTTTCTCTCCACCTACCAGGAAGCACCTGGATGTTTTAGAGCTCCTAACCACTCCTGCTTGAGAGCACATCTGGACATGGTGGCAATTACCCCAAGTCTCTATGCAGTACACAGTAATCACTTGGTATTCAGCCTTGCCTACAGGTAGTCCTTAATGAAAAGAAATAAACCCTGATAATTCAGGAATGATCTCATAAGAAATGGCATCCTTCTCATATGTGAATTCAGTACCTTGATGTATGTAACCCAAAATTTTAGTAGACTTCTTAATGGCCTATGATACTGCAGACCACTACGCTGTCTATGACTCTTAAATTTCTCAGAGAATTGCTAGATCCAGGCTTTTTCTTCTTCATTATTTTTCCATTTGTCATTACAACTTTTGCTATTTCATAATGCCACCATGTTTCTAGCACCCAATTCTCTTCAGTAATATTTGCCTTAACATACAATCTTAACTTACTACTACATGTGGATGTCATCAACCAATTTATGTTCTCTCAAATCTCTAAGGAAAATAATAAAATACATTAAGAGTTAATCCTAAACCCTGAAGTTCCCCACAAGACAACTTGTCCTGTTTAGATTCATCAAATTAAGTTCATCATCATTCTAGTCAAGTGTCAGTTCACATAACAAGTCTCAAACCCAAACACACATGGAAATATTCTACTTGAGTAGAATCTACACTTCTATTGAGTTCTGAAAACCAACTACCTACCTGTAAATTCATTCAGTGTGCTAACATTCAGGTTATTTGTATCACTCTCAGAATAACTACACCATAGGAATTGATTCACATGGAGAGATATAACATCAGGCAAGCTGTAATGCAGCTGTAGCCAAACTCTCTTTCCTCCCCGACAGCTACTATTAAGAGGGTAGCAAACACATCCCATGTAACATGATGCAGAAAGGGTCTCATGTTGTAAACTTTCTTCACCCATACTAGAGATCATCACTGCTCTGGCCCTGATGAATTAAGCTTATTTTCCATGTGCTCCCACTAAATATGCAAAAGCTATTTCCAGAGATAGCTAAATGTGGGCAGTAACCACCAGCTAACCATGAGAGAATTGAGCTCAGAACCCTTGAATAAGAAAGCCAAAATAGATAGTTAAATTAAACAAAGACTCACAAACAGATCTAAATTCAGAAGAGAATACAATCCTTAGAAGCTCTGCAAAAGCTATTCAAGTATCCTATAATCAAGGTCCAATACATACTATAAAGAGAAGCAAGAAAGCAGTAAGAAATTGATGTGGCTAAACCAGAGTTTGGTGCTGTGCTGTGCAGATTGAAATCCTGCTCCTGAAAACGTCTTCTAAAAATAGGGGAAGCCTTAGCGACAAGAATGTTAGAGATCAGCAAAGCAATCATAGCTATCACCAACTATGATCCAGCACAACCTTCAGTGTCAATCTGCCAGGAACAAGCTTAGAAAGAAGGTCTTGCATTCATTGTAAACCACAAAAATTTCTGACGTGCATTAATAAATTCCTTTTCTTCTGAAAGTTTCCTATGTAAATAATTACACGTAGAATTATTCCTGTATACATGGCACTTGTTAGCCACAAAACTTTGGTCGCTTCTACAATGTTTGGAACTTAACATTATTGGGGGGCAGATTGTTAACTATAATCTGAAAAGTGGAATTCTAAAACCTGATGGCTTCTCTGACTCCTTTCTCATAAAAGACTTAGGAAAAAAATCCCAAACAGTTACTTCTTCCTAGCATTGGAAAACTTCAGTGTGATTTGGAGAGGAAAAAGATGATTTAGTGTTTTGGGGAGGGGGCAGAGGGGAGAGTAGGTCACACAAGCCAGTGTCAAGCAAGGATCAGTGACCTGCCTAAGGCATGCATGCAGAATGAATTACAAATTGGGGAACATCCAAACACACCTTCCTCTCATGAAAACTGATCTCAGCCCCAAGGGATGGAGAGGGCATTTACAGTAACACACAGCGTTTAGAGCAGTTCGGATTGCTTAGACAGCCCAAGTGCCGCGCTCTGCTGAAGTGTATCACCGGCAAAATGCCCGCCGATATCCAGAAAAGACACAAAACCAAGAATTGTTTAAACTATGGATTGCTGCCACAGGACTCCAGTCATGCAGAGCTAATAGATCAGCTGCTGCTACCTTGCTTATTCAAATACTCAGCTGAGGTTACAGTTTCTCACTATTTTCTTTTTTAAAAGATAGTTATCTTATCATAGGAGCCTAGGATTGTCACGCAACATTTACAAAAGTAAAAATGACATGGGCTGGGGAGAAATGGTTCCAGCTGCATCTGGGATAATCAGATACCTTTTTCCAAATCAAAGCATCATTGTTTTCTTTAACACGTCCTACATCTAGGCAACCCACAATTTCCTTAAGCTCTCTGTCTCCCAGGAACCGTTTATTGTAAATGATTTAGTGTAATCCTGATTATTGACAACCTCCACTGACTGTAATTTCTTCTCTCTTAAAGAGGATTTGTCAGCAAGTGGTCTGATTTCGCTTTGCTAAAATCTATATTAACAATGCAAAGTGGTTTGTTGGGGTTTTTTTGTTATATATTCTTTCTACAAAACAAAGATAGTGTCTCTAAGGGACATTTTAAAAACAAAAAAATGAGATTTAAGGAACAGTAACGGCAAAGATTTTTCATGTTAAGATTTTTTATGTTAATTTGGCAGTTTCTACTTATCTGTATTCATCGTCTGCTGTGATACATATCAGTGAAAAGTAAAGTTGCAAATGGCTTTTGGAATGAGACATTTGGACTCCAATTAAAAATGAGAAAGTCAGAAGTACATGGCCAGAGGTTTTTCTCTCACAGCAAGATATATCCACAGCATGCCATTTCTAGATAAGGATAACTTGGAGAGGCAGTTAGTACTGAGCTGCTGAAGAATGGTGCTGATCTTAAATGAAAATGGAAAACAGCATTGTGATTGTAGACTTGGGATTTTGTCCCATATGGGAGATCCCTCTGAAGTGGATTCTCAACAAAGGCATTAAATAACCACCACTGAATCACAGAATCACAGAATCACAGAATCACTAGGTTGGAAAGGACCTTTAAGATCATCAAGTCCAACCATTAATCCAGAACCACCATGTCCCCTAAACCATGTCCTGAAGCGCCACATCCACACGTTTTTTGAACACTTCCAGGGATGGCGACTCCACCACCTCCCTGGGCAGCCTGTTCCAATGCCTGACCACCCTCTCAGTGAAGAAATTTTTCCTAATATCCAATCTAAACCTCCCCTGGCGCAACTTGAGGCCATTTCCTCTTGTCCTATCACTAGTTACTTGGGATAAGAGACCAACACCCTCATCGCCACAACCCCCTTTCAGGTAGTTGTAGAGAGCGATAAGGTCTCCCCTCAGCCTCCTCTTCTCCAGACTAAACAACCCCAGTTCCCTCAGCCGCTCCTCATAAGACATGTGCTCCAGACCCCTCACCAGCTTCGTTGCCCTTCTCTGGACACGCTCCAGCACCTCAACATCCTTCTTGTAGTGAGGGGCCCAAAACTGAACACAGTATTCAAGGTGCGGCCTCACCAGTGCCGAGTACAGGGGCACAATCACTTCCCTGCTCCTGCTGGCCACACTATTCCTGATACAGGCCAGGACGCTGTTGGCCTTCTTGGCCACCTGGGCACACTGCCGGCTCATATTCAGCCGGCTGTCAACCAGCACCCCCAGGTCCCTTTCCGCCGGGCTGCTCTCCAGCCACTCCTCCCCAAGCCTGTAGCATTGCATGGGGTTGTTGTGGCCAAAGTGCAGGACCCTGCACTTGGCCTTATTAAACCTCATACAGTTGGCCTCTGCCCATCGATCCAGCCTGTCCAGATCCCTCTGCAGAGCCCTCCTACCCTCCAGCAGATCAACACTCCCACTCAGCTTGGTGTCATCTGCAAACTTACTGAGGGAGCACTCGATTCCCTCATCCAGATCATCTATAAAGATATTGAACAAGACTGGTCCCAGAACCGAGCCCTGGGGAACACCACTCGTGACCGGCCGCCAGCCGGATTTAACGCCATTCACCACAACTCTCTGGGCTCGGCCATCCAGCCAGTTCCTCACCCAGCGAAGAGTAAACCCGTCTAAGCCTCGAGCCGCCAGTTCCTCCAGGAGAATGCTGTGGGAGACGCTGTCAAAGGCTTTACTAAAGTCCAGGTAGACAACGTCCACAGCCTTTCCCTCATCCACTAGGCGGGTCACCTGGTCATAGAAGGAGATCAGGTTGGTGATCAGCTCGACATTGTTTTAGTACGAGGCTGCTTCTTATTTAATATTCAGTAAAACACTTTCACTATGCAGGGCTGAATTTTTATAGTATTAAAATGGCAGTAAGACGACTCTTTTCCTACCAGCCTCCATGAGACAGCAAAATGAAATTCATAAACAGAACCTGGCAAAAGTCTTGAAGGGGAGGGACAATAATAATTTTGTTTTCTTGGACCTTTTGAATTGACTGTCCAAATAACCATGATAATTTGCTTTGTTTTCAGAAAGGACATCTGATCGCCTTCAGTAAGCAGAGCCAGACCTTTCTGATCTGTTGAATTAACCCTTCAGATAATGTTTTTTTTAATCTGGTTCCATCACAGATCCTAATGGTAAACATAATCAGAACAGAAAAGCTTCAGGCATTATTAAACTCTGCAATCAGACCTTTTTGACTTACCTATTATTTTCATTAATCTGATTTTCTTGAAATCAAGCTCCTCCTTTTTCTTTATTTATGACCATTTGTCAAATGTGTCTTGCAATGCAAAAGTCATTAGGCAGGAATTGTAACTGTACAAAAGCTTTTAATAAAATTCTAATGCTCAAGACCACAAACTAGGCAGCTGGGTTGAGAAATTACAGTGTAAAAGAGAGGTCAGGCACAGTTTTGTATAACCTGTAGATAGGTGGGAAACCAGCACTAAGAGGGCAGACAGTGGAACACTTACACACACATATACTTCCTAGTTGTCAGTGTTCCCAACTGCTTCTTTCAAGATGAGCATCAGTTAGAAGCGTTTCTTCTCGCCAGCCTCCACTTAAGCTACTGGGAGAAGAATCTGTGCCTAAGACACTTCTGAACTTTATCTAACATCATTTTTTCTTGATATACTACTATAGGTCTCATACTTGATTTCCAAGCCCCATTGTGCTTTATCCCCTCGGGCAGTGCAGTCTTGCTTATCATAAATATAGATTTCTCTTTGAACTTTAAAGGCAAAAAAGGTTTTCCACATTTTTAGGTGATATACCTTTGTTAACCAAACCTAACAAACCCCTTAGTTATTTACCTAACAGCCATTTAAACACATGGCACAGACCTTGCAAATTAACTCTTGAAGTAAAGTGGCTTTTTTTCCCCTGACTTGTACATCTGAAATCTAAACTATGAACACAAGACATCTTTACACAGGTACACACTTAGTGCAGTGTTATGTGCACATCAGAAGAGGATACAAGTTCTTCTTCTGTAGTTTTATTGTGTGGTTACAGTGAACAAGGACTGGGAAAAAACATGGTAGAAAACAAAATACCTGAAGATTAGATTTGTTCCTCTCAACCCAGAGAACATCATCAGATATGTCTCATATATCCAAAGATCAAAAATTGTGAACTTGAGAGGAGATACAACTAAAAAAAATAGGTATGGAATGATGAAATTATTTACATATCTCAGATACATTTAATCATGCAAAACAGAATGAAAAGGCTGAAGGGAGTGGTACTAATAAAAAAGCAAAAGTGAAAATATGTCTGTAGTAACCAGCAGTCTAAGTAATGATAGCAAAAAGCCTTTTATTTTATATAGTCCCACTGAAAGCAATTGGGGTGCATTTATATTACAATCTCTCAATAAAGCAATATTGCTTAATTTGCATAACCCCAAAGCAATACATCCTCATTAACTTATGAACCTATAGAAAACAAAATGATGACTTATTTTTATAAAAATTGTGTGGTAAATCCATATAAACTCTGTATCACATCTTCACTGTAATTGCACCTACAGAACATTTCTTTAAGAGCTAAAAAAATTCAACTGTATTAGGAATTCTTCAGGATGGGTTATTGTCCAGCTGCATATCTAACACTGTCTAGTCATCTGCATGTAACAAGATGGTTTCTTTTACCACAGTTTAAATTTTAGAAAATATTTATTGTAATTTGATTTTGTCATAACAGGATTTCTACCTGACGTGGATTTGGTAATGGTTTCACTACTCCAAGATCAATCTAATATTAAATTTTCTTCTTCGGACACTCTGGAAAGGGACCAACAAGACCTCATGAAGACACAGGGGGATTCAGTATCCCCAGTTCAGCAAACTGTGAGTAAGATGGCCCAGTTCTGTTCTCTTTCTTGAGAGGCACAAGACACAATATTCGGCAATTGTTGCTCTAAATCTCAGCATACTTAACTGGAGACAAAGTAAATATTGAAAGTTTTATTCTTGAAGAGTAGAAACCTGAGTTATTCTTCTGAGCTAATCTTAAAATCCATGCTAAATTTCCTATTTGATTGCTTAAAAATTCTATTACTTTAAAAACAAAACAGGCAATCAATCTAGCTACAAATCCAGCAAAAATGCTACATTTAAAGCAATTCTCATCCTGTTTCTAAAATAAATAAGTGAAAAAGCAGACAAACAGAGAGACATCAGAACCTTTCTTTCTACTCACTGCCAGTAGATGATATCTTCAAGCACTTCAGAATTCCTTGGGACTTTTTTGGTATAAAATTATCTCTTTCCTGTTGCCTGTATATTCATCATGCTTACCTTTGATAACAAAAGTACAACTGAGAATAGTGTTTTTCACCAAACAGCAGCAAAATAATCATTGTCACACTTTCATGAAAATTTCAGGTGGGGAATTGACAGCACTGCCATTCATACAGGTCTATATAACTAAATATGGAAGTTTTTTTTAAATTCTTATTTAACAAAAGATAAACAGATGTATTAGGACTATAAAGGACAATGAGGAAGTAAGAAACTAAGAAGTTACAAACTGAGCAAGTTTGTGTTTATGTGAGAAGCCAAAAGTGTCATGAGGTCAGATTTGCTTTCTGCAGGAATCCATGACAGAACAAAATACTAATAGCTTTGACACACAGACCCATGTACAAATGAATGAAAAAGCTGTGACGTGTTCCACTCTGCAGAAAGCACTGGCTTTTATGCTAACTCCCCTTTGGGGCTTCTTGGAAACTGGTTCTTCCACAAAGGTACATATTCCTTCACCTGTTCTCCTAAAGGACTGTAAGACCAACTTGGATTTGGAGGGGGAAGGAAGAAAGGGACCACTTGATAATCTGGTCTGACTTTTTGTGTAACACTGAACATTACATCTTCCCCTTCACTGAACACAATAACCTGCTCTTGACTTAAGCATGTCTTCTCAGAAGACATCCAAGTTGTTACTCATCCTTGATGTCAGGGAAAATATGCATAATTTCTAAGCTGAATGTGTTCAGCTTCAGGATCCAGACACCAGTTCTTGTTACGCCTTTCTCTTCTAGATTAAAGAGCACTTTAGTAGCTGTTATTTTCTTCTTGCTAAAGTGCAAAAGGGAAGGGAGGAGATGAGACAGGAAGAAGGTTAAAATGTCTGCCTAAAGCCTACCTGTCTCACAGAATGAGTGTGGCTATGTTAATGAAAGGAAGTGATGTAACTAGCAACATATCTTGCAGCTTGTAACACCATCAGAGAATGAGATCAAGCTTATTTGACTAAACTTGTATATGACAAGACTTGCACTTATCATATTCCTGTCATTTAATCTCTCATCACTTGATCATACATCATCTTTTCCCTGAAATTGTCAGACCAACTAGTCAATAGTTACCTAAGACGTCCTGTTTTTGCAAGATAGTTGCACAAATTAAGATTACTTCAGTCTTCTCAATGCTTTTATTAATTTACTTTTGAACAGTCTTGGATACCAAGTAACCAGAAAACCCTTCAGATCTTTTAGGGCTTCTCTGCATGCAGGTGGCTAGGACTAGTAATTTTATACTTCTCATTAGTAATGTATTTTTAATGTACTTTTTTGTAAATAATGAAAAAAATTTTCTCATACCAATCCTAAATAAATGCCAATAATTCATTGCAGGATAATCCCAGTTATAACTGCCAACCATATGAGTCAGACAGCAGGACAGAAAGGAAGAGTTCAGAGTCTTCTCACAGCCCCAGCCCTGCTTCTCCAGCCCAGGATCAAATTCATGGGAGATATCCTACAAGCCAAGGAATTCACTGTGGCAAGAACAAATTTAAAGCGTCTTTCAGTACTGAAAAATTCAGACGGTACAGTTACGAGGAAAGTACTATAGGAAATTATGACAGGTTTCTCAAGAGCAGCAGAAACCCCTTTCACCCTTACAAGAGACAGATCAGCGAAGATGTCTTCCAGGAAGCACATCAAGCCCTCCCACCAGAAGGTTCACCCTTCAAAAATGCTAGAAACATAGATGGTTTTGAGGGTCTACCAGGATCTACAGGTCCTGACGAGTCAGAGTCATTTCCTACACACATTCCGAATATCTCCACAGAACAACCATGGTGTAACAGCCTCCAATACAGCACCACAGGTCAAGATCACAGTTCACAAGTCGTGGTCAGTATTTTTTCTAATTTTTTTTCCTGTTTTCAATGCCAAAAATATACTTTTGGAATTATTTTCTTATCTTTTAATGTGACTACGTGGACATTTAGTCTCTTGTCGAGTTGCAGACTAGAGCTCAGAATAGGCATCCATATTTATTTATCAAAGTTCTCTATTTTACAGCCTTTCCCTACTGAAAAACAGTTCTCAGAAAGGTGCACAAGGACAAATGATTTTCCACTAGACACAATACATGAATCTTAAATATCCAAATTCTTCCTGACAACAGGTTTTATATCAGTACTTGTCATCAACTAGTATTTTCAAGAGACAAAAGTTCACAAAACAGTATTTTTCAAGCATGAGAACATGTGTATCAGATTTGTTACAATATCTTGGCTGACCTGCATTTTTCTCAATGCAAATAGAAAAGAAACTCTAAGACATCAGTACTACTTAAAATTAAATATATCTGTTTATGGTATGTGCAGTATAAAGGTACCTGGGCTAATTCACAGAGTGAATTGATGCGACTGCCTATTTAGGGCAGCACAGAGATCCCTGAAAAGCAAAGTAAATTACCCTCCAGTATCTCCACAAGGTATCTCTGCTGTGATCCAAAGTGTAAAGCATATCTTCATAATCTAGTGCAGACAAAAACAATTACTACATCTGCCAGGAGAGGGCCCTAACCAATGGTTCTAAATTGCTGTGAGACAAAGAATTTAAGAGTTACGAAAAGAAAGAGGGGTGGAGGAAAAAAAAAATCTTAATTGGATTAAGACAATTTACCAGGGAATGGAGTGATGTTATCAGGGTACATACCTGGGGACTGAAGCCATTCAGGTTACGGAGGAAATTGATCTAACTCTCTTATTTCCTGGATAAATACTCATCTAGGTCAGATGAGTTTAATGCAAAACCTACAAGCAGTTGATTAAAGAAATTCCCATTTTCTTCCCAAATCCCTGGGCTGCAAGATGTAGATAATGTAAAGCTAGTGCTGCAGGAGCCCTTTACCAAGTACGTGTGACTACTCAGGAGAAGACTGGCTACTTGTTAATGTCTCCACTGGTTCAGTCAGCATACAACTTCAAAGCTCTTAAATAGCTTACTCACTGCTGGCAAATTGACATTTCTGAAAAACTTCATCTTTCGGTCACCAAAATAGCACGGACATTTATTAATACTGGATGTGGCATTTGTTAGGTGCCAGGATATCAAATCAAGTCTAATATGTACCCCTACACTAATCTATACCATAAAAGATAGTCATTATGGCCTTGCTTTAAAACAGGAGAAGTGCTACTAGTTCCTTGAAATAATGTCTACAACATCAGCTCTCAGAAGAGAATTCCTGGCCATCGATGTTAAGTGGGGGAAGGAACCTGAGGTCAGTCACCAGATGCATGGATAAGGACACTGCTTAAGACACATCATTCCCTGCCCTGTTTATTACCAGCTAGAGCTCTATCTAGCTCTCTGCTTAGCATGCAGTTTGTTTGAATTGCTCTTCTAAAGCAGGCAGTGTTACCACACACACCATATGGTGCACTCAGCATTTTAATGAAAAGACAGTAACATTTAACATCCAGAAACCTGAGCCCTTAACAGAATCAAGCCCTATGTGTAATCCAGGACAAGCACCTGGCAGACCTGTGAGAAATTAAGACTTGATCAACATCTCTATGTTTATTTCCACAGTTGCAGAAATAAATCACATTCTTACTATATTTCCTTTATCTCAATCAAATTCAGCAGTCAGCCTAGTTTGATTCTTCTCTTCCACCTGTTTCCTGTGCATTATAGACCTCACCCTCTGCCTAATGACAAAATTCCAGTGTCAGCTTGAGGTACTGACAGTCTGCAAGATAAAATCAAGGAGTATGAAAAAGACAGAGAGAGAGGGAGGGAGGGAGGGAGATGTGCACACTCAGGAATGGAAGCTGGAGTATGCACTTTGTGTATGTAGGGGAAAAATAAAGTGAAACTTGACATTTTCTGAATTGTTATTTGCATGGAATTTGGACTGGGATTTCCTTTTTTAAAGTAGTAATTACATAAATGCAGGAAACAATTTTCCTTCTTGTACCACTAGAATATGAAACAAATTCTGTTTAACACTTACTGTGACAGAATCAAGCCAAAAAAATTAGTAAGTATGATGATAGACATCAGAACAGTAACTAACAGAATTATTCTATTTTAAATTGAGGTGCTTTCTCTAATAACTTGTTCCTTAAATATTTTCTAGCAGGATTCAGACATGAAGCTTAGGACATCCCCACTGGAAGGGCAGCCTGGTTTGTATTGCTATCAGCCTCAAGTGCAGCAGATGTATTGCCCCTCACACCCTTTCCATCAGGTCAGTACAATATGTAGACCAAAATCCCCTACATTTCTAGCACTATAATGTATAGTAGTTATGGTAATAATACAAAAAGACAGATGAAGCAATACCTGCTAAATTTGTGTTTGGGAGTCATGTTTGTATACATACATTTTGTTTACGACAATGAGATCTTAACAGAATCACGTCTAAATGCATTTTAAAATGGTCATCCATGAAGAAAAAAAAAGCTCATAAAAATTGAATCTTGGTACTGCTTGTTTATATTTTCACCACTATGCTCAAGAAAATCGGCTTTGAAACCAGATAGATTATTAACATAACCATTGGCATTTCAGGATCCCAGGGAATTAACTGTGCTTTAACTTCAGTATAAAAAATTAAATATGTGTGACTGTTTACTTAAAATTCAGATCAAACACAGAAAAACACTTTTAAAGCAAAATTTTAACAGTAATATGGTTTGTTCTTTCCTTGTGCTTAATAGCACACACATCTCTCTTGCAATCTTTTGCCTGTTACATCATCCCCAGTGAAAGATTATTCAGCTGAAGCATAATTGACAATAATGCTGATGATGCATGAGAATGCACAATATTAAGGTTATCCTTCCGTAATGTAACTATATTATTAATACTAAAAATGCACAGGAATAACTGACACCTTGTTTTTCTTGAGTGTCTTTAGATATCATTTGAATACATGCCAGATCACATTTTCGAAGAAGTATACACACAGTATCTTTGTAAAATCATACATATATACCTTAATCTTACATGTGATCCTAGTACATATTTATAGAGCTTAGTGAGTGTGGTCTACTGAGCTTTGAAAACTTGGCATAGAGGGAGGGTGTGTATTACAGAAAGTAATTCTCATGACTCTGAAATGTCTTTAAATAATTTCCTTTAGATATTAATTGTGGTGCTGTTCAATGCATTGAAATTTTCCTCTTTTATGCTCAGTTATTTGCAATGTACAAAATTTTCAGTAAGAAAGACATTCAAGGAGGTAAAAACATGCGTGAAACACCCTATTTAAAACAAACAAACAAAATGCAAAACCTTTTTAAGGCGAAATTAAGGCAACGAGGATTTTTCAGATATATAGGCAGAAATCCATATACAAAAATAGCACAACTACCAAAACTCCCAACCATTAGAACTGAATTAAATTAAACTTACAGGAAACTCATATATTTGAACACAAAAGTTTATACTTGAGTTATAACTCCTTTGATCCCAGTGACTTATGACTGATATTGTGGAATCAACTGTACCATCTCATTCAACCTGCTCAAGAAGCATAAAAAAGGTGACTAACACAGCAGTGACTTAAAAATGTGCAAAGAAAACAAAAAACAGGTTACCCTATGATATTTCATTGGGATTGTTAATTCATATGGTGTTACTAGTCTGAGTCATTGAAATAGTAATCCTACCATTCATCATCAGGATTTAGTCCCTCATGAGGAAAAAGAAAGGTTATTTTTGGCACGATTTTCTTTAAAAGGAAATTTCAGTAACTTCTGAAAACAGATGCTGAATGACCATAAAGAACAAGAATAGATATATGTTGGAATTTTATGATCATTGATAAAATTAAATCATCCATCACAGATGACTTTTTAGGAATTGAATTTGTTAGAGTTTTGTAAAACATGACTAAGGAAGAATGAAAGTATTCTATACATCAGTAGTGGATTTTCATACTTTTAAGTGTGTATTTCTTACACTTATAAATCCCCCACCTGCCTACTGAAACTTAGAGGAAGATGTCTTGTTATTACAGTCTATAAACCCTCAGATATAGAGAGGAATAAAATAGGGACTAACTGTATCTACCACTTGGAGAGCTTCAGGGACTTCTGCGACCTTTCTGAACTTCTAGTGTCTGGGACAGTTAAAATGATCAACAGGATGGTGTGGCAAGGCAGCTCAATAAGCACCTCAAGTACCAACATCTGCATGAAATAAACTTCTAAAATCAGGTTCCTATTACTGTCATCGTTCTCTTCCTGCTCCCTTGTCTGTGGGCAGCCCCTGATCACTAACTGGACTTTGTATTTAAATCAGCTTAGGAACTCAGGGGCACAGAGGTTCTTCTCCAACTAGGTGTGGCACAAGGACAGACCAATATGCTTAGGGCATCCAGGTACTACTGAAGTTCAAATAGTTCCAGTATTGAGGGCTTTTTGCATCCATTGTCCTCAGTGGGTAGCCTTGTAAAGCTTGAGAAGTGTACAGATGCTAAATAGATGTGAGGAGGCATAGAAAACTGAAAGAAGCAGTTCTACGCTGAGTCAGGAAATATGGCTACAGAATAATCTCACTCCTCTTGGCTTTTTCTTTTACCTGTCACTCTGGCATTCCACTAGCCAGAATTTACTGAACCTTTTTTTTTTCCCCTATAATGTGGCAAAAAGGTAACTACCTTTTAAGTTCTTATCAACACCATCACAATTAATTTACTTGTTTTTTCTTCTTAGCCTAAAACTCAACAGAAGTGATAAAAGCTAATAATAAAATTAAAATAGAATAAAAAGAAAGGTGATACTACACTACCATTCTAACTTACAAATTGGTTGATTTTATTATTGTTATTTTAGAAGAAAAGGGTCCCAGATGCAGGATTAACTTGCGACAAAACTTCTGCTGCAAATATAAACTAGTTCCCCACTGGGACGGCAGTACAGACATTGTGGATGTGCCACTGCACCATACATCTCACACACAGCATAAATGTCAGTTTTGTGTGTTGCTTTAGCAGAAACTTCAGTTAGCTTGTTAATTCATTTGAATATTTAATTTCTTTATTCATTATGAAGCAGGCACCCTTCCCCTGTCACTGCTGATTTGATACCAGTACAACTACTATACATCAGCATTAACCACATTTCAAAAAACCTACAAAACTAGAGATGAAATACACCTTCTGGGAGTTGCTAGGCAAGATACAACAAGCACTAAGAGGAAAGTCTTCCATCCACCTGCAGGCTGGCACTGTGACAGATCTCTCACAGGCAGCAGGTTTCTGTTAGACTTTTCAGTATTTGTGCTTCTTAAAGTTACTATAGTAAAAGTATGGCAACATGTTCTACTACTCAGAGAAAAAAAAAACAATAGGTATAAGCAGCCAAAGTCATAACAGGTAGAATTGCTGCCCGTGTGCCATAATCAGATACTGGGAAATGAAAGAACATGTGATACAAGACTGAGAAGAAGTGGAATAACATCTTTTGCATGAAGCAGCTCCAGTATTAATACTTTACATTTCAAATTTGAATGAGCAGTGCAATTTAAATCACTAGGAAGTTACACTCAAGAGAACGGGCCCTTTAGCCTGAAGTGAAGGATGTTCAAACTACACCTCACTTTTCATTAAAGGGATGAGAGAGATCAACTCCTTCATTAATTTTGTCCAAATGATAAAATGGCCTCACCTTCCTCTTTGCTGGGCACAACACAAATGATGACTCATACAAAAAATTACTTCTTATTGACCTGAAAGAAGTAGCAGACACTTACTGAAGTCACTTACCCACCCACCATAAAACACTGACACCTTTCATGCCAGTTGTGCGACTGTAAAACCAGCTCAAGCCTGGCCTGTCATACCAGACCATTCCCCTGCCTCTGTTCCCTCAAAAAGGAGTAATGAAACCAATAAAACAGAAATAATCCTTAAAACACCCAGTTCTTGCCTTTGGTGATGACATCACAACCAGTCCCATCTTAGTATTCTTTCCTTTCAAAGAGTCACTAAAACCAATAAAATCAAAATTATTGTATGAATTGCCCAGTTTTCTATTCTGGTGAAAAATCTGCATGCAATGCAACAAAGCAGGTAGCACAGAACTGCACACGGAAATTAGTTCACAGGTGCTCTGGAGACTGCAGGTTTGCCCAGTATTTAGTCTAACAAGGCAGGACATGATTAATTATGTACATCTCATTTCTTTCACCCTGCCTACTGTAGCAAATAAATTCGTGTATTCAGTATGTTTTTCCACATTCCATTTCAGACAGTTTAATGTTAGAAAGATAAAAGCAAACATGAAAAAACTCAAGCAACAACAATAAAATTACTGAGAAACTGAAATAAATTATTCAGAATCCAGAATAAATAAATAAGCTATGAAAATTTTGCAAACACACGATAACCTCTCACAGGCATTTTAAGGGGACAAAGACCAAAAGCAACAGAAGCTATTGGTCTGAACATAGGAATGACATTAAGAAACCAAGGAGACATATAAACTAATTACCAAGGAAATTTTCCCAACATGTCTCGAAAGCTACATTACAATCTTTCAGAGGAACCGTAAAAACCTCATGACACAGAACTTCTAGAGGCAAGCAATAAAACATTACAACAGGGCTCAGCAACCTTTGAGTACTAGGGAAGGCATGCAGGTAGACTTTTTAATAACATATGACAAGACTCCTAATTTTGGCCATGACCTAGCCCTGGCATCTGGAAAGATTCATCTGTAAGAGGCAGAAATTCCTCTCGCACTGAGCTCTGAGTTCAGTGGGAGCCTTTGCTTCATAGACATCCAGCTGATGGTATCTTACCTTAGCAGGGCAGTGTTTCTTTGTTCTTGAAAGTTGCTTGCCGGCAGGTTTAAACTGTAATTTGGAAAAGAAAAATATGTGACCAACTGCTGTGTTAAAAAATTGAGGGCAAACTTGCAGAAACTCTGATGCAATTGAGGCTATCTATATGTATTATCTCCTCTCTTTCACCTTTTTTTTTTTTTTGCATTGGCATATTTCTATCATGGTGATCACATGATAGGCCAGCCATTTCTTTAGTATGTCTTGAGAGCTGGACAGGCTCACAGATCTCTTGAAGAGAGAGCCTAGCACGTCAGTCTTGGGTAGCATTCTGCTGCTTGTCCCTAGGGGTGGGGTGAGGGTAGCATAAATGTTATCTGATTTTAGGTATCCCAGCTATTCTTTTTAGGTTTTTGGTACAGAAAAGAGAGAAAAAGAAACTGCTTGAGGTAGTGGCTAACAGCACTTAAACTCCTGGCCTCTTGGAGAAGCCTGTTTCTTGTCCTTGACTATGAGGGAACCACTGACACTGAGTAGCCTCACAGCTTCAGCACTAGTCAGGCAATACAAAAATCCACCTAGGCTGCCAAAGGCTGGGGAGGAAGAAATATCTCATATGCCACTCTCCTTACCCATGCAACACCATCACTTATTCTATAATGCATTCACTTTAATGTATATTCTGATGCCATCGGTCCCCTAAAGCTTTTGTACTTGTTGTTTGGTTTTTTTACTGCCTTGTCTAACAGCAAATGGAACGGATGCTCTTGGATGCTATACTCTTGGGAGTAGATTTTCTACACTTAAGTTTTGCCTTGTTGTATCCCTCTCCACCTAAAAAAACCAAAAAAAAACCCAGCACACAAAACCAAAGAAGGCTCTGTCAAAACTTTCCTGTTGCTTCCTATATTTTTAGTGGTTTTACTTAATAGGCTTATTTTTCTATGGTGTTTTAAGTACTTTACTCTGGAGTGGTTTCTTTTTTAATTTATATAAATAAAGTTCATTCATTTATTTGTCTATATAGTGCAATGCTCAGGGGAGGCTGAGGAGACTAAGATACTTCAACTGGAAAAGAGATGGCTGAAGGGAGATATGCTTTAAGTCTGTAAAATTATGAATTATCTGGACACAACTAATAGCGTGCAGTTAGTCCAATTTTTCACAAGAACTCAGCAGCATAACAGGCAATAATGAAAGAAAATCCTGTTTTTACAAACTTGAATTTGGAACACACTTCAACAGGATGTGGTAGTAGTCAACACATCAGTGAGTTCCTCCTCATACAAGCCTTGCTTCTTCTACTTCTTAAGCGTTAACTAGTAATATTCATGTTTTCCAATACCATGCTAGAATGACTTTAGGTTTGACTTGGCACAAGAGCTATTAAATGTTGGCAGAGGACAATATCCCCAGAACTAAATAATTTAATAATGTTATTAAGAAAGAAATATTTTTGAGAGCTTCTTGCTAAGCCACGTAACATCTCTGTTATTGTACCATCAGTATCCCTCGGGAGGCAGCTATCCTGTGACTTATATTACTTCTTCACACTACCCTTACCAACGAATTGCTCCTCAAAGCAGTCAAGAATCCCAGCAGCCTCTATTTCCCAAACCCATCTACTCCTACAGGTAATGAAATATTTTTTAAAGTCCTAATCTTACAGGAAATACACTGTTTACCCATGGCCTATTTCCAGCATAATTTGCAATAACATGCTTATTCTTATTTGTCTTGTTCCCAGTGTGCTCTGTCCTGTTTGTATGAATCACAAGATGTTCCAGACTCTGGGGCCAAGACAGAGGGAAATGAAATGTTGTAAAGCGTGTGAACAGTCTTGATCACCCCCACAGAAGCTAGACATTTCTCTAATACAAAATCTTAGGTGTTGCCAATTTCATCAGCACAAGACTAATCACACTTAGTTGTCTTTTCCAGGACCTATATTAAAACTAATTTTATCCTCCAGTTATTAGGGCAAGGAAATGCTAGAAAACATATCAGATATGCCAGTCACCACACAGGTTTAGCCCCCAAATAGCAGTCCAACAAAGTATATCAGACAATTAAATTTTAATTATACCTTCTGTCAGTTTGATATTCTCTTTGTGGCGTTTACCAGTTTAAGCGTTAAAGCACAACCTTAAATAAATACAAACTAGCAGGGTTTGAATGCTGTGGTCTTGAGTCCAGTTTCTATTACTTTATTCTAAACTCAGGATGGACCTTCTATATGCTCTTTGCGAATTACCTTTAAAAGCTATGCAGTGTAAGGAGATTGCTTGTAAACAACTGAGTGAAAACCTTAAGCATCATCAGTATTCATGATATGACAGTGAAAGCCAGAGTTAATTACTCCAGCTTAGTGTGAAAAATAGTCTTTTTTTCTGCTTATGAAGAGCCAAGCAGAACAGGTTAAAATAATTTTCTTTCTCTCCCTAAAGCATCCTGATCTTCATGGCACTCAAAAACAGCAAGACAGGGAGTTTGCCAGTCAGTGAGATTTACAATTTCATGACGGAACACTTTCCTTACTTTAAGGTGAGTTCCATGGGGAGGGGGAAATCTCTTTCTGAGCTTACCTGGCAGCAGAGGGAATAAGGGAAGGGATTAAATATATGAAAAGGGATAATTTCTTAGTAGATTGATATCAAACCAATTATACATTACACACCTTCATGATCACAAACTACCCAGCATTTTGGGCCTAGGCAGAAACGTGAACAAGACATGTGGTAATATTTAACACAAAAATCTATTAAGAACTCTTCCAACTTTGAGTTTATGCAGATAACAAGTGGCCACTCCTCACTAACAACTCATAAAAAGGATAAATATTTTTAAAAACACATCCATTCCTTCCTCTCAGATCTTAAATACAGGCAGAACTGGTCTTGTGGCTTCCTGTGCCATCAATAGTACCTCCAGACTCACATGGAAGCAGAGGTTCAAGGTTATCTTGCACTGTTGCAGAGCTGGGATATCCATCTTAGGCAACTTCATTTCTTGCATGCACTGTAGAAAGAAAAGTATAATATGTGATAAATGGTACTAAGCTCATAATTACACAGTAATGTTGGTGAAGGTAAGGGCATATGGTTTGCAGCAGATACTACTGAAATTAAATCCATGCTATAAGAGAATGGTCTCTTGCACTTGGAATGCAAGTGGAAAGAGATTAGTCAGCACATGATCCAAGAGCAGAAGGAGTACAGTTAGGATTTTTAAAAGAGCTACAGTAGAATCGCCAGCTGCTGCTCAAGGCAGAGCTTTATTATTGCCTATTCTTCAAAAACATCTCACTAAAAGTCCAGATCAGGTGACCTGCAACTGTTAGCAAGGCCCAAAAATTAAACTAAAGCAATGCTTGTCTGTCCTGTTTCCTATTGCATATAAACATGCAGCAATTAAATGAAATTTAAAGCAGCTACAGAAAGGCAATTCAAACATTTATATTAAGAAAAGAACATTAAGAATAACTAAAAATAAATGTTATGATACAATTTTTGGAATAATTTTGGACACTAGCTACGGATAAATAATGCCTGCCAAAAAAAAAAACAAACCTGAGCATGTCAGTAATCAGAGAAAAAGAATACACATTATCATGAAGAAAGAACTGTTAGATCAATCACACTTCTGTATTACCAGATTTCCTTCCAAAGAAATCACTAGCTACTCTATTATTTGTTACAAGCCAGAGAAAGAAGAAAAAATAAAGAAACCTACCATCATAATTCAAGAAGTATCCCATCACAACATGACTGGTCATAATCCACTGAAACAAATCTGAAGCACTCTAACTTTGTCCAGGCACAGGGACACAACTGATTTTTAGGCTAAACACATGTGAACTTAAGTAATTACAGTAACCTAAACAGGGAAAGGAAGAAGGGTAGAATGGCACATGACAATAGAGTGAACATAGTAGCTATAAATTTTTTTTAATTTTCAAAATGAAAATAAATTTCAAGATTTGTATTTTGTCCCTAACAGAATATTAACTCTATTTTCCATGCATTTAACACTAGTCAGCTGCAAGAAATATTAATAAGCCAAAGGAAAATAGCTTAAGGATTATTAAAAAGGTCCTGGGCCATAACATCCTCAAACTGATAGTTTGCAGAACTATGCTTCTTAGCATAATGCACAAATCATATGATGTACAGCAAAGTTATACATTCTCATCCAATTACTGTTTTCTAGAAAAACAGCATGAGTTTGAAGCACAGAGGTGGGAATATTAAAAATAAGTTTTACAGGCATGTCCACATTTATTCATCAGACCAAACTGAAATTAATTCTCCTCTGTCTTACAAAACAATCAATTATAAAATTAATTGGCAGCTCACAAACCAAATGCTGCAGCTGCCAACATGCACAGAATTCCTCAGACACAAGACTGTGGCTCTGCCAGATGTCACCTTCCTGGTCCTGAAGTTAAAGTTATTCTGACACAGCAGAAACATTAGGGAGATAAACATCCTTTCCTCAACTATATATTGTGTGTAACTATTGTGTATTGCATGTATTGTGATACTTTGTGTGTAAATGTGCACAGATAAGTGTGTGTTCATATGTCTGTCTGTGTGTATACATACAGATGTGTGTATACATATGTTCATCTGTACAGTAGGTATATATCTACTACAGCTTTAAATAACTGTTTTATACCTAATCTAAACTTTTGCCTTCATACTTATCAAAACTTGCTTGTTCCACAGGCAGTGGATTGCGGGGGTGAGGTTTGCAGATCCTCATGTCTTTCTTAATTAATTTAAAAATTTGTGAGAATGTCATATGCATTATAGGAAAAGAATGGTGCAGGGGTTACTACTGGAACATTCACTATTTTGTGACAGCTTTATTTCTGCATTTTACTTACCAGTACACCCAAATGATTGAATAGTTCTATCCCAAACATCCTTAAAATAAGCAGGGGAGAATAAGCAAGCAAATACTATGCACTAAGCCCTGTCTAGCTCTGTTCTTTACAGCAGCCCACAGAATTATCAATATATGGCAAAAGCTAGTATCTTCTCCCCTCCCTTTTTGGAGAGTCTTCAGCAAGATAAAGTAATATAAAAATCAGCAGCGGACATTATGTTGTTGCTACCAGAACTCACGAAACAGCAGGATACAACAGGGGGAAGGGAAGCAATTTAAGTTGGAGAGAAACAGAGTACAAGTGTACACAGAATCTTGCTGGGAGACATTAGATGATACAAGCCTAGTCAAATTACCCTGTATTCGCTGCCACAGCAAATTTAGTTTCTATGATGCAACAATCTCATTTCTAGTTGAAACAGAGCAATCCAACTCCTACGTCCTAAAAAAAACATCTACGCAGCTAAAGTTGAATTACTCTTTGATGTACCTCTCCCTTCTCTTGAGACCTAGATTTAAAGAGAAAGGGTTTTGCAAGATCACTGAACTCTTTAAACTTCAAGAGGCGGTCAGGATCAATGGGTCTGTACAATAATATTTTTTTGCTTGTCATCCTTTTTTTCTTTGTAGTGATTAGTGAGCCTAACAGAAAGCTTTAATCTTGTTAATTGGACTTATTGCCAGTGGTCCAAGAGGTTAGAAGGGTCTGTGGTCTGATGGAACTTAGAGCAGCAAATATTCTCTTGCAGTGTCCAACTCCACAGAGTTTCATCCACACCACACTGAATGCAGCAATGGCAAAAATGAGCCATAGCAAGGAGATTCCAACTATGGGAGAGCAGCTTCAGTAGCCAAAGTTCAGTTCATTAGCAGACAATCAAATGTTCACTTAAAAAACTGGTGACAGAATTGTAACACGAACATGCTGCTGGAGTGTTCCTTCGAGGCCTATCTAGGTAAATGGCTATTCTTTGCTGCTCAGCAATATCAAGTTTAACGCAAGAACCTGTTCAACTCTTGGCAGCTGTCTCCAGAATAAATCCATGTACTTTTTGCTCTTAGTTTCTAAAACTACTCATAGTTTACACCCCCACACATTCTGAAAACCTCTGAGAAACACATGCCACTCCCATCTTCTCTGGTGCTTAGCAGAAACACTAATTATCCTGTCTAGATACAGACAGAGGTATGTGTAGCCTCATGTGCAGGGCAAGAAACATGAATATTCTTTCAGGTCAGCTTGTTCAGTAGCTACATACACATCTTACCTAGGAGGAAGAGTTTTATTTACTTTTGGAACTGCCAGAAAGCAACTTGAACGTGATCTGCAATGGAGAAAAACTGATTCATCGTCTTTTGTATTACCCTATGGCAGAAAGAGTTTTAAAGGTTTTTTTGTTGGTTTGTTGCTGTTAGGTTTTTTTTAATAGAAATGCATGTTGTCTCACCTATGGCTAACAGAATAGTGAAATGCTGACATCAGGTGGGGCAAAAGAGTAGAAACTGTGCTGCTATGAAGGGAAAAGAGAGTCTTTTTTAGTAAAGAACACGTATTTCATTTCCAAAATCAATTCATTTTTTTTAATGAAGAAAGCAAGTATTAAATTTGACCCTCAAATGCTTCAGTAAGGCTATTACAAGATAGTCCTTCACAACAAGCTAGGAAAGAACAGATTTTACACTCCTGATAAAAAGCAGAATTTCTGTCAAAGTGTGTTCAAAAAGTCATGGTGTATCACATGAAAGCAAAAATGCACACAAGGCCATTTATAAAAGATGGTCTTAGAGGAATTCTGTTACACTAGGCAACAATTAAAGAAACTATCAAAAACCTGGCTTTCTATGAGAGAAGGATCTCTATTAATGAAGCATAAGAATGGAAAGGAAACTTAATGCACATAAAAGGGAGATTTTAATTTTTAACCTCTTTAAAAAGACGACGGAAAATCATATTTATTTCTTGTGCTCTCTGTTCAATAATTCTCTGTGGTTGATATAAATAATTATGATTAAAAATATTTTGGTTTTGACAAAACAAAAATTTGCCACATTGATAGTGACACATAGACAACTTCACCCACCTTTCACAGAGTTGTTGAATTTCTTTTAATTCTTATGACACACAGATGAGGATTTTTTGGAAACAGGAAAAAGCATCCAAAAATCTATTAAAAAAAAAAAGGAAAAAGGCCCCACATATACTAGCATTGAAGATCATTCTTTGTAATCCAATGAGCTCTAAAGTCTCTCTCTCTTGAGATTTCTTATCTCTGCAAATGCAGACCTTTTGGAAAGAATATCATTTGACTGACACAGGTAAAGCTATCATTTTTTTTTTAATTGGTCTTACAATAACCGGGGAAGTCTAGCGGACTAGCAGTTGCCTCTATTACAAGGAAATTGGGTTTCTCAGGTTGATTCCTACCATTATGTAGCAAGTCATTTTCCTGCCCCCCTCCTTTTTTTTTTAAGATTATAGTGCAGTGGCAATGAGCTAAGACAGTTCTACTTAGATATGCAACAAATAGCATCATACAGTACCGACCAAAAGAAAAGCAAGGAAGTGACACATCAGGAATTTAATATAGGAATCTTCTGATATGAACACACATACTAATTTACCAATCCTTAATGTGATGGGCAGTATCTTCTGGCTGCATGACTAAAGTAAGCAGAAATGAATGAAATCAAATAAACAAACACCAGAAAAATGCATATGCGATAAAAGGATGCAGTGCCATTTCTTCAAGATCAGTATTTCAGACTAGCAAGCAAACAGGCATTTTCCATCAGAATCTGAGCATGACTGTTTTGCTGGGTATTTCTGTCTTCATCCCTTACAGCAATATCGATTTTCAAAGTTCTTTTACAAGCAATCGGGGGGAAAAAAAAAAGATTGTAAAAATTAAATCGTATGAACAGAGACTTTGCACTAGGTTTTCTTTTTTTTCCATTCTTGCAGTTGAATGCAAAAGTGTCCTCAAAAGTGTCCCTTATTGATCAGAAACGGCCTAAATAAAAGTAGAGGAATCTTTTAAATGAAACTTATATGCATTGTTCAGTTTAAAAAACCTTCCAGCTTCCACTACTGAGTTAAAAATAAATGCAAAGCAAAAAGTTGCAGGGATCAGATGTAGAAACCTGTCTCTCATCTACAGGGCTTGTGATTAAACCATTTGGTTATATAATTGGCTAGCACACAAAGTTACACCTACAGTAGCATGCTAAAATTCTTTTGAAGTCTGCCTGGACACTTAATTTGAGTCCAAGTAACATGTAGTCCTTCAATGAACTGTTTGAAATTTTTCTACATGTTCCAAAATAGATTAAGAAGATAGATCTCCTGTTAGCGCACAGTTCCATAATATAACTCTTTACACACTTAATTATTGTGATGTGCAAATTCTCTTAAAAATCCAGCAGCCCTCTGACAAGGCCAACCTTCTTGCTTAGAAGATCAGTTACTATTTTATCTGATTCCTCTCTTCCCACACAACACGACTGTGAAATTTTTGTATCTTCTTTCTTACATACAAGTTTCATACTGTAAAAAGTATAATCTAAACAGCATTTCTTATAATCTCATCAGTCAAAACAGAGAAATATATTTGGATTTTAAGTTCCATTCTTAGATTGGATTTGTTTTTCCAGACAGCTCCAGATGGCTGGAAGAATTCTGTACGCCACAACTTATCTTTGAACAAATGCTTTGAGAAAGTTGAAAACAAGTCAGGCAATTCTTCTCGGAAAGGGTGTTTGTGGGCTCTGAATCCAGCCAAAATTGATAAGATGCAGGAGGAGCTTCAGAAATGGAAGAGGAAAGACCCAGTTGCTGTAAGGAAGAGCATGGCAAAGCCAGGTCAGTAATATGCTAGTGTATTAGTTATCAAACAGTGGTCCCCAGCAGTTTTCTTTGCAATAGGTAACAAGCTATATAAGAGAATTTATACATGATTTAGAAAAGCATTTAAGAATTTTTCCTGGTTATAAAGTGATTGGAAAAACAACAACAGTAATAAAAAATAGAATTAAATAAGACCTGGATTTGCAGGAGTGATTCCGAATAGGCACAAAGAAGCTTTGCCAAGAAAAGATTGTCTCCTGACATCTTACTAGACTTTTGCAAGATAAAAACAACACTGAATAAGTACTATAGACTAAAATTTGAAATTAACTGATAAGTATCCAACTTCTAAATACAAAAACATAATTTATTACATACTCACTTGGCAATGATAATTTAGAAAAACATCTCAGGCTTTTGAATTTCTTATAGCGGCTAGCGCCTTTTTTTGCCATTCCACTGATCCATTCCTGAGGAACACTAAAATTCTAGCTGCAAGCTATGAAGATCAAGGCTCTGCTAAAAATAAGTAAGTCATGGACTTTTTTCTTGTTTTGTAGAAGAACTTGACACACTGATAGGCGACAAAAGTGAAAAGGTGAGATCTTCAATCGTGTCCTGCGGTCCGACTGGCGTTGCAAGTGCATCCCTTTCCAGACAGATGGCAGTCCAAGCCCATTCCTTATGCGAGCCCTCGCTTTCCTCCGGCATACCACAGCCATTACATAGCATCCACGCATCAGGAGCTCTACACGTCAAGAACCCATTACCAAATTTGCTCGGGGGGCAGCAAACTGCGTGCTATACATCACCACAGGGTTTTCCTCAAATCTCAAATACATTAATGCAACAGTCAGCCGACCCTCAGACCCTCTTTCCTTCTGGGGAGGCTCAAAGTGAACTCAGAACTCAGCCCAGCATCACCCAGGATTCCCCACTGCCGGCTCAGACCCCCCCCAGCTGCGGGGTGAAGATGCTGACAGAGCATTCCACAGCCAGGACGATGCAGGACACGCTCATGCACGAAGGAGATCTCAGCAATGACATCGATGCTCTTAATCCATCCCTGACTGACTTTGACCTCCAAGGTAGGTATCCCAAGGCATTCTTATTTTGTACAGTCAGGCTTATTACATGGCATCCCAACCTGCATAAGATGCATTTGTGTCCTTTCTTAACTGCTTGTCCTTGCCGCTGCTATAAAGACCAGCTTACTAGGTTACATTATTTTGCACAATGTGGAATTTTGTATCTTTAAAAAGTTTCCCAAGAAAGCTACAGATTTACATCCAGAGGTGAAAAAACCCTGGACATTCTTGACCACGACTGCTCATATTAAACACTGCAATACAGTATTTAGAATGTTTTTTTTTTAATTCAGATATATTTTCCGCCAAAAACTACTCAAGCACAACTATTTAGTGCATATGAAGAGGATTATCATGTGAGGGGCACAAGGAACAATAATTTTGATTGAATTAATGTGTCAACATTTTTCTTTATCAATATTTATTCAAACACCTTCCACATCTCCGCTCAAAAGAATGCTATTTACTCCTTCACAAGGCATTCAAATGATCTCTGCCCTCAACAATTACATTTTCTGAGGCGCATCCTTAAATACTTAGGCATATAATGCTGACAGTGAAGTTTTTCATGTTAAATAATTGAATCATCTTGAATGGACAGGATTTTGAACACTAAGAACGTAGCTTGCCATGCAAACCCCCACCAAGTTTATGCGTGTGTATATATATCTGTACATATATGAAATAAAGCGTGTGGGTGCCAAATTACAAAGCTGTTGCTGCACCAAATAACATGCAAGAATTGCCTTCCTGCACAGACAAAAAGTAGTACACAAAGCAGCCTAAAAGACAGAGCAAAAAAACAGAGTCTTAATAATCTGCATGACTCAGTGAATGCAATTACCTTGCCATTGTACTGTCACAAATATTCCACAATCCTGCCATGCCCAGGTTCCTTTACTAAGATTAACAACAGTTTTTTGAATCCTCAGCTTCTTCCTCTTTCAGGCAGACGGATCTCACATTCCACTCATTTCTCTGAACCTTATTCCATTTTACTCAGTTAATCTGGAGCGTGCTCATTTGTACTGTGAATATTCTGTATGCTTCACCAGTATGGTACTATTCCAACTTCCCTCTGTCCTTGCCCTTTATCTTAAAGTATTTAACCTTATCTAACCTTTTTACTTTCTTTCTTTATAAAATTATCCAATCTCAAATTAGAAGTCCTAGAAGTCATGACAAGGCCTGCACACTTGGAACAAAATCATTATACAAACACCAAAAAAAAAAAAAAAAAAAAAAAAATCACAACCAAACTTCTAGCAAAAGGGCAAAGTATTATCCCATTTGATAGTCTGCAGGTGGTGGGTACACCTTTGGAGCAACAGTCTCCCTGCCACCACTCTCCCTGAAGAAATCTTCAGTAATGAATATGAAAAATACAGCCCTCCTGCAGTAACTTATTTAGTGCCCTCACTGTGATATGCACGTTCAACAGACACATGAAAAACTTTTTGGTGCACATTAGAAAAAAGTAATATTTCAGATCTTTCGATTTGTCAGGTCAATCACATATCCAGTAATGTAGTTTGCAGTTCAGAGAACGCTACACGGCAAGAATATGAGAAGGCCATTTGTAAAGTAATATTATTTGCAGATTTGTCCCATAAAATGCCATTAGCTCTTCCAAATCTTATAATGATAACAGAGGCAATTTCCTCTATCAAAATTAGTGGTTTTTTTTCAAATAGAAGTTATGCTTCATAAGGATACATTTGCAACAGAATCTTGCCAACTATCAAGTTAAATAATTTTCTTAAATTAATGCTGCTTTCTCCCAGATTTAAATTTATTATTGAGACAGACAAATAATAACTATCTAAACAATATTTTTCCTTTCTCAGTCACAAGTGACTAAGAGTACCTACACATACAGCACACACAACTGTATAGTAACCAATTTCTCCCATAAAATACTGTTTCAAAAAGCATATATGAAGAAAGTTGAATCAATCCACTTTGTTCTGTTATAGGAAATCTTTGGGAGGAGCTGAAAGACGACAGCCTAGCTGTGGATCCCCTGGTTCTCATTTCATCATCCCCAACGCCTTCTCAGTGTTTCCCTTCTCACTGCCAGATGGAAAACAGCAGCAGCGTCAACATCCAAAACGGAACCCCACACAGCAACGTACCCGACCTACAGCTCACTACTCTTTACTCTGCCTTTATGGAGTTGGATACAGTGTCTCCTACCTACCTAAGTAATTCCGGATCCAAACCTATAGCACTAATGTGAACCACGCACCAACCTGATCGTTATTATTGTTTTGTCTAAATACAGTCCTGACCATCACACACACTTACCTATCTGATTTATGTCAGCTGAAACTGTGTCCATCGGAATAAGAATAATCTTTTTCCAGAACTCACCTGCAGGATATGTAGCTTTACTATGATAATTTTCTACACACAGATACTAACAAAAAAATAAATTTAAAACTATTTAAAGATATTCTTGTTAACGGCTGAACTGGTCAACACCATTTTATCAAGGCACTCACCTTCTCCATCTTCCAGAAACAAATGACTATAAGAGGAAAACAAAGTATTGACTTTCTTTTCTTTTTTTTTTTTTTTTTTTAATGAAAGCTGCTTGCAAATTAACATAGAAGTCAAAACAAACAATAACCTAACTTATTGCCTGGAGCCAACAATGTCAACAACATCTGCACAGACCACTAAAAAAAAAAATCTGCCTATTAAAACATTTATAGTCCCCTTGAAAGAAGTTCTGGGTTTTGAGAAACAATAACATAAACTGAAAATTCTGCAAGTATTAGAAGACAGAGGACTAGCTGCTGACAGACTATACCAAAGCAACAAATATACTTTAGTGAAAAATGTAAGTTTTACTGTGTTTAAAAAGAAATTTAAAACTGCTTTTTTAATAAAAAAGAAAAAAACAATTTAGTATAATTTTTACTTGGCTGGAAATTATTCACATTCATTCCTCTATTTTTAGCCACATAAGCTGTACAGTAAGATGAATTATTCAAACATTAAATGAAGATTTTGAAAAATGCTAATAAAAAAAAAAGAGAACAATTGTTGCAGTTAGCCAAATCCAGAGGGCATCTCTATTTTAACATCCAGCTGACATCTGATACATCCAGCAGGATTTATTATGATGCTGACTAGCCCTGGCATTAGGATAGCACATAGTTCCTAACATGAGCGAAACTAAGGCATTTCAGTAGCCAGATTCTCAGGAACACACTTCTCTCTCTGATTTACCATAAAGGTGCTGCTTGTGACACAACAGAATAGTGTTTTATTTCAAGTGAAGCAATCTAAAAACAAAGCAATTTGAAGCAGGAACCTTTAACAACACTAAGGAAAATAGTCTACACACCAAAGAAATATCAAAGTGTCTCGAATGACATCTCTATTCACATATTATGGAAACTCAGAAGAAACTACGGAGCTTACATTTGAGTCAGACTGGGTCACTCACCCTACGAAAAAGCAGCAAGGAATTACAAAGAAAAGTATAGACCAGGTCGAACAGTGAGATAGTATTGTTAAAACAAATGCATGCAAGTTTGATTAGCCTGCTTTCTCACAGCAAGGCAGGAGTACTGCCAGTTAAGACTGAAGCCAAACCCAGGTTCCAATCTACAGCCTCAACCATGCCTACTAGCCAGACTTAAAACAAAATCAGATTAGGGACAGACGGATAGAGAAGATTTAGGAAGAACACATGTGATGCAATTTTGTAATCCCTTAGGCAGCTATCAAGAAATCCTCACTTCACCTGAGCCCCTCTTCCTCTGCATTCCTACAAAGTCCTGCAAATGCAGGGTGAGAAATGCAGTCAAGTTTGTCAAGGTGTTCCATGCAAGAAAAAAAAAAAAAACAGCAGGAAGAGAGTTATGCAAACATACTAGAGCTAGGTGAATCAATTCTTGACCATCCTAACATTTAGATAGAGAAATAAGGAAAAAAATAAGTATGCCACATCACTAGAAATGTGCCTATTAAATAAGCCTAAAACATATAGTAAGTATAAAGCTGCTAAACATTATATTCAGTATAATTTAAGAGTTACCAAGCTACAAATAAATACCTACGAAGTACAAATTTTAAAAGCACTAATATTATCCTAGATACCTTTTTTGAAAAAAGAGCCAAACAAATATATATCTTAATACAACCATGCATTGAGGAAAAGCAAAACCAAACTGACCCCCTGCCCTGCACTCGGGCAGCATGGTTTTGTATCCCTCCTGGCTCTGCAACACATAGCTACTGTTATTCCTTAAAATACGTCAACATCATTCTTAAGCTAATAATAATAATTGGTAAACAATGTTATCTACAAATATTCCACTATTTACAACAGATCTGGCTTGTGCTGAGAGATGGGTTTCCACAGCTGTATGCGTTTGTATGCTTGCTCTCCAATTGCCACAGAGGACAGCACTGCTGTGCCAGGACCCCCACTGCTGAGGCAGGACTGTCTGTCCAGACCCGCTCAAACTCCTCAAACACATTTACTCAGCTCCAGTGAATAGCCACACTGACGGCAGCCGCACTCGTGCATACAGCTACCTAGATCCTGAAGGACTTTTCAGGATAACATTCTCTCCGTTTAGAAGTCTTTTACTGCAAACATCAAAAGAGTTGGTACGCAGATCAAAATTTTCAGAGGCCTAAGGGAGTGAGATACTCAGTTCTCAATTACTTTCAGTCACCATTTGCATCAAATTTTTGTTAGTCCTTTTTAAAATCCTTATAATGATACATACTGAGTAGCATACAGTGAACTACGTTATGGCCAGGATACAGAATGATACAGACCTTTGCAAGATATTACCCTACAGAATTAACAATCTTGCAATATTTTGTATTTAGCAGAGAGAGATGATGACAAGAAAATGCAAGAGAACATACCAAATGTAGGGCATCAGGAAGGTCCATCACTCTAAAAACATAGCAAACTTGTAATAAAATATTTGTGATTAAAGCAAATTCATGGCACATGAAAAAGCCATTAAAATTCACAGTATGATTCTAGACAACACTTACCAAGATGAGCTAAATACCTGCTACAGAATCTCCAAATTCACAGATTTTAAATCAAGAAAAGCTAAGCTTCTTTTTCTGCATTAAAGACTTCTAATTTATGGGCATAGCAATTAATTAATGATTTGTAAATTCCTATGTGTTATTCATATACTCCATGATCTGTGTTGAACAGGCTAGGGCGTTCTCTCAGATGCACCAATATATTCCATGCTTGTGACCATACACATGATCACAAGGTAGAGGGGGAAGAAGTAGAGAAAGAAATCTAAATGTCATACTCTATCCTATATTTTTCTTGGTAATAAGTCTTTGAAGAATGATCAGACGGCTAAAGAACAAAAGAGAAGAGGACACTCTAACATGTTTTTTTGTGTGTTTTGCTTGACTTTCTTGACATACTGTATCTACACAAGAGGGACTTATCCTCCCTGTATGTAGTTATTTATTTTAAGCACCTTAAAGTATTTTCTCCAATGCATTCCATATTTAACATGGTTGGACATTTCACTGAAGTTAAAAGTCATTCCATTATTTTTCTTGTATTAAAAAAAAGGAGTCATGTTTAAAAAAAAAAAAAAAGACTGCAAGTTATTAACTAATATAAATTGTGTGGGTTTCCCTCCCTCCCCTTTTCAGGATCTTACATCTAGAATTTTATTGTCTTGCTTCAGTTTAGCATTAGTGATTCTGGTACACGTGAAAAAATCCCATTGAAATATGAGTGCATGAGGAAAAAGTCTACTATAAATTACAATTCTGGAACAATTATTGTTTAAAAAATAAAAACCTACATTTATTTAATGACTTTTATTTAAGTTTATCTGGAAGAATAATCCTTACCTTGTGCACTGCTTATCTTGTACTTTTAAAATAATTTTTGACACAGTCACCGATAGCACAGTAAACATTTTCGTAGAACTTGTAGAGCTGGTGACACCTTACTTTGTACCTACCAAAATAAGTATTTTGCACACACTGCAAATCTATTTAAGATACATTTGCATTAAAGACCATTTTAAGTAGTACTCTGAAAACAGGGGGAGGGGGGAAGGAGGAAAAGAATGAAGTTTTCCCAGTCCATGGCTAACGATGTTTGCTTAATCAGCCCAAACCAAACACATTATGCAAACAGCTATTTCTGTCTAGGGAAAAAAAGAAATCTTAAGTGTAATTACCATAAAAATATCTTATTACCAAACAAAAGAAAGTGTTCACTGTTGCCCTCGCCAGCATATGATTAGGAAAAATTTGCATGGTAAAGTTTAGGATTTATTAGTTTAACCTTTTTTAATTGTATGTTTCATTTAAACTTCAGAAAACTCAAATAATAGCTATTTATATTGGAAATATGTTTTCAAGCTCTTTTTTCTTGACATGAGCTCAAATTTACTGTTACAAGACTTTTGGCTAAAGTAGGCTGACTCCCATGTTTTCCTGTTCTTGTTATAAAACAATCAGCCCTGAAGATTCACTTGCTTTTGTTGATACTGTTCTTTTCAGATATGTTCATATCTTTGCACAATCTTTGAAAACCCTGGCACAGTGATGAATAGGCATTATGGAACAGATAAAGTATGAAGTAGCTCATCAATGTTGCTTTATGTCTACCTTTGTACACAAAGCTTGAAAAGAAAAGTGCAAATGACTTATTGGCACTTTCAAATAAGTTTAAATTACCGGCTGAAACAAATTTGGATTTCAGAACTTAGTTTATCAGTGCTGATGCTCCAGTTATACACTTCAATCAGACTTCCAAATCTGTGTGTAAATGTTTGTGTTTAGACTACTAAGTATCAAAAACGGTAAACACTTTTCCATCAGTTTTTTCTGACCTCTTAAGTCATTTCTAGTCTTAACATAAACAAAAAGAAAACATTCACTAGCTGAAGAACTACATGGTTCACCAGGGATCCCCTCACTGCAATAATGTAAATGGAAGCTTTAATGGAAGTATGTGCGGCCATAGCAAAAATTTGAGAACTACTGATTTGTTCTTTACTAAAATAATGGAGTTAGTTCATACAATAACATTTAATTCCAGTCCTTTTGAGAAGCAGAAAAGGGCAATTTTTTTTTTTGTCCATACAAACACACACAAACAATATTTGTTTGCACTGAAAATAAACAGCAGTAGGAACACAATGAATGCATATTGGATTTATTTCCCCTGGCTGCTTCTCAGTCAGTTAGCACATTGATGAAAAATCTCAGATACTAGGTATCAATATAAGGAATGTTGAACGGATGCTGAACTGCCAGATCTCAGGAAAGAGCCATCAATGCGAAATCATCACCAAGTAAGAGCCCTCCCTGGGTGTAAAGTGGTAGTCAGTGCTCTTCAGCATTTTGTGGTAATGATTTTTTTTGTCTTTTGTTATCGCCATATCAAGTCTGGATACTTTTCTAGTACCCTTTAGTTATAGACTTTTAAGTAAATTCGGGCTCAATACCGTGCGGGACTCAGAGGTAAGTAGGAAGCCAGACAGCCTAGCAGTCTTTTCTAGGATTAATCTCTGTGGATCACAAAGGGCCACAAGATGCCAGTAAGTGCTAGAATTAGCTTCCAAAAACTACCGAGTTCACACCAACTTTGCTGCAGATCGTTTTTACATATAAAAAGCGTGCTACATGCCTCAAGGCCAATAAATACTGATGACCAGACTGCTATTAAACCTCCGTAATTCAGTCATCTGAATAACCAACCGCTGAAACATTTTGCTGCTTAGATGAACTGCAGACTTCCTATTCTGAATCTATCGATTTTTGACCTGGGCACAGAAGAGGCGAGTAAAGCCATTAAACATTTCTTCCTGACTAAAACCAATTAGGCCTGGCTTTACAGCGAAGACGGTCATTAGTCGCGTTACTCAAATTCCTTAGTCACACGCTCGTCACCGGAAAATTAATTACGTCAACCAATGAGCAAGCAGGCACAGGCGGGGCGGATGGCGGCTCTCCGCGCTGAGGCGATTTACCTAGACCCACCTCGCCGGCAGCGGCTCTCCGCCACTGGGTCGGGTGCCGTGCCCGCGGAACCGCCCCTGTCCGTGGCCGCTCATCTCCCGTGTGCCGCCTTTCCTTGCGGACAGCGGCTGGTCCGACAGCCGGACCCGAGGCGAGACGGTCGCCTCACGGCCACTGCGGCGACCGTTGGGGGGGAGCGGGCACACACGCTCAGCTCCGCCCGCTGATTGGCCGCCGCCGGGGCCTTTAGGGATTTGAAGCAGAGGGCGGGAAGGGCCGTTGGGCGCGAGCCGCATTTGCCGCCTCACGTCGCCGCCATAGCCCCGGGCGGGAAGGGCCGTGTCTTGTGGTGCCGGGAACA
>NC_138595.1:5684097-5791128 GCF_964289735.1 Phaethon aethereus | reverse complement strand
AGTCAATGTCACATTCAAACAGGTTTTTGCAGTGTAGCATGAAGATACAAGCAGACATCACAGTCGGCATCAACACAGTGATTTTAGGGAGGCAGTTAACTACAGCTTGTGAACAGATACACAAACACACAATTTCACCTGCTTAGTCAGACTGTCCTGTGATATAGAAAACAACTGAGCTGCCCTTGAGGCCTAGAGTATCACACTCTTCAAATATATTACCATGTTTAGAAAATAGTATGAACTGTCCATGAGATTTAATATCTGATTAATATTGAAACATTTGTATAAACTTAGGCAGTGCTTGTGGGGGGGATATAGAAAAGAACTGCTATCAGAAGCTACCAGCTATCTCAAACTCAAGGGAAAAAGCATTAATACTACCAAGTCCTACTTTGTTGGACTTTATGATCTTAAAGGTTTTTTCCAACCTTAATGATTCCGTGTGTGTGATACCATGGGCTTAAAACTCTTGGTTCCAATTAGATATTAACTCTTTTCCTGTCCTTGTCCCTCTCCCTCATTTTTTCCCAAAGATAACTTTTACCACTAGAGTCAATGCATGTAAACCTGCAATAAACCTGCAGCTTTTGTGCAATACATACAGTTCTAGTTGCACTTCCCCTCTGCCTCCAGTAAGGGATAGCAGTAACCTCTATAGTTTCATTCCTAATCAGATCTAATTAAAATTGAGCTGTCAACCTTTTTTTTTTAGGTTATGAATAATTAATAGAACATTTTAATAATACGTATTAAGTACAAGAGTTGGATATTAGCATTTTCTTACCTTAAATAGCCCCCAAATAATCTTTGCATGAACAAGAGTTCCCCTTAATTTTTGTCACCAAGATTGGAATCTAGTTTTTATGGGTCATCATGTAGCACTATTTCTCAGTATACTTTAATAGTCTGTTTGCTCAAAATGAAGGAATTTGGAACCTGGTAGCTTGCAGTGTTTCACACAGAGCCAGCCACTGCTGTGACACTTTACAAAAAACTTTGACAAGTTTTTGAAATGAAACTGAAATGGAGGGCAGAGGTGGCAAACAGAGCTATCTTAACTGACCTGCTCAAAACCAAGACGTAGAGAGAGATGATGAACCAGAACTGAACCCCAACACACTGCTTTCAAACCTGAAGAGACTTTCTACATTAAAAAAAAAAAAATTCTTCTCAGGGAGAGTGGATTATTCAGTTAGTTCATAAAAGTCACCACGTAAAGGATACATTCACAGAAACAATTTTGGCTTTTGTCACTGATCTGAGAACAAAGTTTCTAGAATTTAAACCATACTTGATGTGTTAATTTTAAAAATAAATTGTTCTCTTTCTGCCACTGAAGTCTGTGAGTTATTAGACCATGTAGCATGGCAGTTAACCACAAATGTATTATTGTTGCTTTTCTTTAAAAATACTGAAGTTTAAAGGAATCCAAGACTGAGAAAGCAAAAGAATGTGTTGAGTTATAATTTCCTTGTCTCTCAGAAAAATTATGTCACTATTAGCACTCACAGAGACTTAGTTTTTTTTCCCAAGATTAATTCACTCTGTAAAGTACACATATAATCCTGTCTTACAACAGGAAACAGCTAGTCATTATTAGCAGATAATCTTGGTTAGCTCTTAGATGTTTTCTTTCCTTTTCAGAAAGTCAGATCCTGAATTTCCAGACGGGCTCGTTAAAACAGAGCTGTAGTCATAATTAAAATATTTTTTAAAATGAGACCGAAGAAAAAAATACAAGAATTATTTTTCCAGAGCCAATATTTGGTGATTTGTAGATGAACTTCCAAAGTAAACCCAGTAATGATTAATACTAAAAGACAAAATAATAACTAGACGGGGAGGCTAACAAATTTTTCTGTGAACAGTGCTGTTAAGAGTTGATTTTCAACTGGTTTATAATAAGAATCAGCTGCCAATTT
Source organism: Phaethon aethereus (assembly GCF_964289735.1). NCBI lineage: Eukaryota > Metazoa > Chordata > Aves > Phaethontiformes > Phaethontidae > Phaethon > Phaethon aethereus. The sequence goes on along the minus strand of NC_138595.1, from coordinate 5,789,203 downwards.
AATGGAAAAATATGTGGGTTTCATTTTACAACTGTCCTGAGAGCTCTCTGCTCCCTTTCAGATGAAAGTTGAAGTTTTTCAGTGCTGTACAAAGCATGGTCTTTATGTTAAATTTTGAACATAGTTTTAATGGAAAACAAGGACTGAAGCGGTACTAGAACAGCAACTGTACTGCAGAAGTTTTTAAAGGAACACTCCCTTACTGCTGTTTCTGTGCAACAATATAACATCTCATGTCAACACTACACGTTATACTGCTGCATAAACAGGCAGACAAAGGAACAGAATCTCTCCCTTGGACAGCAATTCCCACAGGTTTGTAAACATTGTGGATGTAGATTACCTTAAAGAAATACTTAACAAAATGTTTCCAAGTGAAATGGAGAGATAACAGTGATAACTGTTGCAGTGGAATACAGAAAAAAGCACCTTCATTACACTTCCCACAGAAAGTTTTGTTATTTGCCTTGGTTTAAGAATCAGAACTTGTTATTTGTAGCAGTTTGTAGGGACTCTTAAAAGAAGTAAAATCCTCAAACTAAAAAGCTAAAATAGGTTGACATTTTTTTTATTGAAAAAATCCAGTATTTGTTCCTGTTTTAAGGTATTCCTAATTACAGAAGACAACAAATTCACTCAATAAAATATCTCCTATATAATTCACACTAAATTTTCTGCTAGTCTGAAATTATGACCCATAGAATCTGAATTATCAGAACAGCTAGCAGAATTCAGGAAATCAGTAATGGATAGTTCATCCTCTTACAAGTCCCTTCAACAACATACTGCGCTATTGGGAGCGAGGTAACTTTCTCTAGGTTCTTTTTTAAAAGGGCATGTCTACCACTCAAGTTTTCCTTGATTACAGTAATATTTTTATGGAATTACTTTTGGTTTTGAAGTCCAAAGTCTTAAAAGGAGGTAGCATAAAAAAAGGAGTAGAACATGACTTTCAGTTCTGCAGACAGTGATACGCTATACAGAGAGGATACTCAGTACGATAACCCAAGAGCCTGCACCAAAGTACAACAACTGCTCTCACCAAAATATACTGAGATGATATTTCTGTTTGAAATGCATGACTGGCAATTCTGGGCAAGCACCATTGCTAGAAATCTTTTAAAAATCTTATGCACAGAAGTGATTATTATGAACAGCAGCTGAGAGTTGAAAGATACCCCCAAAAAAAATGGTGCTAGTGTCTGGTGCTTGGTGCCTATAACTAGCACTACAGGATGCTAGTTATAAACACACACACTCTCTTCTGTCTTCAAATCCATATATTTTCTCCTTCAAGAATTGGAACAAAATTCATAAATACTTAAACCTGCAAAATATCATTTTGAATATATAGATAGTTTAACAGCCCTGATGCAAAAAAAAAAAAAGGGGGCGGGGCGGGCAGGCAGGGAGAACCTAGACTTTTTGAAACTATTTTCACCTTCAGTGATTATTGTGCTATAAAACTTAATGATCAGTAGCTCAAAACATTGTACAAACAGTGAGGAAATTTTTTGTAACTCAAACAGATAAGTCAGCTATAAGCTAATTATATGATTTAATACACTAGAGACAAAAAATAGTGATAAGTACAAGTCTCATTGTGATAACAGTTACTACAAGATACCAGTGTAAAATCAGTGAACTTTACAAACTTTCTTAGCTCTTAGTCTTACTAAAAAATTCTGTGCTGTAACCTAAACTCAATGCATTTTCTTTAGAAAACTGAATCCTCTTTCAGAAGTAAAGCAAGCCAAGCCAAATACAAATGGTAACACATTTAACAGTGACCACAACCCCAAAAAGAGCACAAAAACCTCCCTCTTGTTAGGCAGATGGCTACACTTGGAACCATTTGTAGTTCTGTTTGACTTAGGCTGCAACTAGCAAGATGTTAATCACAACTGGAAATGGGATTTTATAAAAATTACTACAATCACACCTATCTGAGGCTAACATATAATGTTCCACTTAAACTCACAGAATTAGACATGGAGACATCAAGTATTTATAGAAATATCTACAAACTGCAACTGCCTTTTTTTTTTTTTTTAAAGTATCAGTGAACTGACCTTTAGAGTAAGGGTTTCATGACAACAGGCTACTCCACATCAGCCGCCTTGGGTTTTGTTTTGCATACACTAGTTTATTCTTTTGATGATGCCACTTCTTTGCATATCTATCTTTCTAAGAAGTGCATGCTGAGAAACTTGGGCAAAACTGGTCTTAAGCTTCTTATAGAGTCTGAAGAGAGAGCTTTTGCTAAATTTTTGCTGTGCCTTAAAGTCCTATGTTATTAGACTTACTGTTTCACCTGTGTTAATATCCAAGGCAAAACATTTTTAACAAAGGGAAAACACTGGCATAACATTCTTCAAGTTCAGATGCAAATGGAAAATTGGAAATTCCACACTCTCCAGCTGCCCTAGGCAAATTAAAGTGTTGCTGCAACAAGCAGTGCTGAAGCTTTATCTTAGTATTGAGCAGAGATGAAGGAAAACAGACATGGAACACTTACAGCATGAATAGGCTGAATGATAACTATGTAAAAATGTTAAATAAAGCTAAAATCCTTCAATTTTTCCTGACTATTCTGCAATCTGTTTGCAAAAACTGAAATTAATGGAAAATGCTTATGGAGGTTCATAGACCCTCAATGCTATTTTACCTTCATCTGAAATGTAAAAGGACAGTACCCGATTAAAAACAGCTCTGTCATTGAACTACTGGTTTTCATTACGAGTTTCGGTGTTTCCAAGATTAAACAGAGTATTACATAGAAGGAACAAAACTAGAGGATGAGGTACTTATTTAGAGAACTAATCTAAAGATTAAACTTGCTTTTGTAAGATGTTATGCTCGACATTTTCAGCTGGAGGTACAAGTTAAATTGGCCATGCCTTTGAAGCATTCACAAAGAGAAACAAACAGAACTCTGTATTTGCATCCATCCACTCAGGTGGTTTCTCAGATTACATTCTTTGAGAAAGCAATCACGTCCCAAAAGATACTTGAGGGCAAGAACACAAATCTGCAGAATTAGGGCAAAATCCCCCAGGTCCCACAAGGCCATTTTCAAAGCAGACACTTACAGAACTTAGGGAAGTGGTATCCAAAGATCATCTAGCATTGTAGAACCGCTTAGAGTTCTGAAGAACTGGGTCTGCTTCAAAGCTCAAGAATGATGAGACTGGCAAATGTAGTCATGAAACTCCTACTGTGGCAAAGAGTCCTTGGTTTGCAGATCCTTGTCCAGTTGACGTTGTAGACAACAGAACTGAAGGTGTTGGTATCCCTGACGACTTTGCTAGGAAAAGGAAGGCCAGCGCAGGTTGGCTGTCTATCCTGTGCTCAAGGTCCTCCACTGTATGAATAATCTGCCTTGTTGTGCATCACGAGCTTGTTGTCTACAAAGTAGAAACTGTCCGACTGCGTCTCATACGGATGAAGGATCATCTCTCGAACTGCAGGGGAAAAAAAGAAAAATGGTGTCACACAGAAGCCCTACTGAGGCAATGCTCTGCACTGGGTTTCTGTTACGTTTAACAGCATTGCTCAGATAGCAGCAAACTCACAAGTGAAAAACCAAAACAAGAACCTACCCAAACCATTCGTTGACAGTATCTTTTAGAGAACTCAAACATATTCCAAATATGTTAAGGCACCATACAAAGTGTGAGTGTTCTACCTAACCACAAAACAATATCACACTAGAGTTTGGGGCTGTTTTAATTTTGTTTTTAAAAAAGTGATAAAACAGCAAACTCAAAGGAAATTTGTTCTGGTGTGACAATAAGCAAGCAGCAGTGCATCACTGTATTTTCCACCAACTGTATTATTAGTGCTGACCTACATGATTAGGGGTTGTAAAGAATATGAGGTCACACAGACAGTACTGATGCTGTTGTGTCTTGGGAAAGAGGAGAGAAAATAAAAGTTATATTCATACTAAAACTAAAACCTCTCAAGCTATCAATATAGCACATCAAACAGGACATAACATTTAAGTCACCCATTTACTGGACATATTTTTAATCCTAGTTTTTTTGTTGGTTTATAACAAAATTGTTTTTCTCCCTGACACCAAAGCTTCCCTTTTATGAATTTAAAAAAAAAAAAGCAACTTGTCTGGTGGGTGACAAGATACATGCTACTAGAAAACGAAATCTGTATTAACACAGATACAAAACTACCTGGAAGTATCCTACCCTACCTTTGCTTCTTCAAAACACCTTAGATTAACATCACTATGTGGTAACCCAGTAATTAAAGAGAGCTTACTGAGGTCCTCAGAGAGCTGTGGGAATTCATAGATGTGCTCACAAGTATTTTTACTGCTGGGGATGCAGAACCCAAATTCAAAATCAAAACTCTTAAGCAATTGATCCCGGAAGTAGTGCCTCTCAATCATGCGGAAGTTATTAATGGGTTTGTCCCCTACTGTGAATTCCACTCTGAAAAAGAAGGATAAGATTGAAATGAGCTTTTTTCTTTAAGTAAGATTTTCAACCATTCCTGAAATGTAGAAGAGAGGTCTTCTAAAAAAAGCCAAAAATCTAAAGCAAATTATAGTTTCCTCTTTTTCTTAAAGCATGCTACAGGGACACAACAGAGCATTACAAATCATAGATTATAATATATTTTTATTCTTTTTACTAAAAAAAAAAGATATGCAAGACAATTTTACAATTTTAAACTCATCTTCGGTGTAGAAAAGATCCCTCCAACTATATTGGATAGGCACTTCACTAGATGACCCAACAGAAGTTCCTTATTGCTTTGGGGTTTTAGAAAAGTTACTTTAATTCTTCTGGTGGGTATTAAAAAAACAGATCTACAGAAAACTGTCTGTCTTCTGTTCCTGCTTTGTAAATGGTAAAGGGGTGCAAGTTTCAACCAGCACTATATTCACATTTCTCTTAAGAAGTATGACCTTTTGCAGAAAGACAGGTATTGGTTACATATGATACACTATGAGTAAGCCAGGAAGACACTGTTACTAGTTTGGCACAAATCAAAAGCTGGATATTTACAATTTTAACCAAATAATTGCCAAAGAGTGCTAATTGATACATAACTTGGATTTTTCTTCCAAACCAAAATCTAAACAGTGCACATCTTTAAGATTAGCAGGAAGCAGTATTACATAATTTTGCTCTAAATATATTCTCTGACAACAAATTTTAATTCTTTTCCATCAGAACCAAATGCTGAATTTTAATAAAGTTCTTAAAAAAAAACTTTTTTTTTTCCTAAGCAAGGCTACTGTACATCAGTTCTTGTGAAATACACCTTTGCTGCTGAAGGGATCTATCAAACTGCACTCCAACATGAATCCAAATTAATGATTTCTGTACACCTGAAACAAATAGATTTGTGCTGGAAACTGTTAACTGATGCTCAATTATAGTATTATGGACTTCATCGCATAGTAGCAATGGACATAAAGCTCTTGATTAGATCTACTAATTTAAACATAAGTGAACATAAAGAAAAATAAAGATAACAAAGAACCTGCCATGCTGTGACCCAATATCCTTCCAAAATCTCCACCAGAGACAAAGCAGCCCGCCAGTCTGCTCTTTGCAGCTGAAAACTGCATGTCCCCATGCATGCTATTTAACTGCTGATAAATCTGTAGTTACTAGTAAGTTAATAGTAGTAGTAACAGTGTAGTTAGGAGTAATCACTACTAACTTTTACTGAAGAAACAATACACTCTGTCACTTGTATTATAGTAGCAATAACTCTGGCCTAAAGCTTTACAGAAAGGTATTTTAGCTGTCACATTTTGGTGTGGTTTATTAACAGATGCAGGCAGTATTACCAGACGCATCGAAGATCATTTTGGTACTTAAAGTGTCAAACATTACTTCACCATTTCACGCGCATCTATGGATTAATGATTTTTGGGGAATGCACCCTGGAAGGCTGCAGGCACATCTTCCAAAGCTGGCGGAACCTCTGACAAGCAAACTATGATGTACGGAAGAGAGCTGGAATATCTGGGTAGTCTGTCCACCTTATTTTGCCCCTTCTAGCATTAACTTTTTCAACGCCATGCCTATTCCTGAGTTAAATAAACAAGCTAAAGGGATGGAGGAAGCAAGGCATCCAGCAAAGGTGTTTGGAGAGTCTCAGAATAACAGAAGATCCCTACGAAATCAACGTCCTGACAGGATCAACAAGCAAGAGCCACTTTTTCTAAGGTTTCAGTTGTTTCCTGTACTAGAAAAAGTAGCACAGGAGCAATTACTTACGTGGCTCCCACTTGCCGAAGTCTAAGAAAAGCTGGGGTAAACTGATAGCGTACAAACCGTCCAGCATTGGGGTCAATGTCCTTCTTGTCATTGCGTTCACGTTCTGGAAAAGCGCAAAGTAAAGCTCCGTCACAGTCGTCTGAGAAACAGAAACCCAGTGAAAATACTTGCAATCATACATTATTGAGACATATAAGCCAGGAAACTATTCTGAGAAAGCCTGACGACGTGCTTACCCTCTTCCTATCCTCTCAAAGGCATCCACTACTGGTCACTGAGAAAGAGTATTGCAAGATGGCCCTTTGGTTTAATATACTTCTTATCTTCTGAAGTGACTTACTGCTCCTACCTCTGCTTCAGGATTGCAGCGTGACTCTGAACATGCCATTTCACCTTAGCGTGTCTGGTTTGCTATCTCTGAGCTACAGAAAACTTCCTCTCATCTGCAGGGAGATGGGGAAGACTTAAAAGAGCACTTGATCAGGAAAAGAACAGATGCCCTGGGTTTTTATTACCCCTGGCAACAGGTAACACTTTGGTGGTTAGGAGTAACACCTAAAAATTATGAAGGGAAAAAAAAATACACAAATTTTCAGTTTGTCTAATTTGCACAATTGACATAGTTGCTCCTTTTTGGAAACACCACCTTCCTGACCCCTGAGTGAAAGATGTTAGACTAACGGTTAAACTGTCTACAGGGGGACTCTAGCTGAAGAACAGCCAAGAACTAGCCGTGACCTCCTCCTCTGCGGCTGTTTACAACATCCATCTGTCCTGCCTCAGCACAGATGGCAATCAGAAGAATACAGCCGCAACAAGCTCTGTTCGCCGTCTTGGTGCCGTCTTGGTACAGAGGGACACCTGAATAGTATTTCTGCTGCAAGCTGGGACTCTAGCCCTCTTGCAGTCGAGAGCATCTCCTATTTTTGGGAAGTGTATTGAGTAAAAGGAGCGGGAAAAGGCAAAAGGAAGCAGATAGTGGCATTTGTTTGTTCATGAAAACAGCATTTCATGTGTGCACTCACCTGAAGTTGCTGGTTTGGTGATTTCAAACAAGACTGTGCCAGATTCCATGTCCCGGATTTTGAACCTGGTGAAGTCTATCTTGTAAACATTTTCCTCTGGAGTGCACAAATAATCTGCAGAGGAAAGCAAACTTAAATGAAGGCTGCCCAGATTACCAGGTACTACTCTTTGGAGATCACAACCAGCAATGAGAGCAACTCAAATGCATTTCCACTACTACCCTGTTTTTAATCCAAAACTGGGGTTTGTGAAGACAGTCCCAGTTCTGAATGCTCACACCACCCTGCTTGGAGAGGACAGGGAAAAGGCTTCTCTCCCCCAGCACTCGGAGGTCATCACCTTTTTCCAACCCTGTGGCAGCATCTTCTGTATCCATTTCCTCTCAGGGTATTGAGAATAGTCAGCACCTCCATCAAATCCTAGCCTTTCCAGTGTAAGAGGCTTTGCCTGTTTTAAAAACTGCCCTCCGGCAGAAAGCAAGTGCTAAGCAGCTTTGGGAGCACTAAGCCTGCACTAAACTGGAGCAGGAGTGTCCTCCCTTGTTCCACCTCTCCTGTCTCCAGCCCTCTGCAGACAAAGGATGGCCTCTTCTCTCCACTGATGCTTGTCCCATGCAAGGATTTTTTCTTCCACAGCACTGAAAATGGTGCCTTTTCCTGTGTTAGGAAAACAGTCTGGGAACAGAGCCCTTCCCTGCTTCCACCAGTCAGTATTTTTGGGAGAAAGTCATTGTTTCTGGCTTCAGCCTTGCTCTGCCCTGAGCCAGCTCCCTGGCCTGGGTACCAGCCTCCTCTCTGGGGAAAGAGCCGTGGTGCTTCATTTTCACTGCACATATAAGCACAGACTGAAAGCAGCTCCAACAACTTACTTTACCCTGACAAGTCTAAATAAGTGTTGTATGTATACAAGCCAGGTTAGCTTTTGAACAACCTTGCAATATGCATATTGTAGGAGACCTGTTTTGGAGGTTCTAAGGTGAAAGTAAAACTTTTAATTCTAAGCCCTTTCTCAGCTACTAATTCCTGCTGCTTGTCTGACTTAATCCCTTATTTCTGTCTGCTTTCCTATTTCTAAAATTTAAATACATCCATCCACCTAAGGCTTATTCCTTGACTTATGAAAACAAGTTACAGTGTACTCAAGAGATCATACCTGCCCATTTCAACACCTACTTCAGCGCAGGTACAACAAATCAGGTACCTACAATACGGTTGGGGCTTGTGGTTCCTGGGCAGTGGTTAGCACACCCCATAGACAAGGAGTTAATAAAAGATTGCTGCGGGGTAGTAAGAGAACATCCCAAACGCCACGCATTGCAACCACCAGACAGCGAGGCCCTCATGCTGGGATCTGTAATTACAGAAATCAGGTCTCTCTGTAGTCAGCACTACGGAAGATTGCTCCTAGGCGCTGCTGACCAAGAACTGCACATCTAGCACCGGCACTGTCCTCGAAGCCTTTTATTCTCTGCAAATCTCCTTAACTTGGAGGACTGTCTGCGTGCTCGCTGGTACAAGGAACAGAGGCGTTAAACATAGTCTCTGGACAGTTCTGCTGCTCTCCATCATCATCACTGTACGGTGAATGCTCAAAGGAATGGGTTTTAAGAGAGAGGACTGTGTTCGAAGCATCTCCAGTGTTTGGCAGGGAGGTTTCCCTTTCAACATAGCACAAAATAAAACTAATGCCAGTACCGGCACTATCAAGAAGAACAAGGTAAAAGCTCAACCTTTTTACTACCACAAGAAAATGCAAGCCTAACGTTAGAAGAAATAGCCCAAGGACTGCACAAAATCTTCTTTTCCATCTTTAACAGTAGCCAACAAGATGGGACAGAAATTTAAATCAACCCCTTGCCTTAAACCCCAACATTTAGCAATCCTCAGGTAGATGTCCTGCAATCACATGATGATTTGAGATTCTAACGCATCAGCCAGCCCAAATTCTCAACCCATCCCACAACTTCCCTGCTCCAAGCGGCCAGATGCAAAATGCAAACTGACAGCAGCAGGCGCAGCTCCTGCAGTCCCGGCTTCGCCTCCCCCAGCCCACAGCCGCGCTCAGGCCAGCTGCTCTCCATGAAGGCGAGGGGCTGCACCAGAACAGGCTGGCGGTCGCCTGGGAGCCTGGGACACCTTCCCTAGAGCACGCAGACAAATCTGAAGCCGGGTTTGTCTGCAAGTTAATAATTAAGTGTTTTTCCTCCTGCAGAATTCCTGCCCATCCAGCACCATGGCAACAGCTTTATCCCCCCCCCCTTGGCAGCAGCGTTGCTGCAGTAACAGTGTCCCTGACTCATCTGGAGGAGAGGAGAGCCAAGCAGCAGAAGAGGAGTAAACCCTGGGCAGAATCTCCACCAAGCTCCTGCTCATTAATGTTTGCACCCCTGCACTCTATTTTCCAACTCTTTTTGCACTGAAAATATTTTTTAAACTTTTTTTTTTTTTTTTTTTTTAGGTCAACATGCCGGTGTCTAACCAGATGACATCTGGGAAGATTAGCTGCCAGAATACAGCAGTCAAGTGTTTTTTCCTCCTCTGGCAGTGCCCAGTCTCCTGGGCGGGGGGGAAGAAGACGTATATATATTCCTTTCAGTTCATATTAAATTCGCTTGCTGCAACTACTGTTCAAAAATCAAAGTAGCCACGTGCTGGTTTCTTCCCCATACATAACAAGAGCCCACCGCTACACTAAAGGTCTTACTGGGAGTGGGCTGCTTGCAACTGGCAGAGACTTCTGCTTAGCTGAGCACTGTCAAATTTGCTAATATCATCCCATACATACTTATTTTTAAATTACTGTAGGGCCCAGTTGCCCACATTTCCGTGACACACTTAAATGTATCATCTGCTTTCACTGTCCTAATTCACCATCACCACAAGGCAGCACCCATGTCTCTTAGATAGACACAAGGCAGCTCAAACCTCCATCGAGTGAAGTGATGGAGTTCTGCTGCTCTCCATCATCATCACTGTACGGTGAATGCTCAAAGGAATGGGTTTTAAGAGAAAGGTAGGCTTGTCTCTCAGGACAGAACATTTTCTGGTTTCTTCCACTTCCCCAGAACCAAATAACAGCGGTATCTCCCTTGTACTCACCTGATTCAGGGCTGAGGGAGAACACACTCTGAACAAGGGATGAAGGGATGGACACATCAGCACTGTCTTAGGAAACCCAACAGATTGGCTTTTGTCCACAAGTACTCACATTAAGCAGTGCAAAAACAGGTCACAAAAGAGGAGCATTTCCTACTCCTTCCTAAAAGCCCAATGAATTGTCGCATCACAGACCTCCATATCCAAACTTTTCCTGGAAAGAGTTCACCAACTGAGCTGAACTTGTTCTCAAAGCAAAGAGCAAACTCTTGCAACTTGCCCAAGCCTGGTATTAGCAGCTGCTTCTCACTCATACATCACTATTCCTGCTGATGCATCTGCAGCTTCTTGCCCATAATCTCTGTATCATGTCCAAAGATCTGCAACTCCTCACTATTAGAGACATTTTCTACCTTAAGACCTACCATGGTTTTGAAGAGTTTGGAAGCACAACTAGCAACTCTGTGGTCATCTTAGGAAGCAGCAGAGCTGGTGGACCTCCCGAGCCAGACACAATGGATCCCTTCATAAATTCTGCTATTCCCTTTGTATGAAAAAGTGATTCCCCAAACTCCCCAACTAGCAATCATTAAGAGATGTCTGGCTTTGTTATCAGATACAGTGGATGCTCATTCCCTGTTTACAGCTCTGAGGTGGTACCTTTGCTGTCCAATCCAGAGAAGGGCCGGTTCTCATCCAGGAAGCCTTCCTTTCCTCCCCTCCCAAGAACAACCAAGATTGCAAAAGAAACCAGCAAAACAGGCCAGACAATGACAGCAGGCACTGCCTATTCTCTTGTGAACAATGGTACACTGTGAACCCTGGGCCACATTTCCAGCCACGTATTTTAGCAACCTGGTGTTAGAAAGGAGCACAAAAATTGAGGAATAATACAACTCTGGATAATGCAAGAAAGCTAATGAAGGCACTCTTGCCTCCTGCTCGTTCCCTGTTATTTCAGTTATCCAGTGGATGAGATTAGGTGTTTGATCCTCATCGGAGAAAGCTAAAAGTTGATCCTATATTTTCAGATTTCCCTTGAAACCACCCCACCAGGCACATTTATCAAAAGGAGTTCATAGGCAATAGGGTTAACACTCCTTGTCGTGCTCCTTTCAAGATCCCTTCTCCTTCTCTGCAACCAGGAGGAAGCACATGTCCCCTCTCGCAGACATTACGGATATTTCTGCGGTGCTCATCAGAGCGTCTAAGCTCAGATCGGGCAGCTCCTATTTTAAGGCTTTAACATCCCAGAAAGGAAAGCAGAGTATACCTGGGGTAAGAAAGAACTCAAAGTCTGGTCATGAAAATGGGTGTAAATCAGGAGGATGCTGTACAAGAAACTGATACAACATCGGTGACTTGTAATGGGGATGTCTCTCCCAAACACAGGCAATAACAGGAATTTGGGGAATGAGAAGGCTCCTGTAGCTATGCAGGCCTATTTCTTAACATGCATTAGCCAACAAGGTCAGAAGCTATTTTGAAGACAACTCCCAAGGCATAAGCCAGGTATAAAGCAAAGACAACTGCAGATGAATTGCTAGGAGCTGGAGATTAGGAGATTATCAGATTGAAGAGCCTCAGGAGGAAGCAAGCAAAAATAGCACGGACTCCGTGAAGATGCGGAGCGGTGACGCAGGACAGAGTGCAAGACCTTGAGGGGAAGGCAGGGCAAGTTTCACGAGGTATTGATACGCCTGCTTAAACAACCGGAGTTCAATTAAAGACAAAACTAAACCACTTCCCCTGCCCTCTGCCTCAGCAGTTCAAGTCCGGGAAAGAGGTGGGCAAAGAAACAAGCTAAGACAGCACGGATGCACCCCGTTTCTGAAGCCATGGGTTTTGGATAAGCAAAGACAGCGGGGGTAAACGGGGGGGGAGGCACCTGCAGCCCTCCTGCCTAGCTCAGTAGTTAGGCTGCTGTGGACGCCCCAGAGGAAAAATCTCACACCCAGAGGCTACCACGGCAGTTGTTCTGCGGCGGCACATTTACTGACCGACGTTTGGAATGAAGCAGAGGGGTGCATCCCAGCTGGCTCTCAGCCGGGGCACTTCCAGAGGTCCCCACTCCACACCGAGCCCCGCTGCACAGCTCACCACCCTCCCAGGCTCTGCTTTTTGTGGCAGCCTGCACATCTTTTTTTTTTTTTTTCTTTTTTTTTTTAGCTAGAGCTTTCCAGACTTCACCCTTTCAGAATTAATTTGATCACAGCCCTCCAGGTCTTGTTAAGGAAGGATGGAGCTGCTCTTTCCCCATCCCCAAGGCATTCAAACACTCTTTCCCAGCCCCTTGTTCACGCTGATTGCACTCAAACTCCGAAACCACGTGCACAACATTAACAAAATCAGCTCACTTTGCTCTTACGCAGGGCTAAGCCAGCGCAGTCCGGCCCTGCGCAGGCGCCCATGCCAACTGCCCCAGCTTTCCTCTTACCTTTGCAACTTCCACCAGCGATGGCCCAAACACACAACACGGGCAAGAGGAGGAACCCCCTCTGCTGCCAGCCCAGCACCCTGTGCTACGCACATGCCACGTGTGCCACCCCCGGAAATCTTAACAGTCCATATTGTACTGCGAGACTACTAAAAAACCCTTCGTCTAGGCAACGCTTCGAGCCGCGCGTTATCACAAAGCCTTGAGAAGGTTCCTCACGTACATGGTGTTGCCGAGGAAAGGGGTCACAGTGAGAGCAGCTTGACACAGCCCTGGGGTATCGCTCTGCGACGAGAAATCAGTGTTACCGAAATGCTTTTACGCATCACAGCCCTCAACAACTCAGAACAGTGATTCCTTAGCCTCCTCACAAACACCCCCAGCTAATCAGAGCTCCTAATACAATTAATTTACCCGATTAATTGGGGAAGGAAAGTAATGGTTCAGGCTTTGAAGATCGATTTTGCACACATCAGCTTCCCGTTAACGCTACGGGGAAACTGGTATGAAAGTCACTCACAAAGGGTCAGCCCTGACCGACCCGTTGAGGCAGTCTCTACCAAGCTGGCCTTTAGCTAAAGCTGCCGAGAGAAGCCTCGGAGAAATCATACACGACAGCTTAGGGAAGAGATCAGTTTCAGAAATGATTAAGTGTGTGTTCCTTATTCTTAGGTTTTGGTTTGGAATTGTTTCCAAGCACATAATCAATTACTTAACCCTTTGATTTGCTGAAACAAAATAAGCTTTAGCATAAAGCTTAAAATATCAGCTTTAACCTAGTATTACAGCCAAACCGCAGAGGTGCCTGAAGCTGTGATAAGCAGAGCAGTCTCCGAGTCTGAAGCTTGCCTTTCGCTACGTATCTGTTTGAAGCCCGGTACTATTGCACACTGACAAAAGGGGATGGCATTACGGGGGCTGTAATATCATCCTTCTGCTGAGCAGCGATGACTCTAACCCCAAAGATGGAGGAAGAAATTAAAGCTCTGCTTGAATTAACCTTGGCCTACAGCTAACGTGGGAGTAGCACAGCGTGATCCAGCAAAGCTGCGAGATGCAGCATGGTCACAGAATCACAGAATCATTAATGTTGGAAAGGACCTTCGAGATCATCAAGTCCAACGGTTAATCCAACACCACCATGCCCCCTAAACCATGTCCCGAAGTGCCACATCCACATGTTTTTTGAATACTTCCAGTGATGATGACTCCACCACCTCCCTGGACAGCCTGTTCCAATGCTTGACCACTCTCCCGGTGGAGAAATTTTTCCTAGCATCCAATCTAAACCTCCCCTGGAGCAACTCAAGGCCATTTCCTCTCATCCTCATCAAAGACATGAGGGACAGTGCTCGGGGACAACAAGCCCCAGCTCCTCAGCTGGCTCCGTGAGCAGGATGCGGCCTCCCAGTAACTGCAGGCAGGCTCCTCCGATCCTCTGGCTGCTTCGGTAATTAATTGCAATTTGAACTGAGCTCTGCCCCGCTCCCTTGCTAATACTAAATTAATCACATTGTAAGATTTTTCCTTTTTTTTTTTTTTTTGTAACCACAGTCGTGTGAGCAAGTAACAAATATTACTACTTGCAAAGAAAATGGTTCATTCGCCTTACACCTAATCCAGCTGGAGCAGCGCCAGAGCCAGCCCAGCCAAAAGGCCCAGGTATTCCAGGGCAGCTCCCCAGGTCCATCAGGCTGGACCCTAACGTGCCCGGAAGCATTACAGCCCTGGAGCGGCTGGAGAATTTAACATTGAAAGGATGCGGCATATGCAGGACGGTTTGCACAACTCCCCCTTTAAGCTTATTAGAAGCACATTAAGAGCAGAGCCCAGCTGGCTCTTCTGGCTGGTTACAGACGGGGTTTCTCCGGGTTAGCAGTAAGCGTGCTTTGCCACGGAGCCACATCTCCACCCTCCCAGCCCAAGATGCTTAACATTTGGTCATTTATCAGCTCTACCTACTGGAAGAGGAAATCCCAGCTGTGCTCCTTGATGCAAAAGCAAAGGCTTTCCCCAGACCCAAACGCCAGAGCCGGGCTCACAGCCTGCCCGCATGCTGCCTGGTCAACAGGTAGCAACCACAAGCGGCGGTTTGGCTCCTCAGAGACCCAGCTCATCCCAGACTGGAGGACGAGCAGATTTGCCTGGTGTATCAGGAAGCACTGAGGAGCTCTGCAGCAGGCAGAGCAACCGTAGAACGGCAAACCCTGGCTCCTAAAGAGCATCTGCAAGATATGCACACCCCAGGCACATGCAGCACTGCGAGGGCCCTGCTGGGAGCACGCACAGCGCAGGCAGCCACACTATGGAGTCCCTTTTGTACCTGGATCCATACCGTACTCCGTCCAGTAGCTGGGATTCTGCTTCTCCCCACACAAGCTAGAAGGCCATTCAGAAACACAAGCTACTCATAGTGTAAGCATTTCTCACACACACGTTCCTGCAGCACCAAGCTCTCCTCTGACATGGTTTATCCTGGGTGGTGGTTACTGAAGTAATGTTAAAATGTGGCCAGACCACCCCAGGCCCCTGGGCAGCAGCCAGCTGAACCGCAGTCCCTCGACGGCGCGAGCTACTGGCCCACAAGTTTGGGTAAAGATGGAGTATAATTCATCTGGAACAGCAAAGGATACCCAGGGCACCAGGACATTTCTGCTGCAACCCCACCTTCAAACTGTCTGGAGCACCACAACTTTGGGCATCAAAACCAGAATTGCTGAAATAGGGCATCGTGTCTGCCCTGACTTGGCATCTCCAAGGGAGAGGCTGGGGCTGGGGTAGCCACGACCTTCTCTCACATGGTCCGGTCCTTCCTCCTCCCTGCAGCACCCTCTGCTCTGAGCAGAAGACTGGAACGGTTTCGCATTGGTATTTTTGGCAACCTGTTTTTAAGAGCTTGCTATGGCACATGGAAATGAGAAAAGGCCACAGAACACCCTGAATAATCATTACATGTTAAGGATCAGAAAAATATTCTTGTACCTTTGCTCTGTTTGTTAAACCCACCAGGTGGAAAGCCAAACTTGAGCAGAGGTGCTGTAAAATATTCCTAGGCTATAAGATACAATATGCTCGAGGTGGATGTATTGTATACCTGCATCCCCAAATGCACACCGTTTTCAGGTGCGAGAGTGTTTGCTGGCTCCCATCCACCCAGCAAGACAGATGAGCATGTCCCATGGGAAGGTGTTACCCACGGCTCATCACAGTGCCTGGTTCTTGTTCAGCACAACCCATCTGCACCCCCTGCGCTACCCTCGCACCAGCAAGTCTCAAAGCAGGAGGGGAGCAAAACATTTTCATGCATTTCACATCTTCCCTGTGCTCCAGAGCATGCTGCCCTATGGTTGGAAGGGGCAGGCCACAACCAGCTCCGCTCCCAGCCTGGCTCTGGAGCCGGGGTGACCAGCTCAGCCTTCCCTGTGCCCTGGGAACACGGGTGCTGACCAAGAGCCACGCACCATCCATGCCAGCCAGAGCAATGCCACGTGAGGTCCGCATGCCCTGAGAGCGAGGGTGCAGGGCGGCCATGCGTCTGCAGCCCCTCCAGACAGCCCCACCAAAGGCAGGGACACGCAGGCTACCATCAAGCAAGCACATAAAGTGCCTAACGCAGCCATCGCTTGGTCTCACCATCGAACGGCTCTCCTGGCGACAGGCAGGGGCTTTCTGGGCCTGGGCAGTGAACCACGCTGCTGCAGCCCATCAGAGCATCGCAGTTCAGAGCAGGGGACCCAAGGACCTCCCCCCCAGCATCAGCAGCCCCTCTTTCAGAGAGGGGAACCTCCCTAACCCCTTCCTGAGGGCTAACACCAAGTCCTCCTGCTCTCCCTCCCACCCATCCCTCCATGCTGCCCAGCACACGTGCGCCCACGGGGCTGCCTGCACGCACCAGCCCTCACAGCCGCATCCTTCCTCGCCAGGGCTCGTCACGCCACGCAGCCCTGGCCTGCGACACGAAACATCACAAAGAGGAGCTTGGCTGGACACCCCGAACACCCCTCTTCTCCCCTGCCCGACCTGCTGCCCGCAGGGAGATGACCCAAAGGTCCCAAGGATACACAAAAAGGCCTTTTTGGGGGGCAGGGGAGCAGGCCAGCCCTGGGCATTGCTGAGACCGGGCAAGTGCCTTCCCCCAGCGCGGCGCAGCACGGGCAGCTGCGGGGTCCTGGCCGAGCACCGCGAAGCCTCCAGCCGCCCCGCTCCCGCGCCTGCCGTCCCCTGAGGATGCTCTGAAGACCAGCGGGGCTATACTGGGGACAGGGAAACCGGGAGGGAGGCTGCAGGATGGGTCTATAGCGAGCCCACACGCACGCTGCGGCGACGGGTCCAGCCTACTCCCCCCCCCAGCAAACCCAGCGCTGTTGGCACAGGCTCAGCTTGGCCCAGCCCTGCTCGAAGGGGCACGGACGCAGGAGAGGGGGCGATGAGAAGAGCACCGGGAACACCTCACCGCTGGCCTTCGACCCCGGGGCGGGGGGCCCTGAGGCCCGGGCACCCCCGGGGGAGAGCCGGTCCCCTGGCCCCCGCCGCTGCGGCCCCCATCCCCTGCCCCCCGGGAGCAGCCCCCTCCCCGGCACCCACCGCTGGTGACCCGCTGCAGCCCCAGCACGTCGTCGGGCCCGATGAGCGCCTTACGGCCCAGCTCCTCCTCGGTGCGCGCCGCCGCCGCGGCCCCGCCGCTCTTCTTCACCTTCATGGCCCCGCCGCCGCCGCCGGTGTGAGCGGCCCCGGCCCCGCTGCGCGCCGCCGCCGGGCCCCGCCGCACCGGGAGGGGCATCGCCGCCCCGCCCGCCCCACGGCCCGCCCCCGCACCATGGCGGGGGGGGGTCGGGGGGGCACGGCCCCCCTCCGCCGGCTGCTCCGAGGGGCTTGGAGCGCCCCTCCCGCCGGGGGGGGGGGGGGGAAAGAGTCCAGAAGTGGCCCCAGGAGCCACCCCCCAAAACGGCCGGGGGGGCAGGCCCCATACCTGCCCCTGAGGGCACAGGGAGGAGGGGAACACCCATGGGGGGGGGGGGGGCATAACTGCCCCCTAGGAGCTGCAGGCTGAGACTAAATAGAGGAGCTGGACCCCATCAAGAGACCGACCCCGTTAAGTAAGAACTGCCCCCCAACAGCTGAATCCCAATAGGAACCCCGATAGTGCCCCCCACTTTGGGCTAAATACCCGTAAGAGAAGAGCCAGACCCCACGGAGTAAGGGGTGGGGTGCAGGGGTGGGCGAGGGGAAGGTGGGGCGATGGGCACTCTCAGAGGGCAGGGGAGGAGGTTCACACAGCCCCACACCAGCCCCCCGCAGAACCGGGGTTTTTTCCTTTATTTACACAGCAGCTTGTTCCAACCACAGGGCAGGGCCAGAGGTGCACACCAGGAGCCCCCTCCCTCCTCTCTGCCCTCAGCACTTCGGAGGGGACGGCTTGTGACCCTGACTGAGAGCATCTCCCACCCCTCAAAGCAGCCCCCCTTCCCACTCCTGAGCCCTGGCCCCAGCAGACCCAAGCTGAGCTGCTGGGCCCAGCCCTGACACCGTTCTGGGGCACCTTCTTGGGCCATGGGTCCGTAACAACACGTTCCACGAGCTGGGGACAGCCCCAGCCCCAAGGCAGGGCACCATCACGATGGGCTCAGTCCATCTTGGTGGGCTCCTTCTTACGCTGCCTGGCCTCCCTGGCAATCTTGGCCAGGGAGAGGAGAATGGGGACAGCCATGGGCAGGAAGAGTGGGATGTAGATGGCAAATTTCTGGTCATCAGGGAAGTAGAGAAGATGGAGAAGAGATGGGTCAAAGAAAGCCCGTTCTGAGGAAGTGACTGCCTCCTTGCTGGCCTGGAAAGCCAAGTGCAGGTGGCCCGTGGCCAGCTTGGCCATGGCCCTCTGCGCCGAGGCCACCGCTCTGTACACCTGTGTGGGAACACCATCGACAGTCAGTCCCTGGCCAGGGAGGGCCACAGGAACAAGCCAGGCCTGGGGAGCACCACACCGGCAGGAGCTCAGGGTTTGCACAGGGACTGCGACACCTGGCCCCCGCTGCTCCCCACCTCAGGGTGCCCCAGCTCTACCTCAGAGGCAACATCATCTTTGATGACAATGTTCCCGATCTTGTCCAGAAGCTGGGCCAACGAGGTCAAGGTGGTGGACACGGTGGCGATGTTCTCCACAGTGTGGGCCCAGAGCAGGCGGTCCAGCTCCCAGTCAGCCAGCCCCTCATTCCCCGGGCTCTCCAGCACAAACTCGGGGGGCAGCTCCTCCCGAGATAACCCGAACAGTAACCTGGGAGTAGAGGAGAAGGTCCCAGCCCACATCAAAGCCTGCAGCCCCACGTGCACTCCCTGCTCTTCCCTGCTGCATTCACAGTCCTGGCAGGGCTCAACCACACCTCATGGCCTCCTGGGTGCAGGGCAGGACAAGACAAGCCTCCTACCTCAGGAGATGGAAGATGCGCCAGCACCCCTGGCCAGAGAGCAGTGCTGGTTGGTGGTCAGCACCTCAAAGGCCACGAAAAGCCACCCTCAGCCTCCCCAAGCCCAGGGAGGAGTGAACGAGCTGCATGGATACAGCCTGCTCTGACCCCACCGATCTCCAAGTCTGCCAGGAGAGCACACACAGGCCCAGGGAGGGAAGAGCCCATCCTCACCGGAGCTGGGCCAGGAAAACCTCCATCACTCGCACCATGTCCACGTCCACATGCAGCGGGAGGGAGGCTTTGGGGGAAGCAGGAGCTTCAACGTTGTAAACCTGCAGCAGAGCATGTCAGCGAGGCACGGCTGGAGTCCTGGGGCTGGCAGGGCTGCCAGCACTCGCTAGGGATGGGGTGCCACTGCCTGGTCTGAGCGCTGCCAGCACCCCAGGACCCCATACCATGATGCCACCCCAGCGAGGGCTGTGGAAGGCGTTGGTGCTCACTGGGGCTCCGTCCTTGTCCTGGATGTACAAAGGGGAATGGGAGTGCTCTGGCACATAGAGCAGGAAGTTCAGCACGGGGTAGAGAGAGGCAGCACTGGAGCCTGCAGCAGGACACAGTCAAAGAACTCCCCCGGCCAGCAGGGACAGCGAGAGCAGACCACCCGTACGCAGCGCTGGGGCAGAGCGCAGCCTGGCTCCTCCTTCCACAACAAGCCCCGAGCGAAACTGCCACCCCAGCAGGTCGCAGTCACCCTTGCTCCCATCTGGGCCTTGACAGGGCATGGTGCTGTGGGGAGGGAAGGGGGCACAAACCATAGGCACAGCTGTCCCCCCTCCCTCAGCTGAGTCAGGAGCGCAGCGCTTACCCAGCCTGGCCTCCACAGGGTTGATGACATGCGGGAGGCTGTGAGCGCTCAGGAAGAAGCTGGAGGACTCCTTGTCAAAGCGTGGTGTCACTCCTAGGACAGCGTAGTACAGGATCTGCAGGCACACAATAAAGATGTTGCTGGCAGAGAAATGCGTCTCAGGGCACCCAGCAAGGCCCAGAGCTGGGCTCTACCCATCGCGTCTCCCAGCTCTCACCTGCGAATCAACAGAGAAGTTGGCCACCAAACTCAGTTTGTCCAGGACGGGCTGCACATAGCGGTTCACGGCATCCTCGATGTCCCAGTTCACGGCATGGGACTTGGGGTCGGGGTTCAGCAGGCTGAAGGTGATCTCATACCCTGCCGAGGACCCGCAGCCTGTGAGGCACTGGCATGACCACTGCCTGTTGATGCCGAGGCCGGGCATGTGCCTATGACAAGAGCTCCCAAGAGCAGCAGGACCTGACCCCCTCCTCCCTGGCCCTCCCCAATGCGGGGTTATGCACCAGTGCCCTAACACACAGCAATCGCAGCACAGATCCTGTCCCAAAACTTTCCAAGGGCAAAGGGAAGACCCTGAGGTCTGTTACCCTAGAAGACATCCAGGGATGCTACAAGTACGGCAGGAACAGGATCTCCCCCCTCAGAGCCAGAGGGCTTTACCCAGGTCAGGGAACAGGGCTGGGGCGCATGTCCATACCCAGGCTGGATTTCAAGTGTCGCCGGGTGTCAGGGCCAAGCGGGCTGTCAGGCACACGGTCTGAGAGGGCAGCAGCGATGGAGCTGGCCGTGAAGGACATCACCTGTGTGAGCTGCTGGAGGCGGGTGCGGAGGGTGGCCAGACCCCCCCCAGCCCTCACCAGGGCACTGCGGTGCTTCCCCACATAGACGCTGATGCCCTGAGGAAGGGGCAGGGGTGAGGACCAGGAGCGGGGCTGGCTCCTGCCAATGCGCCGAAGAACAGCATGGTGCCACCTGTGACAACCTGGGGATGGATGCCTTCCCCCTGCCCAGGGCATCTTTGAGGGGTGAAGTGCGCAGAGGGTGGCACCGCAGGGTGCTGTTCCCTACCTGAGGCAGCAGAGAGGAGGTTTCAGGGACCATGTACACAGTCAGAGAGCCCAACGAGGCATCCTGCAGCAGGCGCAGAGCAGCATCAGCCTCTGGGGAAGACGGAGGCATTAGCAGGGTTAGGAATTTCACTCCAATCCCTGTCCCAGCCTGAGACACAGCAAAGCAGAGTCCTCTGCTCAACCAGCCTCAGAAAGAGGAGCCTGCTCCCCCACAGAGTTCCCCCAGCTACCACGATCCCTCGTTCCAGTACCTTGTGCAGTAGCCGCATTCAGCGCTGCTTCCTCCTCAGTCGTGGTGCTGCGATAGACTGTCTCACAGCGGGACGTGATGCTGGTTCTCACTGCCCGGGGGGTGAAAGTCTGAGTGAATTCACTAATCCTGGCCCTCAGGCCCTTCATAGGAGCCAGATGCTAAGAGGGACAAGGGACAGCCCCAGGGGACACACACCACAAGGCTCTTTGAGCATCAACTCTAACCTCAGTTGACTGTCCCACCATGGCACACGGCCTCGGCTGGTCCGCGGTGGCATGCAGGACAGCTCCACACCACCCAGGGCACATCCCAGTCCCCAAGGGCTGCCAGTGCCCCCATCCGCAGGGAGCGGAGCTGGGTTCTTCCCTCCCACACCCCGGGGACCCTGCTGCCCCCGCTGCTCCCCTGTACCGCCAGCTCAGGATAGGGTGATACTGGCGAACATGGGTTTAGGCTACAGGGAGCTCCGGGCTGACGGTTCCTGCCAGCCTCCTGGGGAGAGAAGCCGTGGGCACGCAGGGACCCCCCAGGGAAGGACGAGGCCACCCAGGAGGGACAGATGGGGCAGGGACAGCCGAAGAGGTCTCTCACAGTTCACGGAAATCTCCCTCTCCTGAACGTCGCTGAAGGGCAGTGGCCTCGGCAGGTCCCCAGGCACCGACCCCGGGGCGAAGACTACGGCGACGGGCACCGCCAGCTGGAACTGAGCAGCGTCAGCGTCAGCCCGGGCACCCGAGCCCCAGGCCCCGCTGCCCCGGCCTCCCCGACACTCACCGGCAGCTGGCCCAGCCCGTCAATGTCCGCGTAGGGCAGAGCAGCGCGGTAGGTCTCGGTCGTCCTCCACCACAGCGGCAGCCCCAGCACCACGGCGATGGCCGCGAAGGACAGGGCAGCCCGCCGGCCCCGCGCCCGCTCTGTGGGAACAGCGGTCAGCAGCGGCCCGGCTCCCCGGGAACGGGGCAAGGACCGGGCACCCGGGGACAGAGGGTGGGGAAGAGCGAGCGAGCGAGCGAGCCCCAGGCCGCCGCCTGCCGCCGGTACCTGCTTCATCCGCCGCTATCGCCGCGGCCGCCGCCGCCATCTTCCCTTCCGGTCCAGCCGAGGAGGCGGAGCCTGCGCCAGCCCAGCCATTCAGAGCTCCCAGTCCTCACGATAGCCAATAGGCGTGGGAGACGGAGAGCGGTGGCACAGACGG
The DNA here is from genome assembly GCF_964289735.1 of Phaethon aethereus. Lineage (NCBI taxonomy): Eukaryota > Metazoa > Chordata > Aves > Phaethontiformes > Phaethontidae > Phaethon > Phaethon aethereus. The sequence continues at coordinate 5,766,598 of NC_138595.1, read as the reverse complement.
GCGGGCAACCGCACCAATCAGAGCGCGGTACCCGCCCCGAGGCGGGCTTTGGCTGCACGGCCTCTACGGGTGCCGCAGAAGGACAGAGGGGTCCGCCCGTGGGGGCGGGGGGGCGCAGCGGGTGACTCTGCAGCGCCGAGCACCGCGGCCGGGAAAGAGGGATGAGGACGAGGGAGGAGGAGGAGGAAGAAACAGGGGCTTCCCACCCACCCCATGGCCCGTAGGGAGAGCCCAGCCACCCCTCCTGGCTCCCAGAGCACCACAATGGGTGTGGGTGGGCTGAGACCAGGCACAGCTCATTGCATGGATGAGCACAAAGAGCTGCGGGTGGTGCCCAGAGCCGGCAGAGGGATGGGGCAGCCCGAGATGGGGCAGCATGCAGTCCCCGGGTACCCCACGGCAAGGGAGGAGGCGGCACAGCGCTGTCTCTACCGTTTATTCGTTGTTAGGCTATTTGGTACATGGGGTGCACACGGCGAACACAACACAGGCGCCCCAAGGGCGGCAGCGACCGGGACTGCGAAGCTACGGCAGGGCAGGGGCACCCCCAGGCCTCCCCTCCTGCCCCCCACGCGGCCGGGCCTTCCCCCCGCAACAGCCTGGCCGGAGCCCCCTGCCAAAGGGGTACCCGGGTGGCTCCCTCCAGGGGCCGGGTAACCCAGGCCCCCCACTTCATCTGAGGACACGGCGGCGTGGGGCCGGCCCGCGGGGCGTGCTCCCCTTCCCCTCCCCGCGTGGCGGCTCCCCTGGGTGGCTGGGGTGGAAGCGGGGTGTGAGCAGTGGCGGGGAGGGGGCCGGGGCCGGTGGGGCGCCCAGCTGGGGCTCAGTAGGCATGGTTGGCCACGTAGAGGGACTGCCCGGCGGCCCCCGAGTCGTCCCCGCTGCCCTCGTACTTGCCCAGCGCCGCCAGTCCATTCACCTGCAGGGAAAGGAAACGTCTGTGGCCCCCGTGGGGTATGGCTCTCGGGGTCCTCCAGTCCCCAGGGACACAGTTTTTGGGGTCCCCCAGCCCGTGGGGACACTGCCCTCTGTATGCTCCATCCTACAGGGACATGGTCCTTGGTGTCCCCTGTCCCCCTGCAACAACACAGCCCTTGGCATCCCCCTCCCATGGGGACAGAGCCCCCAGCGTCCCCCATCTCACTGGGCACAACCCTTGGCGTCCCCGGTCATGTCACAGCACGTAGCTTTTGGCATCTCTCTTCCCACAGGGACAGAGCCCTCGATGTCCGTGTCACCCCGTGGGCCACCCCGCAGAGACCTGGACCTCACTGTCCCCCCTCCCACAGGGAGACTGTCCTCAGTGTCCCTCCCATGGGAAGGGGGGGATCTTGGCACCCCTGTACTGTGGGGCACAGCCCTTGGTGTCTCCTGTCACCCTGTGGGACATGGCCCTCAGCATCCCCCATCCCAAGGGACGCTGTGTGTACCCCGTCCCACGGGGTCACAGCCCTCAGCGCCCCTCTCCTGCAGGGGCCACCCCCATCACCTCTGCGCGCTTGACGAACTCCTCGGTGGCAGCGGTGGCGTTGTCCTGCTGCCCGCGCCAGGCGCTGAGCGCCGATGCCTGCAGCGCCCGCCCGTAGGAGAAGGTGAGGGCCCACGGCCGCACCAGCGGGCACGTGTTGATGGCGTTGAGGTTGATAGAAGCCTCCTCCTCACTCTGACCCCCAGACAGGAAGGTGACACCTGCAGACAGCAGGGTTATGGCACCAGGGGGACCACAGGGCATCCTCCTCCCGGTCCCCATCATGTCCCGGTGCTGGTACCTGGCACAGCTGGGGGCACGGTGCGGCGCAGGGCGGTGACAGTGGCCATGGCGATCTCCTCAGGGCTGTACTTGGTGGGGCAGGAGTGCCCGGGGGTCACCATGTTGGGCTTCAGCAGGGTCCCCTCCAGGTAGACGTGGTGGTCGCTCAGTGCTTTGTAGACAGCTGCCAGCACCTGGAGAGGATGGGCAGTGTGGAGTCCCCCAGCACGGCACAGCGCGGCACGGTGCCCTCCCTGCTGCCCACCCCACTGCTCACCTTCTCCGTCACATACTGGCACCGCTTGAGGTCATGGTCACCATCGGGCAGGATCTCCGGCTCCACGATGGGCACAATGCCGTTCTGCAAACACCAGGCAGATGCCATCACGGGGATGTCCCCGGGCAGCCCCCAGCCCCACGGCAATGTGGGCCAATGCCTGGAGCTGGGGGTGATGCTCAGCCCCAAGGTTCAATGCCCACCCTTGCCAGTGATGACCATCCCAGTGGGGTGACACTTGGCCCCATGAGGTGATGCCCAGTCCCATGGAGTGCTACCCAGCACAGGGGCAATGCTGAGCCCCGTGGATCTGTGCCCATCCCTGTGGGGCAATACCTGGCCCCTTAGGTCAACAGCCATCCTATGGGTCAACGCACATCCCGTGCGGTGATGCCCGGCCACGGACACATACTTGCTGGCAGATGCTGGCATAGCGGGCCAGGACATTAGCGTTCTCCATGATGGCGAGCGCAGAGGGGGTGTTGTCGCTGATTTTCAGCACGCAGCGCCACTTGGCGAAGTCGGCCCCATCCTTCTTGTACTGGGCACAGCGCTCCGACAGCCCGTCCAGACCTGCCGGGCAGCGTGTCAGCCCCACAGCTCCAAACCCCGCAGCCCCCGTCCCCTTACCTGCTCCACCTACCCTGCGTGGTGGTCTCGCCATCCGTCCCGGCCAGCGGCACGACACCCTTGTCCACCTGTGGACACAAGGAGAAGGTGGCGCTGAGCCCCACCAGCACCTGCTGAGCACCCTCAGGACCCCACAAACCTGCTGGACACCCCTCCCACCTTGATGCCCACGACAATGCCCTTGTCCTTGATCATCTGGACGAAGGGGGTGCCGTCATCGGCCTTCTGGTACATGGTCTCGTGGAAGAAGATGACGCCCCCAATGCATTTCTTCACTCGGCTGTCGGCGCTGAAGAGAATCTGGCGGTACAGCCGGCGGTTCTCCTCCGTGTTCTCCACCCCAATCTGGTTGAGGCGCTTCGCCATGCTCCCTGCAGGCACCCAGCACCCCAGTCAGCCTCAGGCACAGGGAAAAGGGGTGGTGGGCCAGATCCCCCCTGCACTGACCTACGGACTCATCGGCAGCCAGGATGCCCTTGCCCGGGGCCACGATACGCAGTGCGATGTCCGACAGCTCCTTCTTCTGCTCGGCTGTCAGCGCGGGGTACTGGTGCGTCATGGTGGCGGTGGCTGTGAGCGGAGAGGGGCTGAGTCACGCGCCGGTGGGGCAGCCATCCCATCCGCCATGCACCCGCATCCTGCGGGGACCGGGGACCCCCACGGGGCAGGGACGCCGGCCCTGCCGGTCAGCGAGGTGGGCGCGTTGCATAAGCAGGCAGCTGCCCTCATCCCGGGACGGGCAGGGCCTCGTGGAGGATGCCGGGGAGCTCCCAGCCATTTTGCTGCCTGCTCGCCCGCCCCCAGCCCAGCCATCTTGAGGGAGCGCAGCTCCGCGGGGAGCCGGGGCAGGGGCCGGGGCAGAGGCCGGGGGGGCCCGGGGACGGAGGTGGCCCGGGGCCGGGGATACACCGGGCGGGAGGTGCGCGGCGGATGGCGATACCAGGGGGATGGAAATACCCCGGGAATGGCGCTACCTGGGGAGAGAGAGACCCCAGGGTCGGCACTATCCGGGGCTGAGGGGTACCCGGGGATCGGGGTACCCCGAGGATGGCCCCGTCGCGGGGACGGTGCCGCCCCAGGGAGCCGGTGCTCCCCGCGGGACTGCGATCCCCCGTCCCGGCACCGTCTGGGCTCGGGCTGCCCCAGCGCGGGGCGGGATGTCTCCAGACTCCCCCTCCACCCCTCAGCACCCCCATGCCCGGGGCTCCCTCTGCCCCGGAGCCCCCCAGCCCTGCCCAACCCCCGGGATTCCGGCGGCGCCGCACGGAGACGCCCCGGAGCCTCGGCGGGGCTGCCGGCTCCCGCCTCCGGGGTCCCTCGGCTGCAACCCCCCCGGCTGCCCCACACACCCCCCGGCTCCCCCTTACCTTGCAGGGCGGGCGGCGGCGGGCGCGGACTGCGGGCTGCGCGCTCCGGCCCCGCGGTAAATGGGGCTGCGGTGCCGCAGAGCTACGTGACCGGCGGGGCGGTGCCGGCAGGACCGGCCCCCCCTCCCGCTCCGCCCCCCCGCCGCCGCACGCACCCCCCCGCGACAACCCCTGCCGCTGGGGGGGGACCCCGCTGTGCCGCCGGTCTGCGATCCCCTGCTGCTGGTGGGGACCCCTCTGTGCCCCCACCCCAGTTAAGTCACCCCCTGATGTGAGCACGGACCCCCCCCGCCACCCCACTGTGCCACCCCTTTGGTGCTGCGGGGGACCCCTCTGTGCCACCGACCCTGCTGGGCCATTCCTGGTTACGGGTAGGGACTCCCCCTGCCACCCCCTCGCCACCGCTGGGCACCCCGCTTTGGCACCCTATTGCCACTGCCAGCTAGGGACAGGGACTTTCCCCTCATCACCTCTGGGCCAGGGCCCCCCTGTGCCGCCCCACTGCTGTGCCAGGGACCCCCGGCTGCATCACATCTGCTACCAGGGGCCAAGCCCCAGCAGTGCAGAGCCTCAGACCCCTGAGACAGGGTGGGGGCTCCCACAGGAGACCAGTCCCCCCCCAAAAAGCTGCCCGGAGCCAGCACAGGGACAATGGCCATGTCCCCGCTCACCCCATGGGGCTGGCTGCCAGGGCCCTGCTCTGCCCAATCCCTGCCATAAAAGGAGGGCTCAGCGACCCCACATGGGCCCTAATCCAGGGAGGGAAGCGCATCTCCCCCCACATCTCAGAGCCGGGCACAGCCTGTGGCCCCCAGTGTCAGACCCTCATCTTGCGGGGGCCATATCCGACCCCCCGTCAGCAGGGTCACAGCCACAGCAGGAAAAGGCAATGCCAGGGAGCAGCAAGTGCTGCTTCCCCCCAAGCCACCCATGCACCCCAAAAATAGGGGCACAACCCCAAACACCTCCATTTCCTAGGTGCGGAGGGAAAGAAAGGTGCCAGCAGCTGGGGGTCGCAGCACCCACCCCGCACAGGGTGGCAGGGATGCAGCAGAGGGCAGGGGAAGGTGATTCCCCCCCCGGCAGGAGAAAGGGGCCATTAATAAACCAGAGCACTTGTTTGAACTGTGCTATTTCGGGCCGTGCCGGGGGAGGGAAGAGCCGCATGGCCCCCACAGCGGCGGGGAGCATCCTTGGGGTCGGGAACACCGGGAGGGGGATCCCGCAGGAGATGCCCGAGCAGAGGAGGGAGTTGAGGCTGGAGCTGTGCTGGGAGCAAGGGGAGGCCCAAGGGACCCCCCCACTGCCCCATGCAGCCGCAGGGGGCCGGCGGGGGGGCTGAGAGCAGGAGCTGGCAGAGCTCCCGGTGCCGCCGCGACCCAGGGGATGCCGCATGCCGGAGCTGCGCTGGGGAGGGGAACCAGCCCCACGCACCAGGCTTGTGGCCCACAGCCTCGTGCTGCGGGGGGGCAGGATCCGGCCTCCGCTACCCTCCGCAAGGGGAAGCAGGAGGGGGGCACAGAGGGAATCTAGGGCAGGAGGAGGAGCAGGGGCCCGGGGAGGGAAGCTGGGTCAGCCTGGGCACACTGGCTGCTGCCGGGGCCACGGGGTGGGAGCCTGGGGAACGCGGCGCCTTAGTGAGAGCAAGTGCCGGCGGGGGGGCTCGGGGGCCCCTGCCAAGGAGGAGAGGCTCGGAGTGGCAGGGAGCCGTGCCCACGGCCCCGGGACAGGCGGGGAGCATGCACAGCCGGCACAGGCTCGGAGGAGTTGTCCCCACCCAGGGCACCAGGAGCTTCCTGCATCCATGCAGCAGGCGCAGGGTGAAAGCCAACAAAACTTTATTCAATAAATAATTACGGCCTTAAGAAGAGGAAGGTTTCACGCTCTGGGCTAGAGTGGCTCAGTGGCTTCCTTGCTGCTGCCAGCCGGCTTCAGACCCAAGTACCGCAGCAGGCCTTGGAGCTCCTGGCAGCCCGCTGCCACAGCCGGGACGGCCGACAGGACCTGGTGGGGAGCAGCGTTAGTGACAGGGTTTGGGGTGCTGCAGTCACAGCAAGGGTGACAGCGATGAACCACAAACCCCACCTCTTTCATCTTCTCCTGCATCTCCTCATGGGTTCTCAGCACTTTCTGGGCGTAATGGAGTCTCAGCTCCAGCTCTCGGACCTGCGGTGGGAGACGCCTGTCAGGAGCCTGCCCAAAATTGGGCAGGGACGGGTGGAGGAGGCAGAGGGGACTAGAGCCAGGGCAGCCTCTCAGGGCTCCCCGTACCTGTTCCAGGTACTTGTCGGAGAGCAGCAGGTTCTCATCCTCTTTCTCCAGGAGCAGCAGCCGCAGTTTGTCCACCTGCACAAAGAGCAAGCGCCGCCGAGAGCTCACTGTGGGGCAAGAGCCCTGGGGTGGGGGGCTCGCCCCTGCCAGCCCACTGGTCACTTGCTCAAGGCGTGAGGTCCCTGTCCATGGAGGGGCAGCAATGCGAGGAGCCCTCAGCCCCGGCAGCCTCCCAGCCTCACCTCCTGCCGCAGCAGGACTCGCTCCTGGACATGGGCATTGTCCACCTTGGGCTCCTGCCCCCGCATCTCCTCCCACAGCACCTTGGCCTCCGTCTCTGCACGCTGGAGCGAGCGCTTCAGCTGGGAGACCTCTCCCTTCAGTCGCTGCGGGGAGGAAGGGAGATGCTGAGAGGGGTGCTGTGCCTGGCACCCCCCAGCCAGGCAGCCCAGCCGGGCCCCCATCACGCACCGTGACTTCCCCACTCTTGTCAATGAGTTGCAGCATCTTCTCTTCCTGCTGTTTCACCACGTCCTGCAGCTCTTTCTCGTTCTTGAGGTGGGGGAGAAGCAGTGTCAGGCAGTGCCCAGCCCTGGCCACCCCCAGCACCCCAGGGAGGGAGCAGGTTTTCTCGTGTTTGAGAAGGTCAGATGAGCCAGGAGCACCCACGGGGCATCGCTGGAGCCAGTCACCCAGATTTCTCCGCGTCCTAGATCAGCGCCCGTCCCAGTTCGGCTCTGCCCTGGGGTGAGCGCTGGCCCACTTCTGGCACCGGCTCACCTCTAGCTTGCCCCTCAGCGCCTTGTTCAGCTTGGTAATGGTGGCAGCCTGGGCGTCCATCTTCTCCTGGCTCTCCGTTGTCACCGTCTCCAGACGGAGCTGCAGGTCGGAGCTGGGAGAGGACAGCGGGGCTGAGCGGGTGGGGATAGCAGCCGAGCGTGGTGCCAGGTACCAAACCCCCTCCTGGGCACCCCACCAGTCCTGTGGTGGGACAGTTCAACACGCCAGCCTGGCCAGCTGGAAAAAGCCCTTCTAGCCACAGCAGGAGAGGTCTAATCCAGAGCTGGGGTGAGCAGCAGACCCCAGACAGGCTGCCTGCAGGAGATACCGTGCCCGGGAGAGCGGTGCCCATGCCCAGCCCTGACGCAAGCCCCTGCTGAACTCACATCTCCATCTGCAGCGCCTTGAACTCGCTCTGCTCCAGCTCCTGGATGCGGGAGCTCAGCATGGTGAGGTCGGAGACCACGGCTCTCAGCTCCTTCACGCTCTCCAGCAGACCGTCCTCGGGCTCTGTAGGCAGAGCAGAGGCTCGTGAGCGGCAGGGAGGGAACATCAGCCCCAGGGGACATGGAGCCAAGCAGGAAGGCATGCCTGCTCATCCCCACGTACAGGCAGCCCTGCAGCTTCAGAGAAGGGTCCAAAGCAGGGTGACAGCCCCAGTACCTATTGGCTTCGGCGTAGAGGCAGGTTTGTCCTTGGCAACTACGGTCCCCCCTCCGGCGGCTTCATTGGCCTCTGCAAGAGGAGAGGGCAGAGGCGCTGGCCAGCAAGACCAGAGCTCACCCACGCACCCGTCTGCCCTGGGGAGCTCAGAGAAGACCCCGGCCGCCCACAGAAGCTGTGACCGAACCCATGGCTGCCACACGGGAACAACCGGGGAATCCACAGGGAAGGGCATGGGAGTGGCACTGGGATCTCCCCCCTTGCCCAACACCAGTGCACAGCCCCAGCATGGGAGGGAGCAATCCCTGTCCCCACTCAGGGACTCCCGCCCAGCACCCAGACAGCGGGTGCCAGCTCACCTTTCCCCGACACCGCTTTCAGGACGCTGCCCACGAAGGAACTACCGGCACGGTACGGGGTGCGGCATGCCGGTGTGTGGCAAGCAGGGGTCCAGGCACGGCGAGGCGTCTGCCAGCCCGGTGTCCGCCAGCTCGGCGTCCGCGGAGCTGGGGTCCAGGCTCTGCTTCTCGATGGGGCATCGTCATCCTTCAGAGTGGAGGGAGAGCACAGTGCCAGAGCGCAGCTTGTGACCCCCCTGCGCTGCCCCAGCGTGTGGGGGGGATCTCAAAGCCACAACCATGGACAGCCATGGGTGTCTGACCCCGTCCCGGGCCTCCCCCTCGTCCTTGTCCCCAGGGCAGGGCTCCTACCTCCTCTTGCAGAGCAGCCCTGAGGCAGTCGGCGAGCTCCTGCAGCCGCATCTTGCTCTCAGTGATGTCTGTGGAGCACCAGGAGACTTTGTCCCTCTTGAGCTGCAAATTGAGGAGCTCGGCCTTGGTGCTCTCCAGCTCCTTGACGAGGGCAGCCTGCTCTTCCCTGCAGCATGGCATCAGCCTCAGCAGGAGCAGCGTTCCCCCTCCTCAGCGTGTGATGGGGACATTTCCCATGCCTGTCTCCCACCATGACCCAGGGGTGGTGCAAAGCCCACAGATTTAGGCAGCTTCCACCAAGATGGGGATCTGCCAGGCTTCTCCACAGCCTCTTCCACCCACCCAGGCAACTACACTTGGCTGGGGCAGGGGGGTACTTGAGCCGTGTCCCCCTGTGTGCCCCTCACCCCCCAGGAGGGGCTCGATTTGCCAAAATAGAGGGGTTCAAGCAGAGGTGGTGAGGGGGGTCGGTACCGCAGGCGCTGGTGGGAGTCCATCAGCTCCTCGTACTGCAGGCTGCTCTCTTGCAGGGCGGCCAGCGTGGACTTCAGCCTGGCCTCCACCTCCAGCAGCTGCGTGCGGGACATGTGGTTCTCCTCGTCGAGAAACTATAAGAGGGTGGGGGAACACGGCCGTGAGCACCCAGAGACCCAAGGCGGCCCATTGGGACCCCCAGCATGGTCCCTCCCATGCCTCAGGGTGCTGTTTCCAATTAGGGGTAGCTTTGACCCCAGTAGACCAGCCTCTGGAGACCAGCAGTTTACCGTGGACATAGGACGGGATGGCACCACGCCTGCAGCCAGGGGAATTATCCCGGAGAGCCGCTGCCCCCCCCCGCCCCAGGAATCGCTGCCGGGCGGGATGGAGAGCCGTGCTACGTGCGGGATGTCAACCACCCTCACACATACACACCCCCCCGCCCCCGCCATGGAAGGGCTAATCCCGCTGCTGGCCGGCCGCCAGCGTTCCGTGAGGCCGTGACGAGGGCCAGCAGCGCGTAACGGCGTGGGCAGGGTCAGGCAGCTCCTACCTCCCGGCACTCGGTCGCCTCCCGCAGCTCCTGGCACAGCCCGTTGCACTCCCGCTGCAGGGTGTCCCTCTCCCGCGCCAGCCTGCGACGATGGGATGGGGACAGGGGTACCGCGCTTTTAGGGGCCAGGGGTGGCAGGAGGTGGGGAGGGACGCAATGCCCTGCCCCAGGGCTCAGACCCACCAGGCCATCTCCTCCCACTGCTTCTCATTCTCCTGCTGCAGCGCATCCCGCTCCTGCTCCAGGTTGGCCAGATTCGCCATCAGGGAGCTCAGGTCTGCGAGGGGCAGAGGCATCAGCGCGGCAGGGACGGGGGCAGCTCCAGCCCCCCACGTCACCCACCCCTACCTGCGCTGAGGCGCGAGTTGGCCACCGTCAGCTGCTCCAGCTGAGCCACCGCGTCCTGCAGGGCCACCGAGGTCTCCTCCAGCTGGCAGGACGCCTGCGGAGACACGGTGCCCTCCGGGCTTGCTTTGGGCTGCTCTTCCCATGGGGTGTTCCCACACCACGGGTGCCCCCAGTCTTCCCATGCCTGGGGGGCAGCCGGGCTGCAGGCGAGCATCCCAAACACCCTCGGGCACGGCTCAGCGCTAGGCAACCCCCTACCTTCTCCTTGGCTTGAAGAGCTTCGTCTGCTCTCTCCCTCGTGGCATCCCGCTCCTCCAGGCAGCTCCGCAGTTTGCCGGGCACGTTCTCCAGCACGGCCCGGCACCGCGACACCAGGGCCCGCGCCTGCTCCCGCTGCGAGGGGAGACGGCACCGGGCAGAGCTCAGCATGGCACTGCCAACCTCGGAGCCGGGGGCACCGTGCCGGCTGGTGGCTCTGCCCTGCTGCGTGACCAGGGACGGGTCTGCCCGCAGTACCCAGGGCACAAAGCCTCTGAGAAAGAGCGAAGAGGCGCTGGCAGGGAGGCGAGGGGCTGAGCACCTCCCATGGGGACACCTCTCACCTCTGCATCCAGGGCTCTCCTTTCCTCCTCCAAATTTTCAAAGGTGACATCTATGAATTCCCGGAAAGGCTGAGTCTCGGCAGCCAGGGATGCCTGTGGGCCAGGAGAGATGGGTCAGCGCTGCCACGGTGGAAGAACCACAATCAGTGGCCATGGAGGGAGGCAAGCGCCAGCCCTGAGGGCCACATCTGCGGCAGCTTCCCAGCAGCAGCGCCAAGAAACCTCCGCTGGACCCAAACCCATCACAGACCACTGCTCAGGGCATCACCCAAGCTCAGGACATGGGGATCCTTCCAGGGACCCGGGTGGGGGGGCAGCTGGAGGTGGCCACCCGCTCAGTACCTGCTGGCTGATGGCATCCTCCAGCAGCGCGCCCAGCTCTCGCTGGGAGGCCAGGCTCTGGTCGCGGGCGCCGATCCGGGCGCTGGCGTGGGCACGGAAGGCTTCTAGGAAGCGATCGCCCTGCGGAGGGAAAGATGCTGCTCCGGGCACGGCGTCGCACGAGGGTCAGTCCCAGGAACCGTCCCCACACGCCGCTGCAGCCCAGGGCTCTCGCTCCCAGCAGGACACAGCCCGAGCCAAAAACCCATCCAGAGAGCTCCAGCTGCCCCGAGCAGCCACAAGCACTTCCCAGGGCCGCATCGGGCTTTTCCCCTGGGATGGCAGGGAGACCTTCACCCCGCAGACGGGTAGAGATGCAGGATGCCCCATCAAAGGCACCAGGGATGGCAGAGCCTGCCCCAACCCCCCCACCGGCTGCCCCCCTACCTCCTCCTTGGCTCGGAGGGCTTCGGCCGCTCGCTGCCTCCCGGCGTCCCGCTCCTCCAGGCAGCTCCGCAGCTTGCCGGGCACACTCTCCAGCACAGCCCGGCACCGCAACACCAGGGCCCGCGCCTGCTCCTGCTGCGAGGGGAGACGGCGCCAGGAGGCACCAGGTATAGCCGACGGCTGCTGTGCGTGCCGGCAGCGCCAGCATCTCCCGAAACGCGGGGCAAAGGGTGCCCAGCCCGGCTGCGCAGGGGTTCACCTCCCGCTCGAGGGCTCCCTGCTCATCCTGCAAGCTCTGAAACGCGGTATCTGCGAGGCCCCGAAACAGGAGGCACTGCCTGCTCCAGGCGCTCTGGGGAAGGGACAAGGGCACCAGTGGTCAGGCAGCACCGGGCACAGGCGTGCCCTGCCAGGCTGAGACCCCACGCACTCATCACGCGCCAGCCAGACGAGACGCACCATCCCTGCAGTGGTTAGCTCCAGCTCCCGCTGCAGGTCCCGCTCCGCTCCCCGCTGCCGCTGCAGAGCCTCCGTTTTCCTCCGCAGCTCGAGGTACAGGGTGCGGTAGATCTCCTCCTCCTAAGGGCAGCCCGGCAGAGCAGAGGGGGCTTTGCACCAGCCACACTCCACCCTGGGGTCCAGCGAGAGCCGTTCGGCTGCGACACCTCCCGTCCCCACCCTCCCCACGCATGCCAGGGATGTTTCCCCACACAAAGGATTCAAATCCAGCAAACTCAGCACGTGAAGCCAGGCACGATAACACGGCTGGAGCAGCAGCAGGCGCGTGATGCCGCGCGCCGTGGCGCAGCAGCCCCGCGTTACTCCCGCTCCGCTGGGCTCCGGTCCAGCCGGGGCCACCATCCTGGCACCAAGGAAAATGGGGTGGCATCACCCCAGCGAGGGCTCTTACCCCTTTGGGGTGGGTGACATCCGTCTGCGTGAGTGCATCCCTCTGCTCAGCCGGCCCCACGCCGGGCAGCGGCCGCTGGCTCTCCTGCCAGTCGCGCAGCTGGAGCGAGAGGGCTTCGATGATGATGAGGGTGCTCTCCAGCCGCCCCTCCAGCTCTGCCCGTGGCAGGGACTTCAGCTGCTCCCGGGGACAGCTGAGGACAGAGAGAGGGCTTGCGGCAGGGACAGCCCGTGAGTGCCACCGCCCCGTCCGGCGGGGGGACGTCCCCACACTTACTGCCAGAGCAGGGAGTCCGTTTCGGCGGTGCTGTCCTTGGCGCAGCGGTTGCCACCCACGGACGTGTTTGTGCTCCTGTCCCGCAGGTCCCGGGGGGTCATGAAGGTACTGGTGGCCGCGGTGGGCATGGGGGTGACGCTGGTGCCAGCGGCCGTGGTGGGCACGGGGGTGATGCTGGTGCCAGCGGCCGCGGTGGGCACGGGGGTGACGCTGGTGCCAGCGGCCGCGGTGGGCACAGGGGTGACGCTGGTGCCCATGTCCCGCGGTGGCGCAGGCAGGGGCAGGCTGTGCCGCAGGGACTCCAGCAGGGATGAGGTGTTGAGGCTCTTCTCCAGCCACACCAGTGGCAACACCCAGGACACAGCACCCGGGGCCACCTCGGGTGAGGGGACAGGGGTGGCCATTGCCTCCGACCCAGCATGCTCCAACCTACCTGCCTCAGTGGGAGGGGGCCCGGGGGGGCCCTGCTCTGGGGGGTAAGGGGCTAGGGACTCGACGCCCTCAGGGGTGTCTTGGCAAGGCAGGACGCCCGCACTCCCATCTCCAGCCGGGGGCTCGGGGGCTGTGGGGCTGCAGGAGAGGTCGGCGGGCGCTGCTCGCCAGCCATGGAAGGGAACTTCCTGCGGGGTGGAGCTGGTGCCAGGGGGTCCTGGGGTGCAGGAAGCTGGGCTGGCATTGCCAGGGAGCCCAGGGGTGCAGGGTGCTACAGTCGTGCTGTCCAGGGATTTTGGGGTGCAAGGCACTGAGCTGACGGTGCCATGGGGCCCTGGGGTGCAGGGCCCTGGAACGGGGCCGCACAGGGAGACCAGCATGGTGGTGCCGGGCGGCTCTGGGGTGCTGGGCCCTGGGATGGGGCTACATGGAAGGGGAGGCAGGGTGCTGCTGGGGGGCTCCGGGGTGCTGGGCCCTGGGACGGGGCTGCACAGCAGGGCTGTCACAGGGCTGCTGGGGGGCTCTGGGGTGCTGGGTCCTGGGATGGGGCTGCACAGAGGGGCTGGCACGGGGCCGCTGGGGGGCTCTAGGGTGGGACTGCACAGGGGGGCTGGCACGGGGCCGCTGGGGGGCTCTGGGGTGGGACTGCACAGGGGGGCTGGCACGGGGCCGCTGGGGGGCTCTGGGGTGGGACTGCACAGGGGGGCTGGCACGGGGCTGCTGGGGGGCTCTGGGGTGTTGGGCCCTGGGATGGGGCTGCAGGGGGTCTCTGAGGTGGAACTGCCAGGGGACTCCAAGCTGGTGCTGCTGGTGGGCTCTGGGACACCGGTCACCAGGGTGAGATCCCTGGGGGCCTTGGGGGCACCAGGCTTTGGAGTGAGACTCCTGGGGGTCTCCGAGGTGCTGAGCCCCAGGGCGGGAGCCCCTGGGGGCTCCAGGATGGTGCTGCTGGGGGGCCGCGGGGTGCAAGGCACTAGGGTGGTGTTGCTGCTGTGAGGGAGCACGACAGCCCTTCTGGGGGGTCCTGGGGTGCGGGGCACCGGGGTGACACTGCTGGGGGGCCCCCGGGTGCAGGACACTGGGCTGGCACAGTCATGGTCCTACAGGACATTTTGAGGGGTGAGGGGTCAGGGCTGCCCTGCCCTTCCCCCAGCACCCCGTAGCCGTTTCCCCCAGCCTCCCCATTTCCCCCGCTGCCTTCTTACCCCCTCCCCAGTATCCCCAGGCCCGGTACACTCCAGCATCCCTTCCGGTTACCCTGCTTCCCCCCCCTCCCAAGTCGTTCCCCCCAGCCGGTTCCTCGCCCCCGCACCGACCTTGAGCCGCAGGCGGCGGAGCAGCGGGGTGAGGCTCGTGCGGTCGGCGCCCGGCTGCAGCCGCAGCTCCTGCAGAGGCGCGCGCCGGGGCCGCTGCTGCGCCTGCCGGGGGGGCACCGGGGGGATCACCGGGCGGCACCGGCGGCACCCCCACGCACACGCACACATATACCGGGAACGCTCCGGCCCGCACCAGACCCGCCACCGTTCAGCCACCTCCGGGCAACCCCGCACAGTCGGGGCCGCCCCTCCGGGACCACCCGCTAGGGTTCTCCCCGCCGCCCCACCGGGGCGCCCAAGCCGGTGCTCCCTCACGCCTGCCCCGTGCCGACCCCGGCTCGCACTCACGGCGGGGGTCTGGGCGGCCCGCATGGCCCCGTTGCCGCTCCGGTGCCGCTGACCGCTCCGCTCCGCTCCGGCCCGGTCCGGTCCGGTCCGGTCCCGCTCCGGTGCCGCTCCGGTCCCGTCGGTCCCCGCGCGCTGCCGCCGCCGCCCGTTTGAAAACCACGCGCGGCTCTGATTGGCTGCTCGGCGCACGCGTCACTCCACCGGGGAGGCTGTTAGAGGCGGGGCTATGGCCTGCCGTGGGCGGAGCGTGGGCGTGGCCATGAGCGATGTCACGCCCCCGCGGGAACGCGCGGCGGAAGTGCTGTGCAGCGCCGAGCACGGGGAGCGTCGGGGGCGCGCAGCACCGGGCGGGAGGGTGGGGGGAGAACGGGGACGGGCCCAGCTCGCCCCGGGGCTTCCACAGCACCTGTCCCGCGGGAATCAGCTCTGCGCAGCCCCCCAAACCTGCCCCGAGCCCTACCCGAGGGAGGGGAGCAACCAGCCCCGCACACCCCGCGGGGGTCCCGCGGGAGTCAGGGCAGCACCCGCAGCTGTGCCCGCGCCTCTCGGGTTTATTGCTCCCGCGGGGAGAGGTACAGCATTGGGGTAAGGGGGACCCGGCCCAGCAGGGTCCAACCCGCTGCCGGGGTGCGGGGGAGATGTCCCTGAGCGATGCTGGGGGTCCTGGCCGCAGTGGCTCAGCCAGGCCAGGGCCGGCCCGGGGGTGCGGTGAGGTCGCAGTCGAAGTCATCGAAGGTGTCGGGGTCGGGCGGGGACTGCTCGGGGGGATGTGGGACCACCGCCACTGCCACCGGGTCCTTCTGCAGCAGGTCGGCATCGAAGGCCACCCCACGGAAGAAGGGGTGGCCCTGGAAGTGATGGAGGTACCGCAGGCGGTACAGGGGGTTGTGGCACAGCAGCTGGGGACGGAGAGAGGACAGTGAGTGGTGGGGACCTTGGCACCCAACCCGGGGGACCAGTGGGGACCCTGAACTCCAGGTGGGAGGGTTACCTCAGCGAGCAGCCGAGCCAGCGCGGGACTGAGCGCAGGCGGGCTCTCATAGCTGCTCTGCTTGACACGCTCCAGCATGGCCACGTGGTCCCCCGCCGGCGCCACAGGGAACTGGGGGGGCAGGGAGCGGATTTAGGGGCTACATTTAAGTCCCCCCCGTGCCCCTACCCCCTCACCCCCACCCCCTATCCTCACCTCCCCACTGGCCAGGGCAAAGAGCAGGACTCCCAGAGACCACCAGTCGGCTGCATGGCTGTAGGGCCCCCCGCTCAGCACCTCTGGGGCTGCGGGGATGAGTGGGTTAGCACCTGGGGAGGGGGCAGTGCCCCCCACTGTGGACCCCCGCTGCCCCCTTACCCATGTACTGCAGGGTGCCGCAGATGGTGTGGGCTCGCTCACCCCACCGCAGGTGCCGGGAGAGCCCGAAGTCGGTGAGCTTGAGGTGTCCTGTGGGGTGAGACACTGCGTGGGGGCCCCACGGGTGGGGTGTCCCCGTTGACAGGGCATCCCCACAGATGGGATGTCCCTGTGCCAGTGCCACCAGGCTCTTACCTCTCTCATCCAGGAGGATGTTCTCCATCTGAAACGAGACGGGTGCTGGGTTAGCCTCTCCATGCCAGGGGTTTCAGAGACCCCCCATCCTCTGGCCCCCCGGCCCCACTGCTACCCACCTTCACGTCTCTGTGTACGATGCCCAGGTCGTGGAGATACACTGGGGAGAAGACAGAGCCATCAGACCAGCGGGTCCCCTCCCGGCACAGCAGCCACGGCCACCCCCACAGCACCGGGCAGGCAGCTGCCTACCCCCGGGGAGGGCTGACCCCCCCAGCATGGCGGGCCACTCACCCAGCACCAGCACCAGCTCGGCGGCAAACAGGCGGACGGTGGCCTCAGCGAAGCGGCCAGCGGCACGCCACAGCGCGTGCAGGTCTCCGGTGCTGCAGTAGGTGCACACTGCCGGGACGGGCGACGCGCCTTACCGACGGGCTGCCCCGCAGAACCGGGCTGTGCTGGCACGAGGGGCATGGGCACCGGCGGGGCAGGGGCATGGGGGGCCAGGTGGGTCACTGGGGCCATGCACCACGGTGACGTGGGCACAGGGGCCACGCGGGCACCAGGGTCATGCACAAAGGTGATGAGAGCGCTGGGGCTGTGTGGGTAGCGAGGTGGCACAAGCACCAGGACCACGCTGGCACCAAGGTGCCGCAGGCATCAATACGGGCACCGGGACTAAAGTGACGTGGGCACCACAGCCCAGGGCACCGGGGACACACAAGCTACGCGGGCACTGAGGTGGCACCGGCCATCAGGGCCACCAGGGCCAGGCAGGCAGCGAGGCTGGGGCACCTCGTTGACCCCTGCGCTGGTCCTGCTCTGCTGTGGCTCATCCCCATCCCTGTGTCCCCGTCCCCGTGGTGGGTGAGGGTGGGAGCTGGCAGCCGAGCGCCCGGATCCCCGCAGGCCAGCGCGGGGGGGAGTGTGTGCGTGTGCAGGGACACGTGTGCAGGCAGCGAGGACACGTGCGCGGGCAGGGGGGGCTGGGGCGAGCCCACGGGCAGATGGTCACTCACTGATGAAGAGGTGGCGCTGGCCCTGCCAGCTGTCCCCCAGCCCATGGACAAACGGGTGCCTGACCTGTCTCTGGGGACACAAAGCAGAGAGGGTGAGCGGCCCCCAGGGTGGGGGGCTGGGGGGTGCTGGGGACCTTGCTCCTGCCACCCTCCCTCTGCAGCCCCAGCAGCCTCCTGCCGACCCACGGCTGCCCCAAACCCCACAATGGGTTGGGGTCCCCCCTGCACCCCCCTAACCTGGATGCTGACTTCTTCCTTGCACTGCTTGAGGGTGTCGCGGCGCAGCACCTCCACTTTGGGCATGACCTGAGGGGTGGGATGACAGGACAGGGACTGTCAGGGGGGACTGGGTGGGGGCACCCATGGGCCCCGGGGGCAGCACCCACCTTCACAGCGCAGACTTTCTCCCGCCCACAGTCCAGCACTTTGAGGATGGTCCCGAAGGAGCCTTTGGCCACAAAGCCCAAGATCTGGCGGGGGGGAAGCAGGGCCTGAGCACCCCACAGAGATGGACTCAGGGTGGGGCAGGGTCTGGGGTCCTGTGTGTGGTGAGGTGGGGTGGCACAGGCACCCAGGGCAGGCGGAGGGGACACACCAGGGGGACTTGACAGAGACCCCAACGGGATGCACCAGGACCCGGTATGGGGCAGATGAGGACAGGGAACAGGGACACGGGGACCCCAGCACGGCGGCTGCGGGTGCTGGCGGGATGTGCGGGGCCCCGGTAGGACACCTGGGGACCCCGGTAGGACGCACGGGGCCCCGGTAGGGTGCAGAAGGACCCTGGCAGGACACACAGAGACTCGACACGGGGACCCGGGGGGTAGAAGGGGACTCGGTGGGACGGCCGGGGACGCCGGTAGGATGCGCAGGGACGCGGCATGTCGTACGAGGAGAGCCGGTAAGACGGTCGGCGATATCGGGATGGCGGCACGGGATGCACGGACGGCGCGGGGGGGGGACGCCCGGGGACCGCCGGCGGGTGCTGGGGGACCCCGGTAGAACGCACAGGGATCCCGGTAAGACATGCAGGGACCTGGCACGGGGTGCGAGGAGACCCGTTAGGGCGCTTGGGGCTGCCGGGGCGGGATGCGCGGGCGTCCCTGTAGGACGGTCGGGGACCCCATTAGGAGGCACCGGGACCCCGGTAAGAGGGTGGGGGCCCCGGGACGGCACCTTGAGCTGCTGCTGGCGGGCGGAGGGGCGGACGGGGAACTCCGGCAGGAAGAGCGAGACGAGCTGCGGCAGCGGCCACCCGGGCAGCGGCGGCTCTTCGGCGGGGCCCCGCGGGGCCAGGGCGAGCCCCGGGACCGGGACCGGCCCGGCGCGGCCCAGCAGCGCCCGCACCCACGACCCCACGGTGTGGCCCTACGGAACCGGGGGCAGCGTCAGCGGGGCGGCGGGGGGACCCCGGGGCGGGGGGGGACCCCGAGGCCGCCGCCGCCGCACGCACCTGAGGGGGCCGCACCGGGACCGGGGCCGGGGCCGGCCCGGGGCCGCTGCTCGTTGCTCCCATCGAGGCGCCGCCCGGCCGCGCCCCGAGCCCGGGCCCCGGTAATCCGCCGCTTTACATAACCCCGCCGCCCCGCCCCGCCCGGGCGCGACCACCCCCCGCCCCGGGGCCGGGCAGCGGGGCTGCCCCCTGCACCGGATGCGCACCCCAGGATACCCACCCGTGACTGATCTCCGCTCTGCTTCTGGGCAGGGCACACTTTGGGGGTCCCCCTTCAACTACTCACCATCTCCTTGCACCCCCGCTTGCCGCAGCCCCCGCTGAGTCCCGGAGCAGCCCCGGCCCCCCGAGAGGGAC
This sequence comes from Phaethon aethereus, assembly GCF_964289735.1. NCBI lineage: Eukaryota > Metazoa > Chordata > Aves > Phaethontiformes > Phaethontidae > Phaethon > Phaethon aethereus. The sequence goes on along the minus strand of NC_138595.1, from coordinate 5,747,748 downwards.
GAGCGCAAGGGCTGAGCCCGGAGGGAAACAGGTGCTGGAAAGGAGGCCCGAGCCCCCACAGCGGGGGTCCCCCGGAAGGGCAGGGGGTGAAGCCCCAGCAAGCGGGGTACTGCCGAGCTGAGAGGGGTGACGGCGCTGAGCCCGGCACTGCGGTGTGAGTGGGGAGGTGAGTAACGAGCCACTGAGCCAAGACTGTTCCAAATTAAAAACTCTTTTTATTTAAACTCTCTCCCGTTCCCCTTTCTCCCAGCCTGGAGCGATCCTGCTGCTTCACCAGGCCCAGGGCCTGGGCCCAGCACCCGCACAGCAGGGAGGGGGGGAAGTTCGCGGGGCGCCCCACGAAGCGGCCCCGGAGCACGCTGTGCCCCACATCCCCGTGCTGCCGTGCCCCTGCCCCACAGCGACGGGGCTGCCGAAGGTCTGCGCGCAGCTAACCCCCGCCTTGGGCATCCCCGTGCTGAGCAGCACGGGCCCCGCTCCGCCATAGGGGTGCCCCTCCGGAGGGGGGAGCATGGGGCACCCCAGTCCCTTCCCGGCCAGCCGGGTGCTGCCCTCATTTGCGCCTGCCGAAGATTGACTTCTTGCTGGGGTTCTTCTCGCCCACGCTCAGCCCAATGAGTAGACGCGCCTTCTCGTCCTCCTCCTGCTGCTGGATGGTCCCGTCTGATTTGTTCTCCAGCTTCCCCCGGGCCTCCGCGCCCGCCGCCGGCTTCAGGCGTAGCTTCTCTTTGATCACCTGTCCCGGGATTTAGGGGGCTCAGCACCCCACGGCCGCACCCAGGGCCCTTGGCGTGGGTGAGAGTCTGAGCTGCTGAGCCAGTGCGGCTGCTTCCCGCTCTGGAGAAGGCGCCGCCCGCCGTGGGGTTACCACCTCCGTCCTGGGCAGAGCAGCTCCGGCAGCCTCCCTGCGAGCGGGCAGGAGGCACCACAGGATGGGCTCCCACGTACCTGTGCCACCAAGGCTTTGCGGCTGTCCCTCTTCACCGCCATGGCGAAGTCCAGCCACGTCCACGTGTTGTTGTGGTACTCCAGGCACGGCAGTACCAGGTTCAGGTCGCCCCAGTCCACGCTGTTTTTCTCACCCTGGGTGACAGGGGCGTTAGGCAGCGTGGCACGATGCCCCAGGCCACCCCCAGCCAGAGGGACCGTGCCCCCTCCGCAGCACACCCCGTCCTGCCAGCCCCACACCTTGTAGCTGACGCAGAGTGGCACCTGCGGGATCTTGATGTAGATGAAGGAGTTGTTCATGGCTGCACGCTCCTTCATCTTGTCGATGTCATCCACGGGATGCTGGGGACAGAGCAGGAGCCATGAGCAGAAGGGAAGGAGAGGGAACACAGCCAGGAACCAGCGGGGAAGGGACAGCCAGGCACTAGGCCATGGCATTGCTTCACTGGGAAGAGGTGAGAGCTGCTCTGGCATGGCGTTAGGAAAATGAGATGCTGCAGGGATCACGTCAAGTGTGCAGGTGCTTGGTTGTAAAGGATGCAAATCCTCATAGTGGGAGGGAATAGGAGAAAACGGGGACAGGCAGGCAGGAGGTGGATGTCACTGCCCAGCCCTGCAGCCGAGGGAAGACAGGCTGGCTCCACAGCAGGGCTCTCCCAGACTGGCCCCTCAAGGCAGCAGCAGGTACCTCGGGTGCTTTTCGGAATGATCTTCTGACTCCTGACGTCCGATTCAGTCCCTGGGCGACTCCCTTCCCTGGGCCCAGCGAGTCATCAGCCACGATCAGCTGCCGCGGCTTCACCACGGGGATCCCTGGGACAAACAGGGTGGGAAGTGGTGGCTGGTGTGCAGCTGGGGGTCAGCCATGACCCAGATCTGCCCCCCAACAACTCCCTGCCCACACGGGAGACCACAAGTCCCTCTTCCTCAATGCATGGCGCGCCAGCAGCTGCCCACAAACGCACCCTGGGCACACAGCTAGAGCTGCTCAGGGACATCCCTCAAGTGTCAGGGAGGAGAGTGACCATGAACCTCTCACCTGTTGTCACCAGCTTGGACTTGTCTTCCTCATCCCCCACCTCCTCCTCCTCCACGTTGCGGCCAGGGAAGAAGAAACCCATCATCCTGTGGAAGAACTGGTGGGTGAGCTGGATGGTGAGGGGCACCACATTCACCTGCAGGGAGAGAGGTGTGTCAGAGGCGGGCACACGCTGCCTGCACCCCGTGGGGACCGTGCCACCTCCCTGCCCGACCCTGGCACCTCAAAGTGCTCCTTGATGGAGATGCCTCCCACGGGTGGCCGGACCTTGCTGAAGATCCTCAGTGCCAGCTGCCGGCCAGACTGGCAGGAGCTCTGGGGACGCAGCACCACCTGCAGGGAAGGGGACGGGTGGCTGGGGTGAGGCCAGGCCACCCTGGCCAGGTCACCCGTGGGTCCTCAGGGTGCAGGGCTGCTCCCCCAGGCTGCTGCTTGCCTTGTACACAGCATTGGGCAGGAGGTTGTTCATGGTGACCCAGCCCAGTTCCAGCAGATGCTCAGCCGTGTCGTCAGACTTGTTGACCTGCGCACACAGACCCATCAGTTCTGCACGTCCCAGCCGCTGGCTCAGGGGCGGGTGCCACTGGCCAGCTCGGTACCTTGCTGTAGAGGAAGCGCTGGAGCTCCAGCTCGGCTATGCCCAGCTGCCCATCCTCCTCGGTCAGGCGCCAGCGTGCCTGGGCGAAGTAGAACTCAGTCCGCCGAGCCACGCTCACGTCCTCCGGCTGCTTTCGCAGCTCCATCTTATTGGCTCGCTGCAGCTGGAAGTCCTTGAAGCACCTGCAGCAGAGAGCGGAGCGCTGGGATGTGGGAGCCCTGGAGTACGGAGGACACAATGCTGGGGAAGCCAGAGATGGCCCCTACCTGATCAGTATATTCAGCTCCTCGCTCTCCAGTTGCAGGTCAGCTTTCTCCTGGCTCAGCTGCTGCTGCAGCCTGTGGTTGAGGTCGAGCAGGCTCTCGTTTTTGCTGTCATCCTGCAGGGACTGAAGGACAGACAACCCTCAGCACCCTCTGCTGCAGAGCAAGCGACCCCAGGGAGCCAGGACCCGCCCGGGATGCGGGCTCACCTTCACATTGGAGTACATCTGCTTCTCCAGCTGCCGGATCTGGGCAACATGCTGCCTCACAGCCTCTTGCAGGTGTAGGATACTGCTGCGCTGCTCCTCGGGGTTGCTGGAGATTTCCAGCTGGAAGCGCACTCGCTGTTTCTTCTCGCTGTGCTCCTGGACACGGGGATAGGGGAAGGTTAGGATTGCCCTGGGTTCAGTGAGGGACACAGTGACCTGAAGCCTCGTGGGCACCTTGCGTTTGGGCTCCACGTGCAGCAGCAGGTTGTTGACTATGTCAAGGATCATGGCATACTGCGCGGGGTTGGTGGAGATCTCCAGGTCATGATGGATCAGTGTGAACGTATCCACAGCTCCTGCAGGGACACACAAAGGACAAGTGGGGCCTCGGCACAGCCAGAAACAGGATGCATGTGGGGGCCAGCCAGAGATGGAGAGCGATGGGGAATGAGCCAAGGTGGTTACGCTGGCTCCAGCAGCTACGACATGTCCAGCACCATCTGGTGCACTGTCATGTGGCTGGGGACCCCTCCTGTATGCACCCCTCTGATCTCGGCAGGGCCAAGACAGACCATCCCTGGACTTAGCCTGCACCTGTGGTTCAGCCCAGAGTTCTACCCCCTGAGACACAGTGCCTGGATGTACCCACCCTCCTGCTTCTTCAGGAGATCTTCCTTCTCCTGGTTGACAGGAGTCTCAGGGGGCTTTATCTGTGTGGCCAGCTCGGGGTCAATGTCATGGCTGTAACTGATATAGTACATGCGGCAGCTGCAGCGAGAGATGATCCTCTGCACTTGCTGGGTCTGCTGGGCTTCTGAGGGCTGGTTCCAGTCTGGGGACAGGCAGGGGGACCACGGTCAGAGTGCCACATTGCAGCATGTTGGGGACCCCATGGCGCAGGGCTGAGAGCTCCTGGAGCCAGATGAGGACAGGCCAGGTGCTCTCAGCTTCACCAGCCTTGGGGTCACACACAAGTGGTTTTGGGGTGGGCATGGCAGCCAGCTCTGCGGGCAGTACCTGTGGTGGTGCTGACCATGCCCCCCACCGCCTGCCCACTCTCCATCAGCTCCTGCACCGAGTCCAGGCTCCGTTGCCGATGCTCCTCAATGTTTTTCACCTGGGGAGGCAAGAAGGCACTGCTGGCTGTCCCTGCTCTCCCCGCCTTGGCCAGGGCACTGATGGCACTGCCTGCTCCCCACGCAGCTCACCCATCACAGCCCCCCAGCCGCTCACCTCCAGCCAGAGCTGCCCGTGCTCCCTCTCGGTGGGGCTGCTCTCTGTCGTGGCAAAGTATTGCATGCCGTCCAGCAAGCAGGTCCAGGACGTCTTCTGCTTCAGTGTGTCCCCGTACCAGGCAGGATGGTGCTGGCACTGCAGCAGCTGGGCCTTCGCAGCAGACACAATCACGCAGCCCTCTGTCTCCGCACCACGCAGCACCATCTGCGGGGGGAAAGACCCTGGGGGTCAGACGAGTCCTTCTGGGGCAGGCACAGTCCCTCTCACAGCAAAGCATGGGGACAGGCAGGTTGGCCAAGGGCAGGTACCTGGCAGTTGACCAGCTCGATGAGGCAGTTGCGGTTGTAGATGTCGTCAGTCTGACAGGCGGCGATGCCGCACAGTTGCTCGCTGGCCCCCGACTCCTCCTCCGTGAAGACTACGAACTTGTCCGTCTCCTCAATGAGCTTCTGCAGCATGTAGGCCCCTGGGAAGGAGAAAGGATCAGTGCAAGGCTGAGGGGGGCTGGCTGGGGGTGGCGGGGTGAAGGCAGGCATGGCTTTGGGCTAGCATGTACATTGCTGGCTGTGGTTTTCCCCTTGCTCCCCTCCCTGCTGTGCTCACCCCCTGAGGAGGCTCTCTCGGGACGGCCGCTGGTGATGGGAGCAGTCACTCTGGCAGGGACAGAGTGAGCCGAGAGCGGGCCCCGCTTCAGCTTCTTGGCTTGCAGCTGCGTGTCGATCTTCAGCCCCTTCAGGGCCTCGGTGGACAGATTGCGCTTCAGCACAGCCGCTTTCTTGTAGCCGTCGTAGAGACCGAAGGCGATGTCCCGGTTGGTGGTGGTCCAGGATGCCCGCAGGTCCACCAAGTGCAGCTGGTGCGTGTGGAAACCATCGTCCCCATCCCGCAGGGGCAGCTCCTATGCACAGAGTCAGAGCCTCAGCACAGCAAAGCCACCCCCAGCCCCTGCCCACAGGCTTCACACACAGGGGCTGGGAGCCCTGGCAGTCCCCACAGGCAGGGCGTGGGGACCAGAGCCTGGGGGACTCCCAAGAACCCGCAGCAGGGACCCATACCAGGAACGCTGTGGCTGGAACACGGCAACCCTTTGGCCAGGCGCTCAGGAGATCAGAGGCCCTGCAGATTTGTCTCCTTTCCAGCCAAATCCCTCCCTTTGGGCCCAAAGACCAAGGTCCCCTTGCCCCAGGGGGATGCCATACGGCCAGCGCAGCCTGGGTTACACCTGCCGTGCTCTGTGTGTTTGTGGTGTTACCTCCTCAGCTGTGCGGTTGCTGTGCCGCTGGTAGGTGAGGGAGGACAGGCTCAGCAGATGGGTTTTCTTCACCAGAGTGTCGAGCCGGTGGTCGGCATTCTCGTCACAAGTGGAGGCCATGAGGTGCACGGTGACCTGGCTCAGGTCGCTCACCATCTGCGTGATGCTCCACTCGGAAATGAGGCGTCGCATCACCGTGCCGGCTGAGGGACAGGGAGAGGGGTCAGACGGGGCCTGCCCTGCCTGGAAGCGCTGCCGGCAGGGCCGTCACTCACCTTGTGGGATGAGCCGCTGGGTGCCACGAGTGAAGATGTGCCCCTGGCAGCACTCCACCTGGATCCCCCGCTGCTGGGCAAAGGAAGCCCAGTAATGCACCTGCGAGGGAGCAGAGAGCAGGGACTGAGGGCCCAGCGCAGGCAGAATGGGGAGATAACACCGGACACCCACACCCAGGACTTGCCTGCAGCCGGGGGAAGAGCGCAGTATAAGACAGCTGCTTGTAGTGCTGCCCCAGCTTCTTCTTAATGGGTTTCATGTTGTTGAAGAGCTTCCCGCGGCAGATGGGGCGCGTTACGCTGGTCCACGTGGCCCAAAAGTTTTGCATCCAGCGGAGGGTGCTGCTGTAGAGCAGGATCCGGGGCTGGGAGTGCTCTGAGAATACACTCGCCGTCAGCCAGCACCGTGGGGCAGGAATACAGCAGCACCCCACCCAGGACCGATAAGGATCGCTAAAACCAGTATGCCCTGCCCTGTTCCCCTCAACCCCAGGGGATCCCCGGGGTGCTGTCACCCACCCTCACTGGGCCGCGTCAGGTCCATCTGGATGGAGAGGTTGAGGTTCTCGGAGCGGAAGGCACGGTAGGAGTCGTATTGCTGCCCCACCGGCACCTCGGGCAGGAACTCGGGGGAGCGCAGCACCACACCGTGGTGGTCGTGGGGGTTCCCATGGCAGAGCCACTGCAGGTCCAGCGTCATGCACAGGTCGGGCAGGTGCAGGAAGCAGCAGTCGTCGTACCTGGATGGGGAAAGAGATCCTGGTTACGCCCCAACACCGGTGGCAGCCCCCATGCTCCCAGGACCACACTCACTTGGAGGCTGTCCGGACATTGATGTCCAGGTTGCCCTTGAAGACAAACTGCCCAGGCTTCCAGTGGAAGGAGAGGTGGCTCCACTCCCAGTGCATGTTCTCCGTGGTGTTGTAGGGGTCCTGCAAGGACAAATGTTAAGAGAGGCAGGTGTGAGCCGGCCCCACGCCACGCTCTGCTCCCTACCTTGGTGGTACCCACCTCGGTGGCCAGCTGGTGCAGGTTGGCCTGTTCAATGTCCATGTGCCAGTCCCCATGGAAGAGAAGGCGGCTCTTGTCCCACCAGGGCAACGGGGCACTGGGGTCCTCTGAGGGCTTGGTGAGGAGATCCACACACTGGCCGATCAGGGTCCAGGCTGGGTCCCAGCAGGGCCCCCACACGATGGTGTACTGGGAGATCTCAGCTTGGGACACAGGGAACAGCTCAACCCTTTGTATGTCCCATGCAGCCCCGTCCCCACCTTGTCACAGAGCCCCCTTGTCCCTCCACCTCTTACAGTGGAAATCATGGTAGAACTTCAAGGGTAGCATGTTCCTCTCCACCGTCACATCACCCCAGGGCAGCCCCAGCTTCAGGACCTGGCGGCGCCGGGAGCAGGCCTGGCCGCACTGCTCGGCTCCGATCAGCCGGCCCGAGAGCTGCCAGTTCCGGATCTCGAAGAGGTAACGAGGGTAGTCGCGGATTCGCACTGCAGGGTAGAGGAAGGGCTGAGAGATGGGGCAGCAAAATCTGGGCCACCACAGGAGCTGCTGTCCTGTCACATCTCTGCACCCTTCCCATTCCCCTGAATCTCCAAAAATCATTGCCCCGGCTTGGTGACACCTCACGTGGTGCCAGCAGATCCCTGTCCTGGGAGCCCAGGCCATGCAGCCACCGTGCTGTCCTCCATGGGCACCCTCACATGAAACAACTCACCAAAGAAGCTGCCAACTCTGCCCTTCATCATGCGGCACCACTGAGTGACCATCTCCAGACCCTCTGAGGGGAACGGGCTGACACTGTCCAGGTCCTTCATCTGCTCCAACACATGCTCTGTGCCGTGGAAGGACTCGTCAGCCATGGCCACCAGCTCCAGGTGGGCCAGGGTCCAGGTGAGGAGGGCCCTCCTCATGGGCGTGTTGGCATAGAGGCGCCGCGAGCGCTGGATGTAGATCTCTATGTTCTTCTTCTCCAGCGACGCGTAGAGCTCCTCAATCTTGCGGGCAGGCAGCAGCTCGCCGTGCTGCTTGCGCAGCGCAGCTACCTTGGCATCCAGCAGCTGCAACCGCTTGGCACTCTCCTTGCTCTCGTCCTTCATCAGCTCGTAGTTGTCCCGTAACTTGACCTCAAAGACATCATCCAGGAAGACCCAGGAGAAGTGTGTCACTTTGAGCAGGAGGTCGGGGGGCAGCGCCGTGCTGGCAGGGCGCCCATGCCGGTGCAGGCCTTTCAGCCACTTCTGCACGCCCACGGCGGCATCCAACGTGCGGGAGAAGTCATACTGGTAGGGAAACTCAATGGTCACACTGGCAAAAGAGAAGGCCCAGCCACGGTTGCGGAGAGTGTGCAGGGTGGGGAAGGCGCAGCGGTGCAAGATGACCTCTTCCAGCTCTGGCAGCAGCTTCACTTCCACCTCCTTGAAGCTGAAGATGCTGTGTCCGTCAAAGCCAGCAGCCAGCTCGGGGCAGTAGCCGTGCAGGGCACCACCGTGCCAGCTCACGGAGGCCCGTTCGGCAGCCAGGCTGATGTAGTTGGTCTCGGAGACAAAGGCTGTGAGCTTGGCAGAGCTCAGCTCCAGTGACAGGGACAGGAGTCTTTTGGGAGGGGTCCCATCTGGCTGGAGGGGCCCCGGTGCCTCAGTAGAGGTGGCCGGGTGGGACACTGAGCTCTCTGGGGGCAGGGAGGGAGGTGTCCTGTGGCCGAGGGCGCCCCGCAAGGCTTCGTGGCACTGCAGGGTGGCCAGGGTGTGATGGTACAAGTGCATGTGGTCGGGTGGGCTCCACAGCACCGCCAGCCCCTCGCCACACTGCACCTACAGCAGAGAGAGCAAGCAGACACCAAGTCACTGCCAGGTCCAGCACAGCCCCATTCTCCTCTCCAGCACCTTTTGGTGCCAGCCAATCCTCCCCCTGCCCCATCCATCCCAGTCCCACCAGTACAGGATAAAAGCAGAGACCCAAAGCCCACACCAACCTCCAGGGAGCGGATGCTGTTGTGGTAGGTGACAGAGAGCATGGAGAGGTTGGCCACCGGGTTGGGGATGGCAGGAGCTTTGCAGCACGGCTGCATCTTCTCCATTATGCTCTTCACCAAGGCCAGCACCATGCCCTGGACGCTGACCGTGCAGCTCTCGGCACTCCCCAGGATGGTCAGTGTGTCCAGCCGCAGCTCCAGGGCACCTAGAGAGACGGCATGTCAGTGCTGGAGGTACAGAGGACACACACCATGACATGCCAGGTTCCTCTGACCAAGGGGGCTGTTCCAGGACAGCCATCTGGGATCACCCTGGATGCCACTTACCCACCAGGGCTGAGAGTGTGAAAAGGTTCACATCCTCCACCTTCAGATCCACCTTCCAGAGCAGACCCCAGGGCTCGCTTGAGGCAGAGAGCGGCTGCTTGGCAAGCTCAGCTCCACTGGGCCGCGGGCAGAACAGGGGCAGGACCCTGGCCAGGCACTCAGTGCAGGTGTCCGATGACTCCACTTGCAACCCCCGGATGGTGCAGTCAAGGAAGAGCGTGTCCGACTGGGCGCTGGACATGCCCAGGGGCTGGTTGTAGCTGCCCTGCAGGACAAACAGGACGATCACTCTCAGGCTACAGGATGTCCCCGTGTCACCACGTGTCCCTGTGCCACCTGCATGGAGTTGCAAACAGGTAGCTCCCCGCCGAAAGGCACCCCTCACCCTCTCGGTTCGCCACTCACCTGCAGGGTGAAGGAGTCGAGGATGAGGGCTTCTCCCCACACGTGCATGTTGGGGGGGTGTGGGGCACGCTGGATGTGTGAATCGTTGCCCACGCGCCAGCAGAGGTGGTCCACGGCCAACACTGCTCGCTGGTGCACGCTCTGTGGCCGCAGGTGCTGGTAGTCTGTGGGCAGGGGCGAGCGTGGGCAGGGGTGAGCATGGGCAGGGCTCACTGCTGCCTGCTCGGCTGTCCCTCAACAGGGGCAACCCAGACACAATCACAGGGGTCTACAGCCCCTGGCCAGACACAGAGGTGGCAGGGCCCTCCCCAATCCCATCCTGGTCTCTCTCTGGCAGAGCCACCAAACCCCGAAAAAGAGCCCAGCAGCCAGCTTGGGGCCAGCTGCCAGCCCGCACCTGCAGAGATGGAGTTGAAGCCCAAGGCGAAGGGTGGCGTGTCCCCCAGCTGCACGGACACATTGACGTTGGACAGCGAGGCACACAGGATGATGGGTGCTATAATTTGGGGATAGCTCCTGCGTGAGACAAGCAGGGACAGGCTGTTACTGGGACGCTGCATTACTGGGGTGCTGCCAGGAAGCAGATCCAGACAGATGCCTTCTCCTCAGCGGCCCCCCCCAACTACCTGTCACCCTTCGTACCAGCCTCCCCGTCCCACAGGCTGTGCACAGGGCAGAGAAGGTGCTGGGTCCCCAGGCACCCTGCCAGAGTGTGACAGGCAAGAGGAAACAAGCTGCAATACCCAGCAGCTGCACTGAGGCTGAGTTTACCTTCCCCTGTGCCCTTGGCTGGGGACAGGCACCGCCTGGCACGTGTATTCCTCTGCCAACAGGCCCAGCCAGTGCGAAAACTCTTGGTGGCGGTAGTGGATGATGCAGGTGTTGAGCAGCACAGCAGCTGAGAGGTCAATGGCTGTGACCTAGAGCAGGGAGAGGGCAGGATGGCAGCAAGCTCGTGCCAGGAGCCAAACCAGCCCTGCCAGGGGACAGCAGTGTGCCCAGCGCTCACTCACCTGCACGCTGGTCTTCAGGGAGTTGAGGCACACAATGCGTTGGCGGCTCTGGGACAGGAGAAGGCCATCTGGGGAGAGAGAGGCGCAGAAATGAGGGGTGGCAGAGGGTAGCCATGGCAGCCTTGTCTAACGGGCACCCTCCTGGCTACTTGCCCTCCAGCTGGAGGTCTACACTCATTTGGTCCAGGTCTGACGTGGGCGTGAAGTTGCGCAGTGGGATCTGCTCCTCTTCACGCTGATATAGAAACTGCAGCAGCTTCAGGCTCCAAGTGAGGTGCCTGTGAGAAGCAGGGAGTCACTGCCAGATGGGAACTGCACCGTCATGTCCTCCATCTCCCCGTCTCTCATCCCCAGCTGACTGGCACAGACAAAGACACCACCCGGTGCCCAGCTGCAGCCCAGCCCAGAGCTCTCATCCCATCAGCAGAGGATCCCATCAGGCTGTCCTACTGAAGAACCAGCTCATGTGGTTCTCCAGAAGCACCCAACCCCAGGCCAAGCTCTGTCCTTCTCACTGGGGTGGGATCTGGGACTCACTCTCTGTGGTCTGGCAGAGCAGGGGACGAGCAGGAAACGGCACAGTTGTCCCCAAGTCCCTGTCCCCAGCACTGATCAGGGCTAGGACAGCCTCCCTCTCCACCTGTCTCCTTACCTCTTCTGGCTGTTCATAGACAGCACTGTGCTGGTGTTCTCCAGCTTCACCTCCACTCTCCTGGGGATGAGCTGCAGCGTGTCCCTGCTCAGCAGAGACAAGGTCGTCAGGGGCTCCCCTGAGCCTGCAGTGGGACACACACAGTCACTGGGAGGCTCTTGCCCAGACCCCCATGCCTGCAGCGGGAGGGAGCGATGCCACAGCCAAATCCCTTTGGCTACCAGCCCCTGCCCTGCCCAAGGCTTGTCCCTGTCCCTGACCTGTGCTGCGCTGTTCCCCAGCGCCGCTGCGCTGGGCCCCAGCAGTGATGCGGTGCAGCAGTGGGCTGCAGAAGAGCCCTTCATGCAGCTCTGCCTGCAGGGTCCAAACCCGCAGCCTGACGCCCACCAGCCGCCGCTTGCTGCTGATCTCCAGCGAGAGGGAGAGCGCCAGGGCCAGCTCGGCCAGGCAGGTGTCATCCTGTACGAGGACATGGGCAAGGAGTGCACAGGGAGTCACCCAACTCCCTGCCGGTGAAGTGCTGAGCACAGCACAGAGCCCAGAGCCTTGCAGCATCGCCCAGCCTTGGGGACATGCTGGAACAGGTCCTCAGGGCGTCCCAGAGAGCCAGCACCCAGGCTCAAAGTGCTGAATTTCTCCCTTCCCCAGCACTCACCAGCTGGCTGCTCCGGAGGACTTTGCTGTTCACCTTTGTCAGGCTCACCTCGCAGGTCAGGCTGGAGAGAGCAGAGAATAGACAGAGGATGCAGGCCCTGCTGCCCCTGAACCAAGCCCTTGCCCTCTTTTTTCTGTGGGACACAGGGACCCCAAGTCCCTGCTCCAAGTCCTCCCAAAAGCAGAGCACACCCTAACTCCATGCACAGCACAGCAACTCATAATTTGAAGAACACACAACTCCAGCTTCCTATGAAGGGAAAAGGGACCAGGCCAGCCTCAGAGGAGGTTAATGTGTCACATCACAGGTGACATGGGATGCTGCTGAGCAGGACGGAGAGAGGTGACACCAGGTTGGGGTGGGAGAAGCCTCCCTGCCCCCTGGGACCCGGAGCCAGGCTGGGGAAGCAGAGCGGGGTGCGAGCACAGCGTTACCTCTTGCCATCGCCATTCAGGAGGAGACGTGTCTTGCTGGCCTGGATGTGCCAGAGAGACTCTGAGGTGGCCACATGCAGAACCATGATGTTGATGGAGTCCATGTGGATGGAAAACAGCTGGAGGGAAGGTGCTACTGTGAGGGATGTCGGACAGCAGCACAGCCCACAACAGTCTCTCACTGAGCCAGTGCCTCACCTGGCTAAGAAGCCTCAGCAGGGAGGGTTTAAGAGTCAGGTCTGCCTTGCTTTCATTTCCATCCCCCTCTCTGGGAACCTCTGGGACAGATGGCTGGAACCCTGGACCCTTCTGGAGATCCGTGCGGATTCGCACCTCACCAAAACACAGCTCAAAGTAGCGCCTGTGGAAGAACAGCACAGGCAACTCTTACAAGAGCTCGCACATGGCACACCCAGCCCCATCACCAGAGATGCCCCCTGCCCTAGGGATGTGCAGGACCAGTACAAGGGCATCCACAAGACACTGCCACTTCGAAGAAGAGTGATTCACTCCCACACAGAGGAGACCATGGGGAAAGACGGACTGCAGAAAGGTGTAAAGGCAGCAGAACTGCAGTCAGTGGGGCCATGGATGAGCCAGGCACCCATGGTGGGTGGGAGGGAGCTGGGGTGGTGGTACATACGGCAGCTCCCGGCTCAGTTTACTGGAGATCCAGACGCTGTCGATCTCCTGCAAGGACGCAGAGGTAGGTCAGAGAAGAAACAACCTGGCTCTGCCTTGTGATGCTCATCCTGACATTCCCGCTCTGCTCCTGATGCCTGGCATCATGCAGTGAGCAGCCAAAAACCCCAAGTTTGGCCATGGGAGGAATGGCCTGGCACCAGCAATAGGGCTGTGCAACAGGAGCTTGGCTGCAGGGATTTGCTGCCAGCCTGGAAGTGACCGCAGCCGCCCTGCCTGCCCTCGCCTGCCGCTGACTGCCCCTCGCCCGGGTACCCACCACAGTCTGCTGCTCCCGCTGGAACTTGAGGGTGATGTTCTGGGCCCAGAAGAAGCCGAAGGAGCCGATCTTCAGCTCTGCATGAAGCTTCTGCCGGCACCAGGTGACGGCCAGGCGACACGCCAGCCACCTGCAGGGACAGGCGGAAGGCCAGGGTCAGCCTCCTCACTGGGGCTGGGGGCCAGGGACCTTCTTTGCTCTTTGAGTGCCAGCTCCAGCACCCACAGCTGGATGGGTGATCCCAGGGACCAGCCCTGCCACCATGGGTGCCCCAAGCTGGGAAAAAGAGCCTGCAGGGTCACCTCCCCACAAGCCCTGACACCCCTTGCCCATTCCTGCGGGCTTGCCTGGACTTCTGTATGTCCCCAAGTCCCTGACACCCTCCCATCCAGCCCTATGGGCCCTCCCACACCCCCGCAGCCACCCCATGCCCCGCACACCACTCGTCCAGCCCTAGGACCCCCCCCAAACCCCTGCAGGCTCCTCCACCCACCCTGACACCTCTCCCCCAGCCCTGTGAGCCACCCCAAACTCCTGACACCCCCCCAAGCCCTCTTTGTCCCCCTTAACCCCTGCTGCCCCCCCAGACCCCCAACACCTCACCTTCAGTCCCGTGTGTCCTCCCCATACCCCTGGCAGGCCCCACGCAGCCTCGTGAGCCCCCCCATGACTCCCGTGGGCCCCCTCCAGCCCTGTCACCACCCCAAAACCCCTTGACACCCCACTACCAGACCCAGGGGCCCCACCTTGACCCTTGCGAGCTCTCCCTCCCCAACAGAGCCCCCCGCCACAGCCCTGTCACTCCCCCCAAACCCCTGCGGGCCCCCAAAGCCCCCTGACACCCCGCTGCCAGCCCCGTGCCCCCCGCATGACCCCCGCGCGTCCCCCCCAGCCCTGTCACCCCCCCGAGTCCCCGTGGGCTCCCCCACGCCTCCCAGGCCCTGACCGCGCCAGCAGCCCGGCGAATAGCGCGACGACGACGACGAGGCCAAGCAGCACGGCGGGCAGCGGCGGCGGCATGGTGGCCCCCGGCCCCGGTGTGTCCCCCCCCTCCCACCCCTGCCGCCGCCACCGCCGCCGCCCGTGGGGCCGACCGCCCGCGCACCCGGAGTGGCCGCTGGGAGGGGCGGGGCCGGGCCGGCGGCGCGGCGGGGCCGAGCGGCGCTTTCCCGGAGTGAGCTGCGGCAGCAGCGCCCCGCCAGGGCTGGCACCGGGATACCGGGGGTGCACCGCGTCCGCCTCCCAGCCCCGCTCCTCTCCGCCACCCCCCGCAGAAACAGTCACACCACAGGGGAAGATTCAGCTCTTTTATGGCCTCAGGCCCCCGCTGGGCGCGGTTTGGGGTACACGGAGGGGGTGAGTGATGGAGCACAGCTCCCGGGGACAGCAGCCCTTCGGGTGGTCCTCGGCCGGAGGGGGCCCGGGGCACGGAGGAGGGATCTACAAGGGAGGGGTCAGGGAGTTTGGGAATCTGCTCTGGGTCGAGTCTGGACACTGGGCTCAGCTTTATGCTGGATTTGGGACAGGGGAACCTGCTTTGTGCTGGGTCTCAGGCGTCAGGCTCTGCTTTGGGTCAGGTCTGGATATTAGGATCTGCTTGGGCTGGATTTAGGATGTGGGGACCGCTTCATGTTGGACCTTGTGTCAGGTCTGGATGTTGGGATTTGGGGCACTGGGATCAACTTCGCATTAAATTCAGGATGTTGGGATCTGCTTTGTATTGGATTTGGGGCTCTGCATCCTGGCGTGTGTCAGACCAGCATGCAGACAGGGGCTGTTCCCTGGGTTGAGTGGTCCCAAACACTGCAGGGCAGCACCCAGAGGCTCGGTGGCAGTCTGTCTGTCCATCACAACTCAGCATGGTACTGCTCTGCTTTGAAGATCTCACTGGGCTGCATGAAGATGCCCTCCATCACTTTCCAGTAGTTATTCTGGCTGGAGGCAGCCATGCCGTGCACCTCCTTCTGCCCATGGATGGGCCGCCCGTACTGCTCCCCCGTCACTGAGAGGAAGACGTCGGTGGAGGTGTGCTGGAAGCGCACCTCACTGTCCCGCGCCCAGTAGGTCCCGCTGCACACCACCGTCCAGTCATCCAGGTAATCACCTTCACCAGCCTCCCCAAATGCACTCACCTCCTGTGGGTGAAAAAGAGCTTGTTTGGGGGCTGGGATGAAGAGAGGGGAGCTCAGGGGTGTTGAGTTGGACCCAAAGGGCAAGGCGGGGGAGGACAGAGGAAAGGGCTGGGTCTAGGGGACAAGCTGGGGGGCCTGGTTGGGACTGGGGCTCGGTTGGGACTTGGAGGGTCTGGTTGGGACTGGGGGGGCAAGGAGGAGCTGGTAAGGACTGGGGAACAAGGTGGGACTGGTAGGGACATGGGGGACCTGGTCTGGACTGGGGAACAATACAGAGCTGGTAGGTACAAGGGAGACCCATCTGGGACCAGTAGGGACAGGGAGAACCTGGCAAGGACTGGGGATGTCGTGGGACTGGCAGAGACCCAGCTGGTACAGGGAACAAGGCAGTGCTGGTAGGGAGATGGGGGACAAGGGGGACCTGCTCAGGACTGGTAGGGACAGGCAGAACCCAACTAGGACTGACGAACAGGGCAGCGCTGGCAGGGACCCGGGGGAATGGAGGGACCCGGTCTGAACTAGGGAAGAAGGTGGGGCTGGGGGCACAAGGTAGGCCTGATCGGGACTGGCAGGGACAGGAAGGACCCGGTAGGGACTCAGGGAACCGGGCACGGCCTGGGGCCGGGGTGACAAGGGGGTCCCGGTTGTGCCCGGGGAAAGGGGCTGAGCCTAGGGGACAGGGCGGGGGGATGCCTGGTCAGGCCGGGGTCCCGGGGGTCCCGGCCGTGCCCGGCGGGTACCTGGTTCCCAGAGAGCGGGGAGGCAAAGCGGTGGCTGTGGAGGTTGCGGCCGGTGCCCAGGTGGGTGAGGCGGATGGCCTGCCCGCAGCGCACTGGCGTGCCCCGCTCGCAGACGGCCGCCGTGCGGCCCCGCACCCGCCAGTAGCTGTTCCCGTCATCCGCCGCCGACACCCCGGTCACCGACTGCTGCCCGCTGCCTGTGGAGGGGGGAGAACCGCGCTGAGGCCCGCCCCGACCCGGAGGGCACGGTGCCGGTACCGGGGTGGGGTAGGGGGTGTCTCGTTACCGGAGCCGTAGCGCACGTCGTGCGAGTGCAAGCGGACATTGTGCCGCACGTTGAGCAGCTTCACCACGGAACCGCAGGTGACGGGCCCGGAGCCGCCGCACACCGCCGCGCCCAGCGCCAACACCAGCAACGGCACCAGAACCGGCGGCACGCGCCACCCCACCACCACCCCCATCCCGCCGCCGCCGGAAGCGGAACTGGCGCCGCTCCGCCCGCCCGGAGGTCGCCGCTCGTCTGCTCCGCCCCCCCCCCCGCCTCACTCGCCGCCGCCGCCGCGGAGGCCTCCATTTTCCCTCGGCGCCTCGGGTAAGGCCGCGCCGGGCGGGCCGGAGGACCGCGTCGGGCTGGGCGGGGGCGAGCGGCGGCGGCGGGGGCTGCCCGGCAAGGTTCCGCGTCGCCCTGGTACCGGCTGGGGGGCTGTTGCCAGGGGAACCGCGGGGCCGCTGCCGAGGGAACGGCGGGGCCGCGCAGCGCCCGGGCCGGCTCCGAGGCCTCCGGGGCTGGGCGGCCGCGGCGGGCCTGGGCCCCGGTAAGCGCGGCAGGGACGTCCTGGTGCTTGGTGTCGGGCTGGGCTGTGGGCCCCGGTTAGGGGGTGAAGGCAGCGGCGGCCCCTCCGTTCCTGGTTGCCGGCCGCGGATGGGGCTGGCGGCAACAGGAGCCTCCCGGGGCCGGGCACCCGGTTGCGGACGGTGTGCCGCAGAGGGGTGACCCAGGCTGGGACGGGCCGCACCCGGGGGGAAGGCGAGGCGGTGGGTCGGGGGCCCGCGGCTGGGGGTGGGGAGGCTGCTGCCCCGGGGACGAGAGGGGACCGTAGCCCCTCGCCCGCCGGAGCGGCCCGGTTCCCCCGTGGCAGAGACCGCAGCGGAGCCGGGGACTGCGGAACATCACTGACATGGGAGGAAAAGCTGGTAAATGCGAGGCGGTGAACGTGCAGAGCGCCGGCCGGCCTTCCTGGGGGGAAGGGGCCTGACCTTTGTTTCTCAGGTACCGCAGGTGTAAATCCCGGAGCACTGTGTTTGGCTTTACAAACTTCTGACTAGGTCCTCCATGAAAAGCCGAGGGGCAGCAGCCTGTGAAGGCCCTTTTGGGGATTAATAACTGACTAAATGGTGGCAAATAAAGGGTGGGGATGGATGGTTGGTGCTCACAGCGGTGTGAGATTATTGTGGAGTTTCACAGTCGTCTCTGCTGCTTTTTTTCTTTTCTGAATATGGTGATATGGAGAAGGAATATTTAATCATCAGTTATTTAGGATAGCTAAACCAGACTGTGGGAAGTTGCAGAGACCAGATAGTACTGAGTGGCTGAGTGCTAGTGTAGTAAACGAGGTACAATGGCACTGGGTGTAATGAAGGTCACAAACACCACATTAATTGACTCTACATCAGCTTTTACTATTCAGGAAAGAGCAGTTGGTGTCTCAGCAATTGTTTCTTTTAAAACAATGCTTCAACACCTTGCCATAGCCTAAAAAGGATATTTTGGAATTAATTTAAAGGAGCAGAAAACATCATTACGCCACTGCATAAATCATTGGCAGTTTGAGCCCTGGCTATTGCTGGCAGTTCTGGTTAGCCCATCTCAAAAGGGGAGCACTGGAAAAGGTAGAGGCAGGAGTGGCATGGACAAGCAGGTTTTCACGCAAGCAAAATCTTCGTTTCCTCACCTTAAGGGAGAAGCTTGCTGATGGGAGATAACGATGCAGGTGTGTGAAGTCATGGGCAGGTCAGAGAAAGCAAGGAGAGAATATCAATCTTCTGTTTCTTACAGGAAATTATGATGCAGCAGGTCTAAAATAAACAAACGGAAGCACTTTTTCACACAGCTTGTTATTAAACTGTGGCACTCTGCCACAGGATGTTCCTCTGCCTGATAGGTTCGGAGGCGATGGGACCAATGGGGAGCATTAAAACTAATGAAGCAGGTATGGGAAGTTCCTGAGCTGCAGTGGCTGGCTGCTTGGACTTTCCCTGTCGCAGCATTGTTGGTCTTCAGTCATAATTTCGCCCCTGTGCTCCTTTGCACATCTACCACCAAGGAGGGTGGGAATGTGGTTTAGGTCCTGACTTTAGAAATTCATAAAATGGGTATAAAAGCTAAATACAAAACTCTATGCTGCTGATGCTGTATCAGGGCTGGCAGACCCCAGCGGAGATTGGTCCTACAGAAGTCCCTGCCCGTACCAGAGAGTGGCTCTGAGGAAGAGCTCAGTGCTGACGGGGTGCCTGTGAGAGTAATTTGTTGTTGTGCGAGTGCCTTACAGTGTTTCACAGGGATGTTTTTGTTAGGCGCGTAAGCTTCAAATTAAAAGATGCCAGTATGATCTTGTCTGAATTCTGTGGTAGGATGCAGCCTGGAGATCATTTCTTAGTCAATAGTGTGAGATCCACACATCACCTGGCTCAACTGTGGCTTTTCTTTTTCTTAAGAAAACCAAAATTGATTTCATTTTGAGAGCTTCAGGGGGTGGAACGGTGGCGTTACCTTTGCAGTTCATTTGGGTTTTTCCTAATGAGCCATTTATTGTCACAGTCTTTTACTCCTGTGGACGTACTTGTGCCATGCTAAAACTAATTTCATGAGCATTTCATTGACAAAATTAATAGATTGGGCTTCCTTAGGCTCTATGTTTTTAATTGAGTCAAGTTTCCCAGCGTTTTTATTCTCACAGCGCTTTCTGAATCCTCTCCAGTTTAACTTTTCTCTTTGAAATGTAGACATGAGAACTGAGTGAAACTGTTCAGTGATGGCTTTGGTAATGTGGTTCCATGGACCTCTGTGATCTTAGTGGACTGTGAGTTGAACCATGAAATGGCAGAGGTTAAAACAATCCCTGTCCAAACCCTCCCCTGCCAACCCCCCCCCCCCCCCCCAAAACTAGTACTAGCATGTGTCAAGGCCTTGATGTAGTTTCTCCCACAAAGGGTGGGGAGGAGTCAAGGACTTGCTTCTCTTCAGCACTCGTGCTGTAGATTAGCACTTGTTTTTGCTGTTTCATTTGTTGACACTGAGGTTGACTGCTGAATAATAAACGTATCTTGCTGGGAGGACGCTCCTTGGTTATTGTGTGAGCGCTACTGAGGTCTCATGCCTTAACTGGCATCCTTGTGCCTGGAGAGCATGAAATGCTTCTGATTTCCCTTGCCCAACATTTTCTCAGGCTGGGAAGCTCCTGTGGGGCACTGCCATTCCCGGTGCCATCCTGCATGCGGTTGTGTCCCTTGCCTTGTCAGAGTGCCATTGTAACTGGCAAGGTGCAGGAGTTTTTCCTGTAACATATTCTGATGTTTTGCAGGTATTTGCTGTGTATTTCTATTTCTAAACCTAATGAGTTACATTTTGCTGGTGTATGATGTACAAAGCTGTGTCTGCCTCCAGCACTGCGATGTTTTGCAGTCCTGAGCAGCCAGCAGGTATCTGGATGCATGGCCAAGGCTTTACAGGTACCTGAATGTCTGGTTTCTAGAATTCTCAGGTCCATCACAAAGCAGCACTTGTTCTAAAGGCATTGTGTCCCCTAACAGGGGAGGCAGCCCACAGTGCCTGCAGCCAGTGTCCAGCCCAGTCCTGCTGACCTGGTCAGAGATCTTCGGTCTCGGTATTGACAGCAAAGAGAGCTACTGGCTCAGGGTCATCCCAGTTAAAAGGCGCTGTGGACTCTGGACAATTGCCATTGTGCCCTTGAGCTGAGCAAAGTGCAGACGGCCCTGGTCGAAAGCAGAGGTTGTGTAGCTGCTCAGCCCCGAGCTGCTCTGGCATTGCCCAAGAGGGGAGGCCGTGCTGGAGGTGCCTGGCTCGGCACGGAGGCACCTGTGCTTCCCTCACCTGCTGCCGTGCTGCTCTTGCAGCACTGCTCACTGCATTGCTGTTGTCTTTGGTCCGTCTTTGTCAGTGTCTAGCGGTCGTGGGGTATCTTTGGGGTAAAGCTATATGTATATATCACCTATAGGAGCCTGTCTGCTCGTGTAGAGGTAAGCATGCAGGATTAGGCACGGTCTCCCTGCCTTTTTGGTGCTGTAGTGCAATTTAGTACTGGCTCCTGTGCTGCAGCGATCTCTGACCCTCTCCTGGGAGGGCTGCAGGAGCAGGGATGCTGCTGTGCTGCTCCGAGGAAAGGCCTGTAGCATGGTACAGCTGGGCTGGCCCGACACTCCTCAGTCTGGAGTCTTTAAACCCTCCCCAGGACCAGACAAGCGGTGCTGCTTGATCGGGGCTCTCTCTGTGTGACCCACTGCACGGGAGGCTCCCACCGGTGGGTCTGAGCTCTGCCTCTGCACCTCTGCCTGCGCTGGCTGCAGTCTCTGCCTGCCTCCCTGTCCTGTTTTATTTCAAATGAAGGCCTCTCTGGAGCGAAGGTTGGGAGAGGCACCTTTGGTCCATATCTGATTCAACGTCTCCTTGGTAATAGCTACCCTTGCTTCCGTTTGCCATGCTAAGTGACATCCCCGCTGTCCTGAGGTGGATTTCACTGGAGCTGAAAGCACCCGGTTTCGTGGGTGGTTGGTTTGTGTGGAACCTGCTTGGCTGGATCATTAAATGAGATGGATTTCCTAAGTCATAGCTGTTCCCTGTATCCAGACAAATTTGATTTGACATGAACTGAAGTTGCCAGGAAATGATAGAACAAGTGATGAGGAACAAAGTTGGAATTGTGAGTGAAACGCTTCACTGGCAGAGAATAGTAAAATTGCATTTGGTGCTATGACGAGGGGTTTTCTTTCTTGCTGGATTTGTGTGTTGATCATGGGCAGGAGAGAGATGAGGTTATTAGACATATCAACGGAAATGCTCTGGGAAAAGCCACTTAACCTGCAGTTTTATGTATGTTAATACACCCTGATGGGTACGTGTAGAAGAAGAATTGGTGAGAAAGTGTGAAGTTGACATAATATTCTTACACAGGCTGGTAAGCATAACAATTCCCGTTCTTCTACTGGATGTAGTTACCCAACTCATCAGTGGCATTTGCTTCAGGAACACGTATTTAACTAGCATCTGTACCGCCCTCTGAAGCGTTATTTCTGAGAGGGATGCTTAAATACATGTGTGTGACTTCTACAGCGTCCTGTCGAGGACGGGGATCACCCCGTGCCCACACACCAAGCCAGAGCAGCGGTGTCCTGCCTGGGTGCAGAGCTGTAGCCTTGGCCTACCATGATTTCTGCCTGTCTGGAGCATTGTAGATAGGTGTTGACCACAGCTGTATAACCTGCAGGCAGGGAGTATGAGCTGCTATGTGCTCGTGTCTGAAATCTGGCAGAGATCTTTCTCTTGTCTTTGTTGTGTGTTTTGTTTAATAAGATATGGCCGACATATTTCTTTGGAGCTATTAGTATTTTAAGACTTAAAAGATTCTCCAAGATCAGCCTTGCACTTTTTTTTTTCTTTCCCTGAGCAATAAGTCACTGGTTTTCACTAAGTTATTGTGTTTGTGTACCAGATGTGTGGATCTCGGGGCAGAACAAGAAGTCACACACATGAGAATTGTCATGGCAAAACCTTGATCAGTTTGTCCTGTATGGGACTGATTTCCTTCAGCTGTTTGTTTGCAGTGGGGAAATGATTATGGGAACATTCTGAAGCGTGTTTTTCTAGGTATCATTCCCTGGTGTATGGAATTCTTTTCTCATCTTTTTTTTTTGGGGGGTGTTAAATTACATCTGATGTAATTTAAGATGGAGGTTTTGGCTTTAGATCTGACATTTCTGAGCTTCTTTTCGTACCTTCCCAAAGGCTTGTTCTTCTTCCTGGGCTAGCATTTACAATTTACAGCCTTTTGAAAAATTGATTTGTTTTTTCCTATAGCTGACTTTTGTAAGCTTCTGTTGTTTTGGTGTATGTGAAAAGGAACTAAAAAAAAAAAAATCCTTTGAAAATTTAAAAAATTATAGCAAGTTTTGTAATCACAAGAAGTGGAAGGCTCAGAGAGACAGAACTTGTGTCTTTATGGACACACACTTCCTTTTGTGCCGAGTTTGATTTATACTGCTTCCAGAAACCCTAGCTGGGGAAAAACATCAAACAAAAGGTTCTGGGTATAAAAAACACCCCGTTTCTGTAGTCTCTTGTTACTTCCTAATCTCTGGACAGAGGCTTCTGGCCTGGAACATTCCGGCCGTGGCTCCAGCTGTGTGAAGCAGTGGAGTTGGGCAGCCAGCAGCCCCCAGCCCTGACCCTGCAGCACCTCCCAGGCCTCTCTCCTGTTTGCTCCGTGGGGCTCCGCAGAGCCTTGCTAACAACCTGCAACTGCAGTTCAGTCAAGGCCTTTTTCAGGGTCGCCCTGCCTTCATTAACTGAGTGAGGAGTAATCATATTAAGATCCTAATTGGTTCGACTGTGTGCCTGACACCGTGCAGTGTTGGTGGCAGCATGGGTTCCTTTTCTGGCCGTGTGGGAGGTATGGCTGGGATGAAGGACTTTGGCTGTCTGCGCCATTTCAGCCAGGGCTGCGTAGCGAGGGCTGCTGTGACAGGTCCTGTCCTGCTTGCTGAGACACGGGTTGACAGGCGCTAGCAGCACTTGGCTGCTGGCTTCGCTTGCTTAATTTCTGGTGACAGGGATGTCAAGGCAAGGTGGACACTGGGTAATTCAGGGCCTTGACAGATAATTTGAAACCCTCTTGCCTTAACTGTCTTCTCTCCAAAACCCAGTAGGGGGAAGTGCTCGTGTTTTTCTCATTTGGCTGATGTGATGGATGTCTCTTTCCCCAGTTCCTGCGGAGCCCTGTGTGAGAGCCGCAGTCATGTCTGACTTTGTAGAAAGTGAAGCAGAAGAGTCAGAGGAGGAATACAACCAGGATGGGGACGTTGTGCCCCGAGTAACCAAGAAATTTGTGGAGGAAGATGAGGATGGTGAGTCTGCCTGTCTGTTCTGAGTTTGCTGAATTGTCTGTGTGCCTTGCTGCTCTATTTTACATGCTGTGACTCTGCAGATGAAGGAATAACTGTGCTATAATAGCATGGCCATCTGTAGTCGATAATCTCAGCTGTTTAAGTTCTTTCCTTCCTCAGAGTGCTCAGATGGTTTTTATATTTGGCAGCAGAAAATACACTGCTTCACCCCCGTGGGACTTGCAGTCACAATTTGATAGTAAACAGTAAAAGCAGAGGAATTCTCCCAGTGTGACCACTCCACCTGTTCCCTCTGCAGAGAGAGAATGAGATCACAAGACAAGAAGTGGGTTTCTGGGCAGTGTCATTAGAAGTGTTCAGTTAAAGTTCTCTGTGTGGATAGTGTGAAGGAGGATGCTGTTTGCACAGAGCTGAGAAGGAACCTCAGCAGATAACCAATGAATAAATGTCTAACACTTCCTGCTTTCCACCCCAGATGAGGAAGAGGAGGAGGAGAATCTAGATGACCAAGATGAGCAAGGGAACCTGAAAGGATTTATTAATGATGATGATGATGAGGAAGAGGAAGAGGAGGAAGAAGCCAGTGACTCTGGAGACTCTGAGGACGATGTTGGCCACAAAAAGAGAAAGCGCAGTAAGTTTTGTGATTTTATGATGATTGTGCAGGCCACAGTGTAATGCTCTCACACTGCCTTGCTGGAGAGCAGAGCTCTCCTTTGCCCTGGGTGTCTGCATGGGCTGGGTATGCTATACCCTTCTCACTGGTTGGTCCATTCCCAGATTAGTAAAGGGAGAGTGTAACTCATCTCTGCTTTCTTCTCTTAGCTTTTGATGACCGCCTGGAGGATGATGATTTTGACCTCATTGAAGAGAATTTGGGCGTTAAAGTCAAAAGAGTGAGTTGTGTTTCCATGCTGCTGTTAATGGTGTGGTGTGTCTTAGCACGAAGGAGGGTGGGCTCCTGCCTGGAGCGAGCGAGCGATGCCTCCCGTCTGCTCCTGCCCTTTTGGGAAGGGAGAACTGAGTGCTTGAAGGAAGCAGGATCTCTTCCTGCCCAGGC
Source organism: Phaethon aethereus (assembly GCF_964289735.1). NCBI lineage: Eukaryota > Metazoa > Chordata > Aves > Phaethontiformes > Phaethontidae > Phaethon > Phaethon aethereus. The sequence goes on along the minus strand of NC_138595.1, from coordinate 5,723,429 downwards.
AGCTGGGCACTGGCTTCCTAGAGTTTGCAAAACACTTTCTTCTGGTTCCTAAAGTCTGCTGTACTCCTCCCTTCCTACCTCTGCAAGACAGTCTCAGAGGAGCCCATCTTCCAGTAACTTTCTCCTGCATGGTGCTAACCTCAAAGACAGCGCAGGCTATTATGGGCTCTAAAGCTCCTTCTGTAACACTCGCTAGAGGCACATAAAGCCAGGCTAACATTGGTGGTGACAGCACGTGAGCGACGCAGGCCGGGACACGGCGCAGTCCTCGTCAGGGAGTTACATTGTGTACACACTGTGCGCAATGAGCACTGGAAGCACAGCTCCCGAGGGGGTGGCTCTTCTCCCCTGTGTGCCTGGGCTGGGCCTGGCGCCGTCCTGCTCCCTCTCAGGTGCCTGCAGAGGAAGTGCAGTTCTGGCCTGGCAGAGACCACACTGAGCTTGAGTGTCTGTGCCAGGAATTACGTGTGCTAACAAGCCTGTTTGCTTGCAGCAAAAATTCAGGCGTGTGCGAAAAATGTCCGATGATGAGGATGATGAAGAGGAAGACTATGGAAAAGAAGAACATGAGAAGGAAGCCATTGCTGAAGAAATCTTTCAGGATGGTGAAGGCGAGGAGGGAGGGGAAGCTGTTGAAGCTCCTGTTGCTCCACCAGAAGAAGAAGAGGAGGAGGAGGAAGATGAATCTGGTGAGTATGGATGGTGAATATCATCCAAAGTATGTCCTAGGATTAGAGCACAACAACCAAGTTAAGACTTTCTCAGAGCTATGAGTAACAAAAGGCTGTAGCCCTGTTGTGGTCAAGCTCTTGCTGGTCTGATTAGTACAATCTTTAGAACTAAACATTTCTGGGTGGCAGGTTTAGTTTGCCTGTCTAAACCGCCTTGTCCAGAAGCACATTACATGTGCTGAGGTGTTGAACATCTCCTCTAAGCTGCTTCCAAAATGGAAATGCTTCAAAGGAAGGAAGGACACTGTTTAGTACCTAGTAGCACAGCACATGCATGCCCTGCTTCTTTTCAGCATCAGCCCATGACCACTGCTAGTACCATACTGAAAGAGTTTCAAGAATTCTTTCTGTCTGCTGTCCAAAGCAGCCAAGGCCTTTTCAGACTGCATTTTCAGTGCAGTGAGCTGCAGATAGTTGCTGGATGGCTTTGCCTGTGTCTGGAAGTTCGTTCTAGCTTGTTATTGTGGTTCAGGCTCCTGGAATGTCTGAGGTTGATGTAGGAGATGCTGTGGGTAGCTGGGCAGACTGACAGCCTCAGTCTGTGGTGGAGGCTCATAGTTGCACTGGCTGAGCTAAGCTTTGTCAGAGGTACCAGTTGAGTATGTGAGTGTCCTGACCACTAAATTGTTTCTCAATGTCCAGACATTGATGACTTCATTGTGGATGACGATGGACAACCTCTGAAGAAGCCAAAATGGCGAAAGAAGCTCCCTGGATACACAGATGCGTAAGTATTGATTGGAAATTGGACTGGAGTCTCAAAAACAGTGCTCAGCTTACTTGATTCTTGTAACTGCGGAGTGATTCAGCTGGTCTCTTTCCCTAAAGGAACCTAGTAAATTGAAACATTGAGCTTTAGTCTGTCTTAAATGTCTGACCTGGATTTTTAACAGGGATACCAAAACCAGTCCCTGAAGAGAAGTATTTGCATGTAAAGCTCAGAGAATTGTGTACCTATCCATGATATTTTAGCCTAGGTGCAAAACTGAAGTTGAGACTTAGGTGCTCTGGCTTCCTCTGTGTGGCTAGAAAGATGTTCTGTGAACTGCACCGTGGGGCTGAACAATAGCTTTTGCCTTCCAGTGCTTTGCAGGAAGCCCAGGAAATCTTTGGTGTGGACTTTGACTATGATGAGTTTGAGAAGTACAACGAGTATGACGAGGAGATGGAGGAGGAGTATGAGTATGAGGATGAAGAAGCTGAAGGGGAGACCCGTGTACGACCCAAAAAGACTGCCAAGAAGCGCGTCAGTCGCCGTAGCATCTTTGAGATGTACGAGCCCAGTGAGCTGGAGAGCAGTCACTTAACGGACCAGGACAATGAGATCCGCATGACAGACATGCCTGAGAGGTTCCAGGTAAGGGAAGAGGGTGCTGATGTGTGGGCAGAAAGCATTTCAGCTCCTGCTGAGTACAGCAGGCCTGGGACCTGCAGGCCAGCTTTCTCACCTGTCTGCTGGCTGGATGTTGGCATCTTTTTGCCTCTCTGAAGATCCCACCTGACAAATGTCTAGTCTAAAACTCTGCTTTCAAACATACTGGTGACATTGTGAACTGTTCTAGCTGTCCAAGCCCGGTTTTAACACTGGTCGTAGTTTCTCTTTGGCCACTGGGTGCCAGTGTTGCACTCCTGGGAGTGGAGCAGGGCTTGTGCGCTGCTGAGTTGTCCTTTATGCTGGGTGGTGTTAGTGATCCCATGAGTTGTATCTATGAAGAGTGAAGCTGCAGTGCTGGAGAAGGTTTGCTAGGGTTTTCTAGCCTACCTGTATGCCAACCAACGTGTAACTGTTCTGTACAAGGTTTCTGTAACACACTTTAATCCAAGCGACTGGGACTCGTACTGCTCTCAGTGTGGAGTCCTGTTGTGCTTCTAGGAATCATTCAAGTATCTCATATTTTTGTCTTAATTTTACCCTGTAATCAGGTTTTCCCTGAGCAGTCCAGGCTCTTCAATCTCCCTTAAGTGTATGCTAATGTAATTCTGTGCAGAGGCTTGTTACCCTCCGTTGTAAAATGGGGCATCTGAAGCTTCCAGCTTTTCAGAAGAACCTTTTTTTCCCATGCCAGTGTGCACAGCACAAGGGAACGTGGTGTGTAATGTCTTCTGGCCATATGTGGCCTGTTCAGACATTTTGTCATCTTCACGGATGTCAATGATGGTTAGAGCAGACCTCCTGAAAGAGAATTGGCTGGTACTAAATGCCCAGAGAGGGTTTGGAGCTGCTTTATGTTCTGTTATTCTATGGCTGCAGCAAGAAAAGTGGTAACAAGACTAGAACAGGCACAGATAGATTGGAACAGAGAATGTAGCTGCAGAGGGTTTGGGAGTCTGGTAGGAAGTGGGGGTACCCTGACTTGATCATCACGGAAGATTTTGCACCATTTCAGGCCTTTGACAGAATTGTTAGCTGCCTTTACCTAGTGTAAAGCTGATGCAAGTTTCCTGTGTGCTGAGAAGATGCAGACATTGAAGTGCTATCCTCAGCAAAGCCCTGTGGGTGTGGGAGGTACTGAGACCCCATAAGCAACTTGCATCTCAAAACAGTAATTTCCAGGTTTCTAGAAGACATGGTAGCACAAGCTGCGGTGTTGCACATGCCTCTGCTCATCCTCTTGTCTTTTCACAGTTGCGATCCATCCCAGTGAAGAGTGCTGAAGATGATGAGCTGGAGGAAGAAGCTGACTGGATTTACAGGAATGCATTTGCAACACCCACCATCTCCTTGCAGGTAAAGGACTATGCCTGGGACTTCTGTCCTAAGATGACTTCAAAGTGCTGCAGACTTCCAGCCTGGAGACATTGTTCCAGGAGTCTGCTCAGAGGAATGTGATGCCCAGTATACCTTTCTTTCTGGTTTTCTGGTTTTGAGTAGGTCATTTAACATGCACATGTCTTCATTTTCGTGTCCATAAAACAGGACAAAAAGGAACACAAAGAATTTGCAAGAATGATTGTCAAGAACAACTAAAAGATTTCTGAGCCACTGGGCACTTAAGGCTAAACTAGTATTAGCCATGATTTGCTTTTAACCATCAGTTACCTTGTCCAGATGCTTCTCCTCCGTTTTCCTTTAAGCCAGTCAGGGCTAAGATGCTTTTCTGTGGCCTAAAATCAGAGCGTGCAGCTAAACCTGCATTCCCAGCTAACAAAAGGACCACCATGTTCCAGCCTTAGCCTGGGCTGGTCTTTCGGAGGTCAGCTCAGGAATACGATCAACACAATGTGTTTCTCCTTTTAGGAAAGTTCTGACTACCTCGACCGTGGACAAGCCAGCAGCAGCTTCAGCCGCAAGGGGCCCAGCACCATCCAGAAGATTAAAGAAGCCCTGAATTTCATGAGAAATCAGCATTTTGAGGTAATTCATAATTCTGCTTCATTGCCAAGATAAGGTCTGAGTTGCTGTCTGCTTATCCAGGCAGGATTAGCAGAGACGCTAATGGAAGCATTTAGGGCAGCAGACTAGAAGAGGCTAAGATACCACACCAGATTGCCCCTCCTGTGACAAAATGGTGCTTCACTGGAAAGTGCTGTGGCAGTGCAGATTTTTAAGGCCTGTTTGATGGGGCTGCTATTGTCACATTTCCCTGATCCTGGACAAATTGATGCTAAATGGGACAGAGGAACTTCAGAGTATCCCGAGCCTTGCTTGGTCCATTCAGCCTATTCTCTGAGGTATTGCCTGATGTTGCAGAAGCTCTTTGGTCTGTCTGATGTATTTGGTGGAGCGGTCTCAAGAGCTGCGGGCTGGTTTGCTACATCTCCCACACTGCTGCCCCATTAGCTTGTCCTACCACATGGAACAGAAGCATGCTCTGGACTGTGGGCTTCCAGGAGCAGCCCAGTCTCCCGCTCGGTGGTGATGAGTCTCATTTCTGACCCAGGTCCCATTCATCGCCTTCTACAGAAAGGAGTATGTGGAGCCAGAGCTGCACATCAACAACCTGTGGAGAGTCTGGCAGTGGGATGAGAAGGTGAGAAGTGTTTTCACTGCTTGTTATCCCACCAACATTTAACGTGTTTTCCCACCTAGCCTGATACTTTCATCAGATTTTGTTTTGGCTGTGGAGACCTTATGTGCTTTTTTTTTACCCATGTTTTTTTGCGTGTTTGCTATCATGTGGTGGTAAAGGGTTATCTGACAAAAGAGGGTTCAAAACAGTCCTTCCTCTTCACCAAGTTCCTTTTGTGTAGTGACCTTTCCTGCAAGGAGTTGCAGGTTCCTTCTCTACTGTAGATCCAAACCTTGATTTTTTTTTTTTTTTCTGTTAATACAATCCATCTCTAAGGTGAGATCTGCCACGTGTCACATCTGGTCTTAGCTGTGGATGAAGATTTTGATGATTATATGACAAATATCCTAAGATGCTGGGAGCCCCTGTTTGGGAAGGGAGGAGTCAGATGTGACACACAGCTGTGGTGCATTTCACTGGAAATCTTTGTTCTCATATTAGTGGACCCAGCTGAAGATCCGCAAGCAGAACTTGACACGTCTGTTTGAGAAGATGCAGGCCTATCAGTACGAACAAATCTCTGCTGACCCAGACAAGCCCTTGGCAGATGGAATAAGGGCCCTGGATACTACTGACATGGAGAGGTATGGTGCCGTGACTTTCTTATATTCATTCCGAAACGACTTAAAATGTGCATTAACTTGCCCAAACAGCACAGGCTCTCTGGCCACTGCAGTGCACTGACTTTAGCCTCCCGACAAACCCAGTAACAAGAAATATTTATAACTCTTTCGGAAGATGAGCCCAAGCGCTCCTTCTGCCTGACCTGTACCAGAGGAGGTTCCTTGAATGCTCTGACTGCAGCTCAGCTGTGAGCAGGGTGTAACATGCTGGCTTTGCATGCCGTAGGCTGAAGGACGTGCAGTCCATGGATGAGCTGAAGGACGTGTATAATCACTTCCTGCTGTACTATGGGCGAGACATCCCCAAGATGCAGAATGCTGCCAAGGCTGCACGAAAGAAGCAAAAGCGTATCCGAGAGGATGGTGAAGAGGAGGAAGGTTTGTCCCCAGATTTTGTAGTCACATAATTGTGGACTGGTCGAAAATCTTTGTTCAAAAGAATAGTAAGAAAGTTTGTTGAAAAGCCCATGTGTTTGCACAGAGCATCTCGTCTGTTCACTTATTTCTCAAGCTAGTCTGAGGTCTTCCAGGCATCTCTGAAAATTCTTAAAGTTTACCGCACAAGGTGCTGCTTTTCTGATGGACTAAATACCACTCATGGCAGGGACCAAAGCAAGGATCAGCCACTTTGATATGTGTCTTAATGTGCAACCCAGAGATACTGCTATTAAAACTGCAAAAGAGTGAAACTAAAAAGAAGAGAACATTTTCGGAGTGTTTGTCTAATCCTGAATAATTTTAAGGCTACTGTGACCTTTGAGATGTGTTTGTGGAATTTAGGGACTCTGCTGCACAATGTAGATTGTGTTTGATCCCTTTGCTGTGCTTCTGACACACAGCAGCTGTCTGGATGCCTCTGTAAAGAAGCCTCGCTAAACATATCCTTCCCATAGGTGAAGGGGAGGATGCAGATGATGATGAGCAGAAAGGACCTGAGCTGAAGCAAGCTTCCCGGCGGGATATGTACACCATCTGTCAAACAGCTGGGTTGGGTAAGGACTGTGCTTTAGCATGCTGAGCTTGCAGTGTGTTGTGGGCTAGCCCACATGCTCTTTTGGGTGGTTTGGTTTACCTGCAGAAGGAGGAGTGGTAATTTTACTCAGTATAAGCTACAGTACCATTCGTCTCGTAATTTTTGTGGTTTTGCTTGTTTGGTTTTTTTTCTTCCCAGATGGCCTGGCTAAGAAGTTTGGTCTGACACCTGAGCAGTTTGGAGAGAATCTCCGAGACAGTTACCAGCGTCACGAGACAGAGCAGTTCCCTGCAGAGCCCCTGGAGCTGGCCAAGGATTATGTGTGTAGGTCAGTGGCGGGGGATCTTCATGGGGGTCCTGCAGATGTGACACAGGGGACGGGGTCTGGGAGCATTCTCAAGCGTTTATGTTGCTGTTTTGCTTTTAGTCAATTCCCAAGCGCTGAAGCTGTGCTGGAAGGAGCCCGGTACATGGTGGCTTTGCAGATAGCCAGGGAGCCTTTGGTCAGGCAGGTTCTGAGACAGACTTTCCAAGAAAGAGCTAAAATCAACATTTCTCCAACCAAAAAGGGGAAGAAGGTAAAGAAGGGATCTCTGACTCTGTGGGTCAATTCAGGGAAGGATCTAAATAATGTACAAATGCTCACTTTTGCATCTGAAAACTTCTTCCATGTCAATGGCAACTCTGAATAAATCCTAGAGCGGCATGTGAGCTGGGCTGTTGCAGAAGCCAGCTCAGCAGCATGCTGCATTTTCAGTCTCAGCATTTCATCAGACTTGATTCTTGCTGTTGAGATGTTGCCTTCAATTATTGTTACAGTCTCTGTTTCTCTGGGACTGGGAACGAATTCCACTGTGTCCTGCTGGGGAAGGAAATGCAGACTGGCAGGCATAGGGGTGCGGGGCTATTGAATAAAAACCATTGTCTGCTAGGGTATACAGAAGGGTCTTTCTTCATGAATGCCCTGCATGCATGCTGTCTCTCCTCTCTCCCAGGATATTGATGAAGCCCACTATGCCTATTCCTTTAAATACTTGAAGAACAAGCCTGTGAAGGAGCTGCGAGATGACCAGTTCCTGAAAATGAGTCTGGCAGAGGAGGAGGCACTGCTCACTATAGATATTAGCATTGACATGAAAGGAGTGGAGGGGTAAGTCCTCACCAGCCACACTATCCATGCTCTGGCAGAGCTCATTCATCCAGTGCTGCCGTGCTGTTAGAGCTCCTCTGTAACCCAAGCTGCTTCTAGAAGTCATGGCCTGGTGGTTTCCTGCACCTTAAAGCCAAGCAGCCTCTCAGGGTCTTGCTTTTTTCTTCATCTTAATGAAAACTTTAGATGTCTGGCTTATTCCTTTGAAGGCAAACTCTGAAGCCTTCAAGACTTTCGTGAAAGATGCTTGTTTCCCAACCACCCTCACTGTGTGGCTCCTTGGTTCCTTCCCTGCACATCTTGAGTAGCCACACCGTGCAATATAGATGTTCTGGAGTGGCTATGGGCTGCCCCATGGTGCACTGGTCAGGCCCGTCTGTGCTGCCAGCATGGCATTCAGCTGTGGTCTGTCTAGCAAGCGTAGCTTTTTGCAGCTAAAGGAGAGTTTGATGGGAAGATTGGCTCTTCTCTAAATTTTCCAGGCAGCTCACTGAATCTGAGATGCTGCTATCATGTCCCTGTACAGGAATCTGCTAGTAGTGGTGTCAATGCAGGCGTTTGGAGCCTTTCTGTATCTCCTTCTCTCATTTCTTGCAGTTATGGCAGTGACCAGACGTACTTTGAGGAAATCAAACAATTCTATTATCGCGATGAATTCAGCCACCAGGTGCAAGAGTGGAATCGGCAGCGTACAATGGCCATTGAGCGGTCCCTCAACCAGTTCCTCTATGTGCAGATGGCTAAAGAGTTGAAGAACAAGTTGTTGGTGGAGGCCAAGGAGTATGTCCTCAAGGTGAGATGGGGGACAGATGGGTTTGAGTCAGAGCTGGGTTACAAGTGCTAAGAGTCCTGCAGCATGCTGGGGAGAGCTGCTGACAGGCCATGCACAGGCTCTCGGGAAGGAGGAGGAGGCAGGCAGGGATCTGAGTCTGGTTCTTTCCCAAGGATGGAGAAAAAAGCAGATATTTCAGTGGGAGGGAAGATGGGCTCCATGGTTCTGGAGAGCTGGTCCCAATCCTGGCAGAATATATTGTCTTGCTGTCTTGAGCAGTCCAAGACCTTCCCTCTGGAGAAGGGCTATGCCAGAGGACCTGCAGGTCATTTTCTCACTCCTCTCTTCCCTTCTCTGTTCTACCAGTCTTGCAGCCGGAAGCTGTACAATTGGCTGAAAGTAGCTTCATACCGTCCTGATCAGCAAGTGGAGGAAGATGATGATTTCATGGATGAAAACCAAGGGAAGGGGATTCGGGTGCTAGGCATTGCATTTTCTGCAGCCAGGTAGGAGAGGAATTGCCTCTGCATCCATGTGCGGCTTTAAAAGTCCTCCATGTCTGAGTGATCTCTGTTTCGCAGGGACCACCCTGTGTTTTGCGCCCTTGTTAATGGAGAGGGGGAGGTTACAGACTTCCTCCGATTGCCACATTTCACAAAGAGAAGGAACGCCTGGCGTGAGGAAGAGAGGGAAAAGAAGGTGAGCCTTGACACAGCTGTTGTCGAGATGAATGTCTGCACCTTGCTTTTGGTACTGTGCAGTGCACTGTGGGTTGGAGAGGAATAGTCAGTCTGAAGACAGCTCAGGCCTTGTCACTCTTGCATACAAGAATACTGCCTTTTTTCTACCCTGTAATTATTCTGGCAGAACAGTTGCTTCCAGTCAGATTCTAATTGATCTCTTCTGCTTCTCTTATGTGGAGTGGCAGGGCCTTGCCATTCCTGAGTTCTGCTGGCTGAGGGTTTGTGAGTTTCTGTGGTCCCAGCTACAGAAATTTTCTCCCCTTTCCCTGATCACATTATAATGGTGAGAGGCTGTGGGACCTACTGGAGCTTGGGTCAGGCTTTTGACTTCCATCCCCTACTTGCACTGATTTCCTGCAACACTGTGATGCCATCAGTCTTTCCTCTGCAGAGCTTTCCTCTTTGTCCTTAGAGTGGTCAGGACCTGCAAGGCCAGCCTCTTGAAAAGGCATTTAGCCATGTTCACGTTGTGGTGGCAGTGGGGGAGGATTTGCCCTGTGAATAGGAACACAGGACTGGTAGCTAGCTCAGTACGAAACCCTCTAGCTTTTCTGTTCTGACTGTCTCACTTTCCTTTTCAGGCCCAGGATATTGAAACTTTGAAAAAATTCCTCCTGAACAAGAAGCCTCATGTGGTGACAATTGCAGGCGAGAACAGGTGAGTCTTTGGGTTCCTTCCACTTCCCAGTCTCTTTGCAGTCCTTTCCTCATGCCTCTCCACATTCCACTGTTTCTGTCTGTGGTGTGAAGTAACCCAATGGGATTATGTCCCTAAGTGATTCCAGGACCCAGCTTTGCACTGTCCCCTCAATCCCCTTGGCCATCTCTCCCTAGGGATGCTCAGATGCTGATGGAGGATGTAAAGAGAATTGTTCATGAGCTGGATCAAGGGCAGCAGCTGTCCTCTATTGGAGTGGAGCTGGTGGACAATGAACTGGCCATCCTCTACATGAACAGCAAGAAGTCTGAGGTGAACCTTCTGTTATTCCAGCTATCCCTTAGTCTGTCACTCATTTGTGCTGTCTCATCCTCCATTTGTTGTGCTGGCCACTGCCTCATGTAATCCATCTAGACAGGGATGTACTGATTTTCGGACCAAGGCAAAGTGTCTTATTTAGGCTTCTCTGAAGAAATCAACACCAGCAGATCTACAAAGTAGATATAGATGTAGTCTGAAGTGAATTTTGCTCAGCTGAGTGGATGGGGTTGTTTCATTCCTAGTTGCAGCAGAGTTCCTGGGAGCCTTTGACCTTAGCTCACTTTGCCCTGAGCACCAAATGCTTCCCTTGTTCCAGTCCCTGTCTGATGTGTTATTTGTCCTACAAAGTGGGGAAACCCTGGCAGTGTTTTCCATGATTCTCTGGCCTCTTGCAGAATGAGTTCCGGGATTACCCACCTCTGCTGCGTCAAGCCGTCTCCCTTGCTCGCCGCATTCAGGACCCCCTCATAGAGTTTGCCCAGGTCTGCAGCTCCGATGAGGATATTCTCTGCCTAAAACTCCACCCTCTGCAGGTAACTTTACCTTGTGGGATCCTTCTCTGCAAGAGAAAGTGGCCTGGGACAATTTGCTGTCAAAGAAAAGTATTCCAAGTTGAACTGGTGCAAGTTCTGCCTGTTGTATGCCATATTCAGGCTACATAGCACCTTTTTTGGTTTTTTTTTTTTTTTGCTTCCTTTAGCTCATCTGCCTCCTGCCTTTAGGCTGTTCTCAGGGGTAACTCTGAGGTGCAATACAGCTCTTGAGAGCCAGTCTGTTGTGTTTGGCTCAGCTTGCTTATGGCAAAGCGTTGCACGCATCTCCTTGTGAGGCTAACGCCTCTCCTTTCTGTCAGGAGCACGTGGTGAAGGAGGAACTGCTGAATGCCCTCTACTGCGAATTCATAAACCGTGTGAACGAGGTGGGAGTGGATGTCAATCGGGCGATTGCTCACCCTCACAGCCAGGCTTTGCTGCAGTATGTGTGTGGCCTGGGACCACGCAAAGGCACTCATCTGCTAAAGGTAAGGAGGCTTCTGTCCATGCCTACAAAAACAATGCATCACCAATAACGTGCAAGTTTTGGCCTGATGGCAGTGCAGTTACGAGCTGAGTCAGGGTCCCATGTGCCAGATGCAGCTCACAGCTCCGTTGATGTGTGGTTTAGTATGTGTTATCTCACTGCGCCTAACCCTGAAGCTGTGCATGGGCTTAGGTCCTTGATAGACCTGAGCAACTCATCAGATCTGTCAATCCTAACTAGCTGCTGAACCCACAGGAACAGATGCACGGTTACAGTATCAAGACGCCTCCGTAGTGTAGAAAACAGAAGGCAAAAAGCCAATGCTTTTCCTGAGAGCTGGAGCTGTTCCATGGGGAGTCATCTTCCTTCATACAGTGTTTGAGACACAAGCAGGGAGCAACAATTTATGAGTTGTGATAGGCTTATGTCAGATGCTTTGAACACTGCGGTGTCCAATGTGAATCCTCTGCTTTTCCTGGAGAACCCTTGTGTTTGAATAGCAAGGTTTATACTATTACCTCTCTCTCCAGATCTTAAAACAAAACAACACACGTCTGGAGAACAGGACCCAGCTGGTTACGATGTGTCACATGGGACCCAAGGTGTTTATCAACTGTGCTGGCTTCATCAAAATTGACACAGCATCGCTGGGCGATAGGTGGGTATTGGGTTGCGTTCAGTGTCATATGGGATATGGAATTAGCATGAGCGACAGGCTGAAGCAATCTTGTTCCATGGAGTCCATGTTCCCAGGATTTTCTGTGTGGCCCCTCAGATTTGTGGCCAAGTTCAAGTGTTGCTGGTTATTAATCTGATTCTTAAGGGCAGCTAAACGTGCACAGCAATGTGAGCCGCAGAACATTAATCATATAGCTTGCCACGGTTTGAAAGACCCTTTGTGGTCAAGAGGAACTAAACTGAAAACAGTTGTTCCCTAACATAGTCGTCATGCATGTCTGTCAGTAACCCGTGCGCACTTTTGCTTAGTTTCTGCCTAGTCCTACCAGCAGTATTTTGTTTTTCTGAAGTTTCAAACTTGAGGCATAGCTCAGCAATTTAGCTTCCTCTTAAGCTAGTAGCAATACTGGGAAGTTTGTAGAGCATTAGGCTACTGGTAACTAAACAAGAGATGTGTCTTTGGAGGACAGCGGTAACCTAATTTCTAAATCTCTGACTGCTTTGCACAGAAGGATCACTTGTTGGTAATGTGCTTTCTCTAGGGCTGGCACAGTATCCTTCTGGCCTTTGAAAAGCAGCCTGAGAAAGGATACATGGCTGAATCCTTACACTGAATGATCCAACCCTGCTAGGTCCCTGGTTCTTGCAGAATACAAGTCTCAGAGGTGCAGGGGGCAAAGTGTAGCCTCATCCAAACAGCTAGGCGCAGAAGGCTGTGCTGCCAGTTGACAGCACTTAATTTGTAGGAAGAGAGAAACTGTAACGAGCTGTGTACTCATAGAGCAGCTATTGTACACGGAGTGATCAAACCTCGATAGCATCCAAGGTGCCTGGCTGTATCTTTGCAGTGCAGGAGCTGCAGACTGGAATTTGTCATGTCTTGTCTTGGCTCCTGTTGATTTAGCAGTGAAGAATTCATTGTGTCCTTTTTAGAGTAGTCTTTTCCATGGAGGGCAGCGGTGGCAAAGCGGCCACGCAGCCAATAGTGGTGCTCGACAGCATGATTTATTATTGAGCTGAAGGAGCTGACTCTGGAACCCTGCAGAGTCCTTATCTGAACGTTGCTTTGGTTTTATTTCAGTACTGATTCCTACATCGAAGTCCTAGATGGGTCTAGGGTCCATCCTGAAACCTATGAATGGGCAAGAAAAATGGCAGTGGATGCCTTAGAATATGATGAGTCGGCAGAGGATGCTAATCCCGCAGGAGCTCTAGAGGAGATCTTGGAAAACCCTGAGCGTCTGAAAGACCTGGATCTTGATGCCTTTGCTGAAGAACTGGAAAGACAGGTGCACTGGGGGTGTCTGGTGCTGAGAAACAGAAGGGAAGCTCTCCTGTCCAGCTCAGTTTCTTATGTTTTATAGCTGGTGACCCTTATCCCTTTTAGGAGCTGAGCATTTAGGTGTTGCCATTATAACATCTATACACATCCATGATGAGTATTCAGTGTCTGACAATGGCATGTAGTAAATGCTTACAGAAAGTACGCTTGGGACAGAGGGAGGAAGGAGGCAGGAGACAGTAACGAGACTGTTTAAGCTGTTGTCTCCGAAATTATCTAACTTTTTTCTGAATGTATTGGTACTTTTGACCTCCTCAACGTCCTGTGACTCAGTTCCACAGTTTGATGGTACCCTGTGCATTCCTCTTTTTTTTTTTTTAAATTTGCTGTTTGATAAGTTCCTTGGGTTCTTTCATAACTCATACTGGATTCCCTACTTGCCTCCTTCCTGCTGCTTATGACTTTATAACCTTTGAATACCACACAGGGCTACGGTGACAAGCATATCACTTTATATGACATTCGAGCTGAACTAAGCTGCAGGTACAAGGACCTGAGAACCCCATACCGTTCTCCAAACACAGAGGAGGTCTTCAATATGCTGACCAAAGAAACTCCAGAAACTTTTTATATAGGTACATCCCTGTTTACATCCCTGGTTTCTGTCATCCTAAGTTGACTTAGGATGCAAAAAGATGGGGCAGAGGGATCTTACCGAGGGTGATGTTGGGATGATGCTATGGTTGCATGTATATGAAAGCAGCTTTTCAAGTATGTGGGTAGTCTCCTAACACCTTCGTGCACAACTACTTTAGATCAAGGGAACAGCCCAGCCCTGCAGTTGGCTTTCAGTTTTTCATTCTTTCCTTCTCTCCCATCACACAACAGGTAAAATGATCATCTGCAATGTGACTGGGATAGCCCACAGGCGGCCGCAAGGAGAAAGCTACGACCAGGCAATACGGAATGATGAAACTGGCCTTTGGCAGTGTCCTTTCTGTCAGCAGGATAACTTTCCAGAGCTCAGCGAGGTGGGGCTACTGCTTCTAATGGGCCTGCCTTTGTCAGGAGTCTGCTATCGGCAGGCTGGTTTTGTAGGGTTCTTAAGAGACAAGGTATCAGAGCCAAGATTGTGTCTGCAGTGCCCCAGGATCCCAAGCTGAATGTGGCTTTGGCTGCAAATAATAATCTGTTTCCCTTTTGACTAATTGCTTCAGTATAGATTTGACAGGTCATTTATGTCTACATTATGGATTTTAGTGAACTGGCTAGGAGTGAAATGGACCTGGGGCTAAGCTGACCAGTTCTTTGCAAATGTATGAAGCAGGCTTGTTTGTGGTCCAGGATTGTGTTCTATGCAGAGAAACTGCCTGTGACACTAAGAACAGAAGGTTGTTCTGCCACTTTCTCAATTTTAAGAACTTATCTGGACTCCCTGCTGCTTAATGCAGCTGTACTTTAGCTCTCTTCTCAACACTGCTGAATTCCAGCCTTGGTAATCTGTGACTTTAAAACCTTACAGTGTTCATTAGAAGCCAGCCCTAGCTGCAGGCTTGTGTTCAGGGTCTAAAAATGTTCTGATGTTCCTGGTTGCAAAGCCCCATAAGCTGAGGAGAACTGAAGTAGGAAGATTGCATTACTGGTTAGCATTCATTGAAGTCCTCTGTCCCCTGCCCTTCCACATGCCTCTGTTGGCTGCACCAGTTTGCTGACACAGCTTTTGGACTTGTTTGAGTGTGAGCTGCTGGGGCTATTTTGTTTCCATGCTGAATGACTTTTATTTTTGCCTTACTCAAGGTTTGGAACCACTTTGACAGCGGTTCCTGCCCAGGTCAGGCCATTGGAGTGAAGACACGTCTGGATAATGGTGTTGCTGGCTTCATCCCAACAAAATTTCTTAGTGATAAGGTGGTCAAGCGGCCAGAAGAAAGGGTGAAGGTATGAAAGCAGTGGGTTTTCACATATCCAGCAAGAGCTGGAAAAGCATGGAGCCAATACCAAACTTTAATAATGCTGTTCCCTAAATGACTTTTCAAACTTTATTTTCATTTAAGGGCTTGAAATCAGCAGCAAGTTCAGGTTCTGGCTAGTGTCCTTCTTCCACGGTGCAAATCTCTCTTGGCAGCTGGTGGGAACCATGTTAATCAGTTAACATGTTGCACTGCAGGAGGATTTATTAGAGTCTGGCTAAAGTCTGGGTTTAGGAGACCAGAAGGCATTCTAATGCAGAGCTGCCCTTTGTTTCTGGTTTTCTAAAGAGTTCACGGAACTGCTGTCAAATATGCAAGGGTCACTTTCCCCCTCTCATAGCTTTTTCTTCTGTCTCAGTTAATTTGTGGACATCATCAGAGTTACTGGTTTTGCTCAGGACAAGGATTGGGGTTCTGAAAGAAACAGAATCACATATTTTTACCACGTGATAAAACAGAGGTTTAACATCTTTGCTGTCTTTTGGGGGTCCCCTTGACAGTCCATGCAGGTGATGGATAATCCTGTAAGCTCAGAGGTCTCTTGGCATTTCTTTAGAGTCGTTAACTTCAGCACGGTTAACTGGACTAAGACACTGCAGGTTTTGTGGTGGTATTTTCTGTTTCCCATTTTATTAGAGCAGCCCTTTGGGTGTCTTCCACTCTGTTTCTGAACAGACTTAACTGCTTTCTTGCACATCTTGAAGTCCAGTTTTGCTGCTCCCAGTGTTAAAGATATATAAAATCGAAAACTTAATGCAGTTTGCTATGTGGTATGGAGCATAGGTAGTAGATGTGCTGGAGAACTGCCCATTTTCCCTTTAATCTCTTTTGATTCTAGTCATCTTGGGGGTTCAGCTGATTTTTGGTCCATATGGAAGGATCACTTTTAAAGGTTGTATCAGTCTGAAGTATGTGAGGTAATTGGTACCTCCTTATTGTCAGCGTGACCCCACACAGATTGCTCTGTAGCGCAGGGAAGCTGGGCATATCAGCCAAACCTGCTGATCAGCTTTGCCTGCCCCTTTCCTGTAGGTGGGAATGACCGTTCACTGCAGGATTATGAAGATCGACATTGAGAAGTTCAGTGCAGATCTGACCTGCAGGACCTCAGACTTGATGGATAAGAACAATGAGTGGAAATTGCCTAAAGATACCTACTACGACTTTGACTCTGAGGCAGCAGATCACAAACAGGAAGAAGACCTGAAAAGAAAGCAGCAGCGGACAAGTGAGTGTCTCATTTTTTTTTCTCTCCCTTGTAATGCCAGCCTTCCCGGGGTGCTTCAGGAGAATAAGCACAATTAGACATGTACTTGAAATAAAGCAGTTCCACTTGGAAGCCTAAACACTCCTCTTTGTCCTCTAGCGTACATCAAGAGAGTAATTGCTCACCCATCATTCCACAACATAAGCTTCAAGCAAGCCGAGAAGATGATGGAGACCATGGACCAAGGGGATGTGATTATTCGGCCAAGTAGCAAAGGGGAGAACCACCTGACTGTCACCTGGAAGGTGAACGATGGCATTTACCAGCACGTGGATGTCCGAGAAGAGGGCAAGGAGAATGCCTTCAGCCTGGGCTCCACGCTTTGGATTAACACAGAGGTAAGAGCCCTGCAGAGCATGCCTGGGAAGGACTCGGTGGGGAAGGAGTACCTGTTTGGCAGAGCCTTTCCATCCCTTGCAGCTGCTTTCAGACTGCTGTAGAGTAACTTCCATTGTGATTCTCCAGATTCTTGGACAATACTCAGCTCTTCCTTTTTTTTCTCAAAGCATCCAGCCTTGCTGTGCAGAATGTATGACTGGCCTCTGTATACTAGAATCAGAGTTCCCTATCGTGCACCCTAAATACCTCTTTAAATGTGTTTGTTCAAAGGAGTTTGAAGACCTGGATGAAATTGTTGCTCGCTATGTCCAGCCAATGGCTTCTTTTGCCAGAGACCTTTTGAATCACAAATACTATCAGGACTGCAACGGTGGAGACAAGAAGGTGAGCCTGTCCGAGGCTGTGGTAGCTTGTGTGGAAGATAAAGGAGCATAGTATAGGTTTCTTTGTCTCAGGACAGGTCTTAAACGCTTTGAGTCTGGCATGAGCTGCTGCTGGACTGAGCTCTCTGGTCTTCCTCTTGTTACTTGGGGACTGGCAGTCGCTTCCCAGCTGTAGGTCTCGGGGATTCTGTCTCAGAGCAGTGGAGTTAGGACATGGGAGTGTGGTGCGCTACAGTGGTGTGCCAGAGCAGCAGAGGGTTACCCTGTCAGCAAGTATCATTGAAGGGAAAGTATTGGATTTCTGTGACCTGGTGACATTGGGCACCAACCCTGTGCAGAAGTGGTGCAGTTGGTGGTCTTTTGTTGGATCGCTGGCATCAGGGCTGGGGGCAAAAAGGGCTGACGGCAGCATGGAGGGAGATGTCTGTAGGCCCTGTGTGTTGCTAAAAATGCAGGCTCTACTTGAATATTTCTCTTTCTCTCTCTCTCTAATTAGAAGCTGGAAGAGCTGCTGATAAAGACCAAGAAAGAGAAGCCAACATTTATTCCCTACTTTATCAGTGCTTGTAAGGATCTACCTGGCAAATTCCTCTTAGGATATCAGCCTCGAGGCAAACCAAGGTAAGTGAAAGGCAAGCCCAGCATCTGCAGCTGAGTACTCAGTACCACACCTCAGCTTATTGCTGCCAGCTTCTCTTCCAGCTCTGTCAGTATCCCCATAAGTCAGACCCAGGGCTTGGCCTCTGGACAGTAGAGGAACTATGTCTAGCAGTAAATTCACCCAGGAGACTCCCGTGTTTCTAAGCAGCTGGCTACCACAAGCAGTACTGCCCTGAGCAGAGGGTGTCACTGGGGTATAGGCAGTGATTGATAGATTTTGCATGAAAAGGCGTGGTATTTTGGAGCAGTTGTTTGAAAACAAACTGAAAGTGTGTTGGACAGGTCTTATCCGTTCATATCAGTATGGCCATCACCTGAGTTTGTAGGCCATGCCTGTTCTGGCTGTGACCTATTAGTGTGAGGTTGCTGTACAGTGGCTCTGAAGCAGCCTGTGATCTCTTATGCTCTCCTGCATTCACTGCTTCTCACAGGATAGAGTATGTGACAGTGACACCAGAGGGATTCCGCTACCGGGGGCAGGTCTTCCCTACTGTGAATGGCCTCTTCCGATGGTTTAAGGATCATTATCAGGACCCTGTTCCAGGTAAGCACCCCAAAACTTGAGTGCCTCAGCTGTTTGTTTCCTGGGTGTCGCACAATAGGGACATTTACTAAAGGACAATTTCATGTTCTTTGTTCCTGAAATGTGTCCTAGGATTTTTTTATATGCGGAAAGTTTCAAAGCAACACTCAAGTGTTTGACTTCCATGGACCCACTGAGAGCTCTCCTGAGAGTTAAACTTTCAGCCGAGTGGGCCGTGCAGCAAAGGCTGCGCTTGTCCCTTTCCTCTCCCCGAGCCTCCTCACCATACAATCCTGCACACACCATTCCCTGCTAACATAGCATCTTGCCAGTACAGATGTTGCCTGTTTTTTCAAATCCTGAGTTTCAGGCCAATAGCTGCTCTTCTAGCAGAACTGATCTACCTCTCTTGGTTTCTATTTTACACAGGTATTACCCCCAGCAGTAGCAGTCGGACCAGGACTCCAGCCTCCATTAATGCTACTCCAGCTAACATTAACCTGGCAGGTCAGTGCAGGCCTTTCCTGGTTGGAATCGGGATGCGAGCTCCTTCTCCAGGCTCTGCTTCGTCTAACATGATGGGTCCTTCTTGCAGACCTGACCCGTGCAGTGAATGCTCTACCACAGAACATGACCTCCCAGATGTTCAGTGCCATTGCTGCCGTCACAGGCCAAGGACAGAACCCAAATGCCACCCCTGCGCAGTGGGCATCCAGTCAGTATGGCTACGGAGGCAGTGGAGGCGGCAGCAGTGCATACCACGTAAGCGTCACTTAAGTTTCTGGGAGGAGGTGCTGCATGGCTTCTCCTTGCTGCTAGAAGCCATCCCATGGGGGCTCCACTGGGAGCCTAAGGGGTTACTCATTGCCAGGGATCATCTAGTCTTAGTCGTGTACCCGTGGTGCTGCACAGGGGAGCCTGGCTGGATTCTTGCACCAGGTTTCTTCTTGCCTCCTGTGGCTGAGGAAATGAGGCATGTAATACAGCCCTGCTCTGGGGAGAGTTGAAGAAAGTAGCAAAGTGGTCTGGCCCCCAAGGAATGTGGCAGGGTGGAGAGGCAGGATCCAAGGGCGAGGGCGCACAGTCTTCTGATTGTGCCCCTGAATTGGCAATGTGAGCTGCCAGTGGAAGAGATTAGCTGTGAAACTATGCGCTGAGTTTGCAGGGCTTTTCAGCTCAGCGTGCTAATCTCTGAGCAGCACCGGCAGGCGAACACCTCAGCCTAAGCGAACACCCAGAGGCTTTGCAGGGCATAAGATGGAATTGGACAGTTTCAGCTCACACTGAAGCCTTTCCTCATGTGCACTGGTGCCTACCTCCTCCCAGCCCATGCTGACAGCTCTCCAGCTGACACTGAGGCTAAATCCCGCTGCAGAAGAACTGAGGTGCCTGGGTACAAGAAACACACCCCGCCGTTAGAGATCTGATGAAGAGGTGCTGCAAGACAAGGCTTGCAGGGAGGAGTGATCTTCTTTTAGACCACTTTGGGAGGTGTTCACGGAGTTTGGCACAGTAAACGCTGAGCTGGGGATAGGCAGGGACTGTGCATGTATTAATCGTCAAGACAATCTGAAGGAAAAGGGAGGTGAACACTGGGAGGCAAAGAGAATAAGCGCTCTTGGACAAACAGTGAGCCAGCCAGCTTGGGATGCAGGAGGGATCCATCTCGGGCGCTGCTGTGCCTTCTCTGCAGTCCACAGGGAAAGAATTCATCGGTTCTTCATGCCCACCGCAGGACGTTGTTTCTGCTAGCTTGCCCCAAGTGTGTCTTGTGCCCATCTCTTGCAGCCCTTACCTTTGCTTGGCTTAAGCTTCTCCCCTTGTACCCTGCGCAGCGTGTACAAGGAAGGCAGGCTGTGGTGGCCCTGCTGGCCCAGGTTGGGTGGGTGATCAGGGGAACAAGCATCCTGTGCTTGGCAAGGTGTTCCTTCTGCCCTGCAGCCCCATTCCCTGGGCGATGGTCACTGCGAACCTCTCCTTGCCCAGGTGGGGGGCTGCAGCAGGGCTGGGAACGTGCAGCAAGGGCGTGTACCAGCCTCCTGGGTGAGTTGGGCAATGCCGAGCATGCCGGACCTCAGGCTGCAGCTGAGCAGGGTTTGCCCTCTGTCCCCTAACAGTATCTGCTCTCTGCAGGTCTTTACGACTCCAGCACAGCAACCAGTGGCCACCCCTCTGATGACCCCCAGTTACTCCTACACTACCCCCAGCCAGCCAATTACAACACCCCAGTACCAGCTCCAGGCCAACACCACACCCCAGTCCACCCAGTCCCAGACGCAGTCGCAGCCATCATCCAGCTCCAGGCAGAGGCAGCAGCCAAAGTGAGTGGCGCCGGCACTGGGTGCATGTATCTGTCTGTGCCTGGTTTTGATTGCTTTTTGTTGATTTTTGTAGAACCAGCATGGCGCGGTTGCCTTGCACCTTCCTGCATGCGACCCTTGGGGAGGGAGGGCGGGGAAGCTCTCCCGCTAGCATGCCTCACCTTCTTCCCGTGTCGTTGCAGGACCAACAGTCACGCTGCGATCGACTGGGGGAAGATGGCCGAGCAGTGGCTCCAGGAGAAGGAGGCTGAACGGAGGAAACAGAAGCAGAGGTTGACTCCTCGCCCGTCCCCCAGCCCCATGATCGAGAGCACCCCCATGTCCATTGCTGGGGATGCCACCCCACTGCTGGATGAGATGGATCGATAGGCCGTGCTGGACCTGACCCATAACCTCTGCTCCTTTCTCTAGGAAGGGGAAGGGAGAGTGAACAGTTGAAAACAACCTCCCTTCCCGTAGCCACATAACTCCTGTTTTATACGTTGTGAGATGGTGGGAAATGACTCTTGGTGACATGCACCTGAGCGAATGATTAGACTTGGCAGGGCTGGTCTAAATATATATACTATATATATATAAAAATATATCATAGGAAGGGACGCTGCAGTGGCTTCTGCGTTCCAGGCCCTGGTTCACCACTTTGGAAGCGTGGCAAAGTAACGATGAGGTCAAACGACTCTGTCCTTGTACGTGCAGAGCAGTCTGCTTTCACCGCCAAGACTAGGAAGCAAGCGCAGCTGAAAGTGCAGACCATTGGCCTGGAGTGAGCCTGTTCCATTTGGATTCTCCCAAACCCTGACTGTCACCTCTCCTTGTCCTGAGAGCACAAAGCAAAGTCACGGGGGTTGTGACAAGCAAACCGGAGTTCTCAAAAAGTTTCTGTTGTTGTTTGCTCCATGTTTTTGTGTGTAACAGGTTCTGCGGGGTCTGTGCCAACCCCCAGCTGTGTTCGTAGGGGTCTAACACAGCAGCTCTGGGGCTCGGGGTCTTGCTAGAGAGAAATGCAGCTGTTGTACCAAAGGCTTGCTGTCTCCTCTGGCTTCTTTTGGAACGATATTTATTTAGTTTTGATTTATTTTTTTTTTAATCAGACTGCAACGCAAACGCCGGCCAACGGCAGCTTTCCCGAGCACAGGACAGACACATGGGCTAAAACGCTGCAAGAGCAGCCGCTCCTGTGATGAAGAACGTGAAGCAGCCGGGAGTGCATGGCATCCTCCTCCGTAACCGCTTAACCCTGCCCAGTTGTAACCCAGAGGGGTGAATAAATAGTGTTTCTACTGAACGCTAGTTGAGAGGTTTTCTACCTGCACCCTGTGCTGCCTGCCCGCCCTCTCCTCTTAGCAATGGATTTGCTTAGAAGCAGAGTTCAGTGGTGAAAGTCGATGCTCCTTCTTCCTTTGTGGCTTGGAGTTGCCCTCTGTGTGCTGAAACTTTCACAGAGAAGCTGGTTTCTGTTGAGCTGATAAAGAATAATGTTTTGTTTTGAATGCGTCGTATAGAGACATCACACCGACATCCCGGGCACCTCCTGGAGGCCCATGTCTCTCTGGCTGGGAGAGGTCCTGGGGGGCCTGGGAGGGGGGCAGATAACTGCAGTCATGTCAGAAACAGCCCGTCGCAGTTACTGCAGAGCGACTGCCAGCACTGAGAGCCATTTCTGAACGGGTAAGTTCCTGCTGCACACACTTTCCCCTCCCCTGCTTTGTTAGTAGGGATTTTCTATGGAAGCAGAGTCTTTGTTCCTTCCAAGTGCTCCTAGTTAGCCTCTTCTCCCGAGGAAATGACCAAGAACAGCAGATCTTAAGAAACAAAGCTCTTTTTTGCATGTAAATGCTCCTGAAGAATGGCAGCAACCCCGGAGACAAAGCAAAGCTGTTTCCACAGTGAAATGCAGGTCCTCACTTCCACGAGGTCTCCCCAGCCGTACTGGGGGCTGTACTGGGGGGCTGACAGTCGTGTTCCTCCCCTGCAACCCAGCTGGCCAGGCCGGAGGACCGCGCTCCAGGGCCGGCGGCTGCCGTAGGTTGCAGGTGTAGTAACCTTACGCTATTTTTTTATTTTATGAAACTCTGTATGATGGGAATTTGAGCACAGCTTCTTACCAGAGATGTGTCAGACCCGTACAGGGAGGTGCTAGTTGTGCATTGTCGGCTCCTTTTTGCCTGTCTTTGTTTTTAGTTTTCCCTTACCGTCAATAAAAATTCTACTTTTGGGAAGCTGCCTGCACGCCCCATGTCTGTGATTCCTGCGGTGACGCTGTGGTTGCCGCAAGGACTTTGCACCCATTAGCAGAGAGGGTGCGATGCCTCGCTGCAACCTTGGTATTTGCCCCCTGGGCTCTTGTGGTCTGCTTATTTCAGGGATTTGGGATTGCACCGCATGCTCCTCCGGGAACAGCGGGCTTTGCCCAGGGCACCTCTGCTCTGGCCCTCGGTGCTGTCTGATCTCCCAAGGCCATATCCTGGCAAAACAGGAGGCAGCTCGTGTCGCTCCAGCTTTTTCCGATTCTGGAATTTGGCGCTGGTGTGGGAAGATCTTTCTACCGGCCTCGCTGGGTAGGAGAGGGGACTCTGCCGAGCCGCGCTCCTCACTCGGGAGGGC
The DNA here is from genome assembly GCF_964289735.1 of Phaethon aethereus. NCBI lineage: Eukaryota > Metazoa > Chordata > Aves > Phaethontiformes > Phaethontidae > Phaethon > Phaethon aethereus. Next base: position 5,700,401 of record NC_138595.1, on the reverse strand, counting down.
TTTGCAGGAGTTGGTGGCAATGCCCTGTCTCTGGGTGCTGCCCTCAAATTCTTCGCTACAGGAGCCCAGTTATCAGCAAGGGGAACAAGTCAGGCTGGGATCACCGGCCGTCAGGCTGGGATCACCGGCTGCCAGGCCGGGACATGGGCAGCTTGCCCTGCCTCTCCCCCAGCAGTGTCCGCCTTTGTTCCAGGGCTGGAAAAGCATCTATTGTCCCACTCCAAAGAGCTCTTGTAGAGGGTTTGAGGAGCCTCTGGGGAGGGACGAGGCCCCGGCTCCTCACGGAGCAGCCCCTGCTGCTCGCTGCCGTTGCTGGGGGCTGGAGAAGGAGTTGGTGCTGGTGTGGGAGCACCGTCCTTCCAGCCTGGGCAAAGGCAGAGGAGGGAGCTGAGCTGGGCTGGTGCAATTCATTAACTGGTCCTCCTGGGAAATACACCCCTGCGGAGCTGGAGCTCAGCCATCTGTGGCAGGGGAGCTAAAATCAGGGCTCTGCCCTGTGCTGGCGTGGGGACAGGAGCTGTGTCCCCAGCCAGAGCAGCGACTTGCCGTCCCCAGTGCCCAGGAAGACGATCAGAGAGGAACGGCTCAAACCCACTGAACACCCACCCAGCTCAAGTTCTTCCCCTCCCGCAGCCCTGCAAGCGGGGTCAGCCCCAGGATTTCCCCTGGATGCCGCCCCCGGAGCGATCCTTTCTCCCCCTGGAGTTGGGGCTGAGTCTGCGCCATCTGCTCGAGCGACCAATTTTATTACACAGCCAAGACCCGCACGGGGCGAGGGGGCAGTCAGGGCCACGGCTCCGGCGCAGGCTCTGCTTCAGCTTTGCTTTTCAGCCTCTTCTTTCTGTTTCTTTCCTTCCTCCTCCTCTTCCCGCTGGCAGTAGGGACGGGGGATGGCTCCCTGCTCAAGCCGTCCCGCACTGGGGCATCGCTCAGGACAGCGTTGGCCGCTTCCCCCAAGTCTGGCAGCGGGGCCCGGGGGTCCTGCCCAGTGGGAGCAGCAGCTGCGGGACAGCTTGGCTCCCCATTTTTGGAAGGGACTTTCTTTTTCAGACCTTTTCCCTTCTTTTTCTTGTCTTTCTTCTTCCCCTTCCTCTCTTTCTTGCCTGCCCGGGGTGGGGACAGCGGGCGGGCAGGTGCGTGGTGCTCCACTGGGACAGCTCCTCCACCTGCGCCGCTCCACGGGGGGCTCAGAGGGACCCCCTTGGGCCTCGCTGCGCGGTCGATGAGCTCCCCGCCGAACTCGTACAGCACCGGCTCCCTGGGCACCGCGATGGCCACCGTGTTGTACGCCTTGCACCTGCAGAGAGAGAGGCGGCGTGGGGTGAGGTGAGCCCCGGGGGGGCCGAGCCGGGGGATGGTCCCCGTGGTGGGGGGCACTCACCAGACATAGAGGTAGGGCTCCACGCACTCCTCCTTGTAGGCGAACTCAAAGCAGGGCACCTGGATGACGTTGAAGAAGGCCTGGCCCACCACCCGTGAGGCCGTGTCGTTCACCCGCCGCAGGCACTCCTTCAACCTGCCGAGGGGCAGAGCTGGGGTGAGAGGGGCTGGAGCAGGGCTGCCGGAGGGCCTGGGATCCCCCCCAGGAATGTAGGGATGCTGCAGGGCACGGCCAGGAGCGGGGCCGCTCACCTGCGGTCGCAGTCGCAGTGGCTGATGGTGTGCCAGCGCAGGTTGCGGTACCCGTAGCGGGCGGTGAAGGGGTGGATGACGTGCTGGCAGTGGTCGTGGTCCCGGCAGCACCGGTCCGTGTCCCGGTGCTCCCCTGTAGGGAAGGCGCATGGGTCAGGCAGGGCTGCAGGCAGGGCTGGGGGGGGGCTGCATGCATGAGCTGGGGCTAGATGGGGTTGGGATCAGGGCTGGCTGGGGCTGAGCCGGGCTAGGACTGGGATCAGAATTAGGTTGGACTGAGACAGGACTGGAATCATACTGGGATGTGTAAGGGCTGGGACTGGACTGGCGCTGGGATGGGGACTGGGGCTGCACCAGCATCACAGTGGGGATGAGACTGGGACTAGGCTGAGATCAGGATGGAGATCAGGACCGGACCAGGACCAAGAGAGAGACTAGGCTGGGATCAGTATAGGGACTGGGAGTAGAGCAGGTTGGACCAGCACTGGGATGGGAACCAGAATGGGAGCAGGATGGACCAGGGATCAGGCTGGGGTCAGAGGATAGGGACAATGATGGGACCGGGATGGACCAGTGGAGGTGAACTGGGACTGGACTGGCACTGGGGTGGAGACTGAACTGGGACAGACAGGGACCAACTAGCACAGGGATGGGGAGTGGAGTGGACCAGCACTGGGATAGGATTGGACTGGGCTGGGGTGGAGCAGCACCGGGGTGGGGATGGGATGGGATTGGATGGCATGTGATGGGATGGCATGGCATGGAATGAGGTGGGGTGAGATCGGATGAGATGGGGTGGGATGGGGGGAATGGAGGGGGACAGGCCCCAGCGCCCTTACCCAGCTGCTCGTAGGCATCCGCGTTGCTGCCCGCGCCGCACCACAGTGTCCCGGGGTAGGTGAGCCCGCGGCGGGCGCGGGGCCGTCCCGGCGGGGCCGCTCCGGTGCCGGGGGCGGCTGCCGGCAGGAGGAGGAGGAGGAGGAGGAAGAGGAGGAGGCGGCAGAGCAGCCCCGGGGCGCACATGGCACCGCGCCGCTCGCCGCCGTGGGGCCGCCTTATAGCGCCGCGCAGCCCGCCCACGCGGGGCGGCTCGCCCTCGCCACGCCGCGGCACCGTGCGGAGGGTGCCGGAGAGCCGGGGTGCCGGCGCCGCTCCCCGGAGCCGCGGCGCGTCCCGGGCCCACAGCCCGCGGGGAAGGGGTTACCCCTCCCGCTGGGGCCGGGCCCCGTTGCTGTGGCAGCCGGTGGGGTGATGTGCCGGGGCCGGTAACGCGCCGGCCCCAACGCTCCCGCCCCGTGACGCACCGGCCCCCGCGCGGCCCCCGGCCCCGGGGCGGCCCCCGACGGGACAAGGATGCCCCCCGCATCCCGCCCCACGGGTGCTCCCCGCGTCCCGCCCCGCGGATGCTCCGTGCATCCTGCCCCACTGCTGCTCCCCGTGTCCCATCCCACGGATGCTCCGTGTATCCCGCCCCACGGATGCTCCACGGTGCCTTTCAGAGGGGCAGCCCCGCTGCCCTGTGCCCAGTTGGAGCCCACTGGCAATCCGGACACGGATCTGGCGTGGGATGGCCGAGGGAGCCAGCTCTTGATGGGGCAGGATGGCACCCGGACCCCCCAACGCCGACACATGCAGCTTCAGAAAGCCCCCATGCTGCCCAAGACCCCGCAGTTCTGCAGGGCTGCGCCCTGAGCATCGCCCTGACCTGCTGACCTGTGCACCCACGGGGTGCCTCGGGCGCTGTGCCACCTGCACCACGCCCTGGCACCGCTGGGGCAGGCGGCTGGGTGCTGAGGACACCTGCATGGGGCGCGAATGCCCCAGCCCCGGTGCTCCCCACCACGCAACCGCCTGGCTGGGACAGCAGAGCCTAGTGGGGGCACATCGCCAGCCCACGGGCAGGGTTCCCTCCTGGCACTGCCCGGGGACCAGCTGGCCGAGGGTGCTGGTGGGGTCCCAGCGCTGCTGCCCCTGCTCAGGTGCTGCTGTCTGCAACGCTTCCCGTGGCAGTCCCGCTTGGCTCAGCCTCGCTGCCAGCACCCAGGTACGGAGCCAACCCAGGCGCACTGGGATCCCTGGGTGCCCACGTGGGGAGTGCGGGGAGTGAGGGAGGCCACTGAGCTGTGGGGAGCCCCGTGGGGCCTGTGGGTGGGGAGTCTCACCCCCATTACATGCTGAGTGCTCGCAGCGCCTGTGGTCCCCACACGTGGACCCGTGCCACATCCCCAGTGCCCGAGAGAAGGGCTGGTACCTGGCGCTGATGGCCAATGTCAAGGGTCCCAACTCCGCCTGGCTGGACCGCTCCCGGCTCTCCTGGCACCCGCAAAGCCGGGCACCTCTGCGTGCAGACGCTGGCGCAGCCCTACACCGACCACTCGGGCTGAGAGAAGGTGATTGGAGGTCCACACCGATGCCATCTCGCGGGGTGAGCTGGCGGGGTGCTCCCATCTCGGGGGCAGGGGCGGCTGTCCTGGGTGCCGGGCACTCAGCCGCAGCCTCTGCCCTGTCCCGGGTCTGCGCGTTCTCCTCCTGGACTGGTGGGTTGAAACCGGGGGCACCATGCAAGCGGCCATCCAGCCGGTGCAGCGACTGTGGGGGGTCGTGGCAGGTAGGAGGGGGGTGCCAGGGCACCCCAGGGTGCGCCCATGGGTGCAGTGGGACCACCGTCCCCAAACCCTGCAGTGGCTGGCGCTGAGCCCCGCCGTGTCCCCGCAGGCGTCGCCGCCATCTGCATCGAGGACAGCGAGGGCGGGCGGTGGATCCAGGAGCGCTACAAGTGCAGCCACTGCGTGTCCCCCCCCACCTGCAGCCCCGCTTCGACCGCCACTAGTTTGGCTGGGACTGATGGGGCGGCATCTTGCGTGTCCCCCACACGCCCCCGTGGGGCACAGGGCTGCGGGCTCTTCAGGGCAGCCATGCCCAGGGCATCCACTGCCCAGTTTGGTTTTCACCGTCTCACCCGAGGCGCTCGCCCCTCCTTGGCGGCAGCCATCTTCCCCTGGGGGGCTGCGCCCGGGCACAGGGGGAGTCACATCCAGCCCCAGGCCTTTCTTAAAAAGCTTAAAAAAGGTTTTATTAAGACAAATGGGAGCCTGGGGGCATCTCCCCCTGCAAGCGGTACCTGGGTTTGCATAGCTAAGGGAGCCGCACGGGCGCCCCTGCCCGTCCCAGCCGTGGGTGCCCGGGCAGGCGGGGGGCCAGGGGGGCCGGGGTCAGCTCCTCAGGGCCGGCCGGGGCCGCCCCTCTTTGGTCCAGAGGTGTGAGGGCAGCGGGGGGCCAGGGGCCGCCCCCTCACTGGCAGCACTTGGCTTTCTTGCGGGGTGCCGACAGGTACAGGTCGCTCTCGTTGCTGCTGATCCCTGGAGGGGCAGAGGGAGGGTGGGTGAGCGCGTGGGTGGGGGGCAAGGGGGGAGACACCCGCGCAGGGGTACTCACGCACGGTGTCGCCGATCTTGCGCGCGCTGCTGCGTTCCAGCTCCGCCAGCACGCTGCTCTCGAAGGTCAGCGCCGCCACGCGGAAAAAGAAATCCCGCACGTTCTCCCCTGCCCCGCGGGATGAGACCCCCTGAGCGTCCCCTCGCCCGGCTGGACCCCAGGGTCCGCATCCCCCCTGCCCAGCCAGGGACTCACCGGTGAGCGAGGAGACGGCCCAGTACTCTGCCTGCATCTCCTGGGCCACCTTCAGAGCATCCTTCTCCATCAGGCTGTACTGCGCCGGCGTCTGCCAACCGAGCCAGGGGCGGGGTGTGGGTGATGGGGACGGCCACACCGGGCTGGGGCGCCTGGAGCCCGTGGGAAGGGGGATACACTCACACTCAGGTCCTTCTTGGAGCCCACCAAGAAAAGGATCACATTGGATGGGTCGTTCTCCTTCAGGGCATCAGCCAGCCACTGCCTGTGGGGATCGCTGTCACCGGCCGGTGGCCAAGCACTACCCTCTTGCTCACACACTGCAGCGTTGCCAGCAGCCCCACGCCCTCCTGCCCCGCTCTCACCTCTCCATCCAGCCCTACCGCTGCCCACGCTCATCCCTGGTCCCACCTGGGCCCCTTGGCTGTGTATCACCTACCGCGTGTGCTCCAGGGACGCCACATCGTTGACATCGAAGACGATCACGATGGCTGGGAGGGAGGAACGAGGAATGAGGTGGGAGTGGGGACAGCCGGTGTGGTGGGACGTGGTGGGGACCTCACCTTGTGCTCCCCGGTAGTAAGTGGAAGCGATGCACTTGAATCGCTCCTGGCCGGCCGTGTCCCACCTGGGGGGTGTGGGAGGTGAGGGGGGGCGGTGGGGGCGCGTGGGGAGGGGGCTGGCACCTACTCACAGCTGCAGGCTGAAGGGCACCCCCAGCACCTCGAACCGCTCCATCTCGAAATCCACCCCGATGGTCGCCTTGTAGTTCTTGTCAAAGGTGTCCTTGCAAAAGCTGGGCAGGGGGAGGTGGGTGTCAGCAGACCCCAGCCCCCCACGCTCCACCCCTGGGGGCTCAGTGCCCCCTGCCCCAGGAGGTGCCCAGCACCAGAGTCTGGCCGCAGTCGGGCTCAGCCCAGGGTGCTGCTGCCTTTTGAGGGGGGGTCTCTTCCCTTGCCCCCTCCGAGCCTCTCTTGGGGGGGTCCCGTTACCGGTTGATCAGGCAGGTCTTCCCCACTGAGAGGTCCCCCACCACGATGATCTTGGAGATCTTGAACCTGCAGGGCAGGGGCACACATGGCCACTCAGTGGGGCGGGGGGCTCCCCACCTGCCTCCCCCCAGCTGGCCCCACAGGCAGGTGGGTTCATGGCGGGGGGGGCATCACGCCACAGCCCCCCGTGTCCGGCAGCACCCTGCAGCCCGGCTTTCCCGCCCCGCCGCCAGCTGCAGCCCAGCCCGGACCCCCGTGTCCCCCCCGCCGTGCCGCATTCCTGCGCCGTGACGCAGGGCTCGGCACACGGGCAACGCCGGCAGCCACGCGGCACCCGTACGGGGGACCCCCACCCGGGGCTGGTGGGGCCGTGGGCCCCTCGTGACCCGTCCCCCCCCCGCCCTGGGGTGGGGGTCTCCAAATCATCCCGGACTCACCCCACGGTTCCTGTCCGCTGCTCCTGGCAGGCGCTGGCAACCGTGGGGTGGAAGGCGGGGCGGGCGTGCAGGGCGGCCTCCTTCCGAAAACACTGTGGGGGGGACAAACGGGGGACTCTGGTGTGACCACGGGGCTCAGTGAGGCCACCCTCGGGCCAGTGTCCCCCCCCACTCACTGGGGGCAGGTCGGCGATGACCCTGTCCCTGCGGACCGGAGCCAGCACGTTCATCATCCCGCGGGGCCGCCGGGGCGGGCTGGGTGGCCGGGGGGAGTGGGGATGGGCCGAGGGCCACCGTGAGGCCTGGGGACGGAGGGAGCAGGGGGTGGCAATGTCCTCGTGTCCCAGCTGCCCCCATGTCCCCATGCACAGCATCCCGGAATACGGCTGTCCCTGTGTCCCCAAACACGGCTGTCCCTGTGTCCCAGCCATCCCTACGTCCCTGTGCACAGCTGTCCCCTTGTCCCAACCCACATCCCGAGTGTGGCATCCCATGTCCCAGCCATCCCCATGTCCCCAAACATGGCTGTTCCCACATCCCAGGATGTCCCCATGTCCCAGCTGTCCCCATGTCCCATCCCTATATCCCTGCACCCCGGGGTACCGCTGTCCCCATGTCCCAGCTGTCCCCACATCCCAAGTGTGGCATCCCAGTGTGCAGCTGTCCCCGTGTCCCACCCATCCCCATGTCCCCGACTGTGGATGTCCACGTGTCCCACCCATCCCTACGTCCCCGAGTGTGGCTGTCTCCGTGCCCCATCCACCCCACGTCCCCATGGACAACCATCCCCGTGTCCCACCGGTCCCCACGTCCCCGAGTGTGCCTGTCCCCGTGTCCCCTCCACACCCCGTGTCCCCCGTGCACAGTCTCCACCGTCCCCAAGCACGTCCCCCCGCCGCATCCCGGTCCACGGCCAAGCCCTCCCCGCCCCGTTCCGGTCCCCTCCGCGGGGGAATGGGAGGCGGGGGGTCCCCATTACCGCGAACCTCCCGGCTGCCGTTAGCGGTGCTCGGCGCTGCACGCCCAGCCCCGGAGGAACCGGCGTCCTGGCCCCTCCCTTTCTGGGCGGGGGAGGGGCCAGGACGCCGGTTCCTCCGGGGCTGGGCCACTGCGCTGCTGCCCACAGAGCGAGACCCCGGCAATACCTCCCCACACCGGGGCTCATCCCTGTCCCCCGCCTTCGAGGCGGCGGCAGGGGGGGAGGTGGCGCGTAGAACTACAATTCCCAGAAGGACCCGCGGGGCGGAGGCGCATCTGCGCATGCGCCGCGGAGGCAGCCAGTGAGTACTACCATTGCCGGCGGGCACTGCGGCGCCGCGAGATTTTGGGGAAAACGCTCGCGCGATTTGGGGCTATAAGCCCGTGCGGGGCGGCGTGGGCAGCCCCTTTCGGCTTCCGCCTGCCCAAGATGGCGCCCAAGGCGAAGAAGGAGGGTGAGGGCTGGGGGCGGCGGGGTGCGAGGGCTGTGGGGAGAGTCGTGCTGAGGCATTCCCCGGGGTGCGAGTGTACGCGGGGGGCTGGGCTGAGCCGGGGGGAGGGGGTGAGGGAGGGCTGCAGCTCGGTGCTGGGCCGCGGGCACGTGGAGGTGGCGGGAGCGGCCTGCACCGGCGGGCCCAGCCCCGTTATCTGAGGGAGGGTAGGCCCCCATCTCGGTGCGAGGACCCTCGGGGTCTGTGGAGGAGTGAGTGAGCTGCGGAGGGAATAAACGCTCCTGACCGCTGGTGAGGTGGGAGACTGGTTTGTTGGGGGCGGGGTGGGGAGGGGGAAACTTCAGCCCCGTTGGGACTTTTGGGGGAGGTCTTGGTTGCTTGAGAGGACATACAGAGGTCCTGTTCGTTAAGTTGCATGACAGGGGAAGACATGGCCCCTTAGGGCAGGCAGGGGAATGTACTGGTCCTGCGGTTCCTGGTTGTGCTGACTGAGCTGTCGTTGTAGCTGTGCCTCCAAAGACAGAGGCAAAGGCTAAGGCGCTGAAGGCCAAGAAGGCTGTCCTGAAGGGGGTCCACAGTCACAAGAAGAAAAAGATCCGCACATCACCCACCTTTCGCAGGCCCAAGACTTTGCGACTGCGGCGGCAGCCCAAATACCCCCGGAAGAGCGCCCCACGGAGAAACAAGTATGTATGGGGTGTTGGGCTCTGCCCTGCCACAGGGCTTGTGGGGTGGGAGCAGCCTGATGCGTGGGCTGGCACGGGGTTGCATGCCCTTCTGCAGGTCCCAGAGTGAGACCTTGCCAGTGCGCTGCCCTGGCAGCCGAGCCACACCTTGGTGGCAGAGCACTGGGAGAGGGGTTGTCTTTGGGGTGCAGGTGATGATTTCAAGCGACCAAAGCCTGAGAGGTTGTGATTAGAACTTTTTTTGGCAACTGATGCACCCCAAACTTTCTTAGATGGTATCTGTGGTATTTGAAAACCCTTGAAGTGCAGAGATGGTGTCTGCCAGCCTTCCATTAACCACAGGGTCTCTTTCCTGCAGGCTGGACCATTATGCCATTATCAAGTTCCCTTTGACCACAGAGTCAGCCATGAAGAAGATAGAGGATAACAATACTCTAGTTTTCATCGTTGATGTCAAGGCAAACAAGCACCAGATCAAACAGGCTGTCAAGAAGCTGTACGATATCGATGTGGCCAAGGTCAACACATTGATCAGGTGAGAAGTGGGGGAATAGGTCACTGGCGGGAGTGACATGCTTCAAGAGCCCAGAGTGGCTTTTAGTAGAAAATGTGAGCATGTGTGAGTTTCAGCAATGTTGTGAGTACTCACAGGAGGTGTGGGAGTAAGCTCCGTAGCATTTTCAGTGTTAAAGTTTAGATAAATGCAACTTGTGACTGAATGCATCTTGGTGGAAGCACGAAATGTTGGCAGACCCAGAGGGTTGACTTTGTCGGGGAGCTCTTCCAACACCCAGGGAGTCTTGTGCAAATGATGTGAATGTTTTTACCACTGAATAAAGTGATGTTTCCAAAGGAACCACTGATGCACACAGCTATAGCAAGAACGTGAAGCAGGTGGGAGGAGTTGTATGTGTCTGTTCTCATGCCTCCCATTCCTCTCTAGGCCTGATGGGGAGAAGAAGGCTTATGTCCGACTGGCTCCAGATTACGATGCGCTGGATGTAGCCAACAAGGTGAGAAAACTTTGAAACTTTGCAGCTCCTGTTGCCTTGTATCTCCTGTACCTGGTTGTTCTTCCTGGTGTACACGTAAGGTGCTTGTGCTTTAAGCACAACAGCACTTCAGTGGAGTAGCTAGAGTGGATCCAAGAGTGTTCATAAACCAGACCACATTGTCTAGCAAAACTAACTCAGTTCTGCCTGGAAGGTTGTGAGATTAGGTGGGAGAAGTTACTGAGAGAGAATTGGTGCTTTTCTTCAACTCCTCCAGGGAGGGACTCCACTCCACAGTACAAGAGCTCTGGAGTGTTAGCGGGGAGGATGTCCTGCAGCTTCTGGGTTGACATGGCGTTTGTCCTAACAGCGTTCTTGGCTAGCACTGTTGGCAGCTCATTAGAACAGGGGGAAGTGATGGCAACAGGCCCTGTTAGGGCAGGGGCACCGCTGTGCCTGGGTTGAAGGAGGGGTTTCTGCCATGCAGGTGGCTGTGGTGCTGGAAGTGGCAGACAGTTTAGTCCTCAGCGTGGTTGAGGTAGGCAGGAGGCAGTGGTGGTATGTACTGCAGTAGGGTAATGGAATGTGGCTGTGGGTTAGCACAAGGGTCATTGGGGAATAAATGTATAAAATGATTGTGTAAGGCACCTGGGCAGGTCTGGGAAGAAGAAACTTGTCTTTGGAGGACAGGAATCCTGGGGAGATGCAGCCTTGGCAGTGATGTCTGTGGTGGAGGCTCTGCCTTTCTGCTGTTGTAACATCTGTTTTAATGTGCTTTGCTTCTTTCCAGATTGGAATCATCTAAACTGCATCTACCAAGGACTGTACAGACAGGATAATAAACCCTGTGACACCACTGAGGGGCTCTTGTGTTTTGTGACAGCATGGCCCATACAAAAGGGAGCACCCCAGAAACTTTTGGGGTTTCATTTCAGTAAAGGCGTTCCTCCCTCCCTCGTCCTTCCTGCTCTAGCGTCGTACTAGGTGGGCAGAACTGACTGCTCCTTGAGAGTCCCACCCTGGGGTCTCCTGGATCACTGACCTGTTCTCTCAGCTGTTGGTAAATGTGAGGTGATGCTGTCCTGAATCTCAAATATCTCTGTTTACCCGAGGCCTCTGGTATCCTCCTGCATTTTGTTGCCCTGTGTAATTAGCATGTTTGTGATCAGTGTTCTTGGTGTCCTACATAGCTTCCTTCTGGAGCGTACCACAGGCTGATGAGTGGCCAGGAGATAGGTAGCAACTGCAACAAAAACCTGTTTATGGCTCAGATCTGGCATGAGTGGAGTGTCGCACCATTTTCCAAGTGTATCGGCTTGCTTATGCTGCAAGCTTCACTTGACGAAGCCTTCAAGCTAACGCCATCACAGGGGCTTTGTGTGGCTTTTTTCTGACTTCATCCCCACTCCCCGTGCTGCAGCATTTGATTCGCAGCCAGGTTTCCCTGACACTGTCCCTGTTATGTTGCCTGTAACCTCACGGAGTTCATGGTCCTCATCAGGGCTGTTTCCAAATTAGCTGCTGCTGCTGCCTTGGCAGTCTTTTGCTTCCTCAAATTGGTAGATGAAACCAGCTTTTCGGAGCACTTGGAGAGTCAAGAGAGTGGAGTGTTGGGTGAGGCAGGAAATGGAGGTGAAGTACATATAAGCCTTTAGGGATACTTAAGTATTTGACTGAAATGGTGAAAGCTGTGACCAAATATTGACTGAGGTAATTGAGCTCTTGGGCAGTGGGACACAGAGTTCCCCTGCAAGAGGCTTGAAGTGTGGTGGATGGAAAGGGGGAGCTATCCCAGGTGTTGCTGTGCTCAGGACCTTGGGGTAAAGCTCTGCTGGGCTGTGTGGCCCTTGGTGTGAGACCCTTGCCATGGCACTGGGCAAGTGCAGCTGGAGCTGCCGGGCACACCGTGAGCTGCCTGCAATGGGCAGGCACTGGGGCAGGCTGTGGCATGGCTGTACCGGGGCGGTGGCGTGGGAGAGGCCAGCCGCCATCGCACCCTCGCCCTGTCTGAGGAGAGTGGCTGCGTATTGCAGATGTGCTCGCCTTCCTGCAGGCAGACCTTGGCTGCTGTCGGCCTGCTTCTGAAAGCTGGGGTTGGAAGTGGGGGCTGCCCGCAAGCACCCCTCCTTCCCGGGCCCCATGGGATGCTTGGCTGGGAGGGGAGGCAGGAGATGCTCCCTCTGTGCTCTAAGGGGTGAGAAACTGCTGCTTCCCTGGAGGCTGGTCCCTCCTGATCTGAGGGTGCTGTGCAGAGCAGTGCTGGCACCCTGGGCGCAGGCCAGAACACAGACTCTTGCCCCTTGCCCTGTCCAAGCCTGGGGCAGGGGCTGGGAGGGCAAGGGCTGTTGGCAAGCTGTGCAGGGCCAGGTAAGACTGAACAACAGCCTCGCTGCTGAGCGTACGGTGGTGTGAGGACCTGGTTCAGCCCTGCTTTCTCCTGGGGTTGTGTCTGATGTTCCTGCTGGGCTGTGGGGTTGAGGGCACCAACCCAACCTCCTGCCCTTGGCCTTGGTGCAGCCTGGGAAGGGGCTGAGCAGCAGCAATGGCTGCTCTGTGCAGGTACGTGCTGCAGCGTGGAGGCTGGGGAGGGACTTCGCATCGGCATGACTTGCAGTCTGCCCTGACCCTGCCTCAACTTAGCCCGGTGGCTGCTGCTGTCTGGCACTTGGCTTCCCTGTGCTTGCCTCTCGCTCTGGGCTGGCAGCCAGCCTGACCCACAGCTGCCCCAGCCGGCCAGCGCTGTGCTGCTAGGAGAAGCTCCGTCTGGAAGCCGGGAGGGCAGTAGGGAGGAGCTGGGCTCCCTGCTTTGGGAAGCTTTGTCATGCCTGATCCTTCCATCCTGCTGGAAGGGCAGTGGGAGTGTGGGCTGGTCCCCTAAGCCTGTGGCCTGCTGGGGCAGAGCTGTGTCTGCTCTGTGCAGAGGGACAAGGGGAAAGGTGCAGTTATCAGGGTGAGGGGAAACTAAGATTTGGGCTTGATTGTGGCGTATTTGCACAGTGTCAGTGCACAGAGGCTGTGGGACTTAAGCTGAAGCTGGGAAGATGCGTAGCTGTTGGGATGTGCTGCTGAGGGTAAGGCTGTGCCCTTCTGGGACTCCCTGCCACTTGGTGCGGGGCTGCTGAGCTCTGCTTTGAGTGAGGAGGGGGCAAGGTGGTGGGTTTGAAGCTGGTGTATGTCTTTGCCCACGCAGTGTCCCAAGTATCTTGTCTGGGTAGCTCTGGCTTCCAGGCTGCTCCTGGCACACGCCCCCTGTGCCTGCCACCGCATCGGTGCGTGCTGGGGAGCCCCAGCAGGATCCTAGCCCTGTGAGGTGTTTCCCGGCTCTCTGGAGGGAGGGTCATCCCCCACTGCTTCCACTTAATCACTGGCTTATTTCAACCGCAGCGCCTGTCTCTGCTTGAGCTGGGCTGGAGTGAGGCTGGTAGGACAGATCCTGCCCTGGAGCAGGGGCTGGGCAGGAATCCCTCTAAACCCCACTACTTCATGCCAGCCTGGTGTGATCCTGGAGCTGTCACGTAAGCAGGATTTGCCTTCCCGATGCTCTGGTGTTCCACAGGACTGGCTGGGCCGGTTCTGGCCCTGTTCCCCCTGGGGACCTGAACCCCCTCTCTCCTCCCACCACTCTGGGGGGGCTGCTGGAGGCAGCCTGGTCCTACCACTGCAGGAGAGGGGCCAGCATGCTCGCAGGAGACTGGAGCTGTGCTGGTGAAGATCACTCTGGGGGGATGTGAACATGCAGCGGTCTTCAGGAAGAGCCTGTGGCCTCACGCAGCTTTCCCATGCCAGTTCCACTTCACATGGCTGCTGGGTGAGTCATGCAACCAGGCTACTTGCTGCCAGGCTGGAGACAGACAGGCAGGTCAGGGGCTGCAGGAAAGCTTGGTACCTCTCCTGGCTCCCTTTCCATGCTCCCTTCACAGCCCTGTGTGTCTCTGGAAGAGCAGAGAAGTGAGGAAGAGTGGAGGAAACCCATCTGTGGGAGGGATGGTGTCTTGCTACTCAAGGCTCAGCATGGTGCAGCTGGGCTGGTAGGGCCCCTCAGGCGTAAGTGCACAGGAGGGTCCCTAGAACAAAGCGAGCGGCAGAAATGTGCCCTCTCCCTCCCTGAGTAATGCCAGCCCTCTGCTGGGAACAGGGGCACATCTTTCCCATGGCCCTCTTCCCCCTCCCCAAATCCTCCCACTGACACTGCCCCACAGAAAAGCCACCCCACGCACTCTGCGGCAGCAGTAAACAGACCAATTTTAATGCACATAACACCCAGTTACCATAACACCATGGGAGGGACTTGTCCCTTCCCTTGCAACCCTCTCGGGCCACCAGCTGCGAATCACAGCCACCCCTGGCCCTCCAGCTGACTGTGTGGAAGCCGGCTTGGGCTGCTTTTCCATCAGCCATGCCCCTGGCTTCAGCGGCATCCCTGTGGCTCGGTGAGGCTGTTGGGCTGGTCCAGCAGGGAAGCGCTTTTAGGCAGCAGAGCGTGTGAAGGCAGGGCCCGGGGCCAGGGAGCGAGCCCTAAGGCACATCAGAGCAGGTTTGGAGAGCCCAAGACCTCCAGGAGTGGGAGCCCAGGTCCCCTTCAGCACATGTGTCTCAGTCTATCAGAAACTTCTCACCATCCACGTCTCTCCCTGCAGAGCCCTTGCGCAGGGAGGGGAAAAAATCAGAGCGGAGGAGGCGGGAGAAGTACATGAGGATCATGGCGTCAAGCAGCAGGAGGTTGGCAGTGAGGAAGGCACCCTGGCCCTGCACCTCCACGTAGCGGAGGAAGTACCAGGTGAGGTAAGCCTGGGGTGCCAGGCGGAAGGCGAAGTACATCACCAGGTTGATGTACTTGTTGGCCTCGTAGAGCACCGGGGAAGGCACATTGCTCATCTTCAGCAGCATGCGGATGGTGAGGAAGATGTTGCTCACCTCCACCAGTAGCAGCAGCATCGCTGCCACTAGGAAACGGCCCGTGATGATGAGCGAGACGAAGGCAGAGATGGCCTGGGAGTGGGAGGGGACACAGAGCAGGGTCAGCTCTCCTCACCCTGGGAGAGACAAGTCCTTCCCCGCCAAGGTTTGGGCATATGTGGTGCTGCTCTCCCTCCCTATCCCTCAAGATCTCAGCAGCCCCTAGGCACCTGGACCAAGGGAAAACCAGTCTGGAGAGCCAGTTCCCCTGGGATCAGTTACACCTCCTTGCACGGGGAGCTGGGACCAGCCTGCGGCTCTTCCCTCGCCCGGCACAGCAACCTGTCTGGCTCCTGGTGCTTGGAGCCGACGCTGGCAGGCGTCCTGCCCTGCCGGGTGCCGTCGCCTTGATGCGCAGCCTACCTGGCAGCCAGGGCGAGGCAGGGGGAAGGGCTCTGGCTTGCCCCACTGTAGCCCATGAAGCCAGCATGGGCTGAGCCCTGGGGCAGGTGGTAGCCCCTTATGTACTGGCCCTTTGCCTCCCGGAGGTGTACTCACCATGGCGTGGTGTACCAGGTACTCCCAGGAGGAGCGGGACTGGTGGTTGAAGATGATGTCAAGGCTGTCGTGGATGAAGTAACCTGTGGGACGAGGGAGAGAGCGTTGAGGGGGTCCGGTTTGAGCACCATCACCCACTGCGGTAAGGGGGAGCAGCAAGGAGGAGGAGGGTGGCATGACCATGCTCCAGGCACTGGAAACACCTCTGCTCCAGCTGAGTGTGGGGAGTTGGCCGGGCCCCGGCACTGGCAGCCGGCAGGCTCCACACTCGTGGTTAAGGCAGGAGGCACGGAGAGTCACCTGGCCTCTGTGCCGGGGGCTAATCCCGGGCCAGTGTGCTGAGTGAGGCTGCAGAGGGGGTGAGCAGAGCCCAGCGGGGTAGCCGTGGCCATGGCCCTGCCTGGCTCCTTACCCGAGGAAAAGCAGACCAGCAGGTGCCCTGAGACGCTGTAGCCATCCTGGATGTCGGAGAGCAGCTCCGGGGAGTGCCAGAGGCTAGAGGTGAGCAGAGAAGGCAAGAGAGTCACCCTGGGCGCCGAGGCAGGGTGCTGGGATGGGGAAACGGCGACCCCGTGCACTAGTGCCTGCTCCCTGGGGGCCCGGAGCCCCGGTCAGGGTGCGCACCGTGCCCACCCCCCAACTCCCCCTCCCGGTACCTGAAGAGGGCCCATAGCCCAGCGAGCACGGAGTGTGCGAAAGAGACGAGGAGGTTCCGCCAGCGCCAGGCGCGTCCGGGCCGGCTCCGCACGGCGGCGGGCCGGGGCAGGGCCAGCGCCGCCCGCCGCAGCGCCCCGAAGATGGCCACGCTGCCGCCCACCAGCGCCGCCGAGGGCGCGCGCCAGCCCGGGCCCATCGCTGCCAGCAACGGCAGGGGCGGGGCGGATTTGACCACGCCTTCCATTTTGACCACACCTCCCAGTTAGCCACGCCTCCCCCGCCGCGCCTGCGCGGGAGGGTGGTGGAAGACGTAAACGGCACCCCGCGCGCGCAAGCGGGGCGTCGGACGCGCGTGTGCAACGCGCTGCGCGTGCCACTGCCAGGCTGTTGCACC